>NC_041383.1:571684200-571761472 GCF_002162155.2 Triticum dicoccoides | reverse complement strand
CCCCCCGCCGAGGTCAGGCCGAGCGACTCCGAAGAAGGGCGAGGCGGCATCCCTTCCTCGAGGCGGCACCTCCGCCTTGTGACCAGCCGTCGTCGAATCGAGGCCAGCCGTCGAGTGTCTCGCTGAATCTCAGGGCACGATGAAACCTGCGCTCAAGAAGGTTGGGGGCACCCTGGCCCTAGCCAGGAAAAGGGCGTACATCGCCGCTGATGAGTAAGTATCTTGCCTTGTTGTCGTTTGCCATCCTCGATGTTGTGCCCACAACGCTCCCCTCCTAGTGACCAGAATGGAGATTGTGGTGAAGAAGGGGAAGGAGGGGCCCGAGACCCCGGAGGCAATGCCGTCCGCCACAGCCATGGTGGCCCTGGCGCAGACGAAGGAGTCCGCCTCACGCTTGTCCATGACGAAGCAGGCCCCTTAAGGCACGACGGCAGAGCCTCAGGAGAAGGCTGCCTTCATGGCTCAGTAGACTCCGGAGCCGCCCGTCCCTGTCGCACCCACGGGAGGTTCAGGAGTTCCGGAGTCCCCTGCTACCCTTGCTGAGGTGCCAATCCAGGCGCCAGTGCCGCCTCCTCCCCAGGCCCTCGCGTTGGTGGACTGCGGCCCACTTGTCAGGCCCGGGGCGCTGGAGGAGGCCTACACCATGCTGGACCAGCTCCAAAGAGATCTCCAGGGCACCGACAGGCACATGGAGATGGGGCGCATGGCGATGATCTCGGGGTGGCTCCAGGCTGACGCGTCTGTCAAAACTGCCTGTGGCCGGGACGAGGCTGCCACCGCAAGGAGCAGGAAGGAAGCCGGCGAGGCCACGACAGCTCGTGACGCGGCGCTGGCCGACGCAACATCTGCCAAGGAGCGTTGCAACATGGCGGAAGCCAAGATGAAGGCTCTCCGCGAGGAGCAGGCCGACCAAACCCGTCGGCTCCAAGAGCGTGAAGAGGAGCTCAATGCTCAGGAGGTGGCGCTCTCCGACCACGACGCCAAGCTGGCCCAGGCGGCCAAGGACCAAGCTGCGGAGCGGGACCGCCTGGGCAAGCTGGAGGAGGAGGTTGATAGGGCCCAGGCATCCCACGCCCAACTTGTCCCTGAGGAGACGGCCCGGCCAGAGGCTAGGAAGAAGACCCTCGCCATCGTTGAGAAGGCGGCAGCCACGTGGCACGAAGCCTTTGTCACCCTCGAGCTAAGGTCCCACATGACACTGCACTCCCTTTATGGGGAAGGGTACGAGAAGCAGCTGGCGACTCTGGAGGATGGCCTTGCTGGGCTTCTCCCCAAACTCGCTGAGGCGCTTGAAGGCACTGCTGCTCGAGTGGACTCCATGGTGTGGAGGGGAAGTGCCGCACGCTTTTCACCGCGGATGCGATGCGTGTCTTCAGCCACCTCCATCTCCGGGAGCCTCGACCTCGGCGCCCTGATCGAACCGATGGCTTCTGAATCCTGCGCTGCTGCTGCCGAGGCCATGAAGAAGCCAATGGAGGCCCTGCTAGAGAAGTTCCTCTGTGTCCCCGAGCCCGCGGCTGCGGTGATCGGAGCCGACGGCGAAGATGGTGGCGACGTCATTGTCGATGGGCTTCATAAGGTGGGCAACAGCGATGGTCGAGGTGATGGAGGCGCTTCCTCCTAGTTCGTTCCTGCAACATCCATCGTGCCTCGTGGAGGCGTGAGAACTTCTATTTAAATTTGTGGAACATTATGCTTTGTAATGATTAGCTGGAACTCCGTGATTTCCTTTTTTGCCATAGTGTTCTGAGTCGGCAAGGCCCGGCCCCGCGCGTATCTCAACCGCCGTTGGGGCGTCCGGATCACCAGGACGAGACCAAGGGGTGAGGGGCTACGTGGCCAGTGAGGCCCCGGAGTCATGATGCTCAGGGGTCCCCCTTGATGTGCGAACAACTTCGACGTTCTGCGGGTCAGATTGCCATGAGGGCTCTGGTGCTCTGCGTCGGTAGGGCCCGACCCCGCGCATACCTCAACCGCCGTTGGGGAGTCCGCATCACCAGGACGAGACCAAGGGGTGAGGGACTACGTGGCCAATGAGGCCCCTGAGTCGTGATGCTCAGCCCCCCCTTGACGTACGAGTTACCCTCATGACCTCCATACCTTTTCCCGTCAACCTTTGCCTGGGAGGGATGCGCAAGGACCAGGTGCAAGGACCTGGTGAGGTGGTGTGCGCCAGGTCAAGCCTGAGCACAGCCCCCATAGCCCCCGCATGCTCATCACACGGAGAGGTTGATCGGTCGGCCGAGCGGCCATCTGAGGTTGGTGCAGCCCGGAGGCGCCCTCAGTTGTTTATTCACCAGCACGGAGCATGGTGCTTCCACTCTTGCATGGGCATAGCCGCTCCTCGACCATGTCGTTTGCCGGCCCGAAGCATGGGGCTTCTACTGGTGCGTGGGTGGGAGCTCCCTCAGGGTGTAGACTCCGGGGCATGTACAACCCCGTCCTGACATGTGGCTAGCATGGCAGGATTGGAGGAGGTGTATATGGGCACCCGTGAGCTAGCACAGGACTCACGAGGCCCTACCTAAGGCGGGTTGCGCCTGAATTTTTTATTCAAGACATTTGTGAGGGCCTTGCGAGATGTTTAGGTGGCATGCACCGAGTGAATCTCCAGAGGACATTGCATGAGAAGGCCAAATACCAATGACCCTAGGAGGTGAAGTGAACGGGTCTGGCCCGCCAGACAGAGGTCAGCCATGGGGTTTATCGATGCTGCAGGGATGGACCCGAGCAGAGGCGCCGTGCCTAGTCTTCTCATGCAACAATCCCAAGGAAAGACAAACGGCGCGCAGCTCCCGCAGCGACGAGGCACCGGGTCGCACCCCCTAACTCATCCACTCTCGATTAGCTCATGAGAGAACAAGGCACCAAGGACCACGGGAGGTGACGTACATGGGAGCTAGCCCGCAAGATAGAGCTCGGCCACTTGGGTTTAGCGACGCTCCAGGGATGGATCCGAGCACAAACAACGTGCCAGCCCTTAATCATGAGGCGGTCACGGGAAGGTTTGTGAGGGCGCGCGACATTCATGGTGGCGAAGCACAGGACATGCAGGTGATAATATATAAAGCAACTCATGAAGGAGTAAGGCCGGTTCTGATATTTGCGCAAAACAATACATGCTGCAGGGACGGACCCTAGCAGCTTGAGGATAATGCAGCCCGAGGCGTGCCCTCAACTGAACAAACCAAAAAGTCACCTGGCACCATTGTTGTAGAGGCGTTGGAGAAGTTGAAGACGCAGAGAAGCTGAAGATGCGTGCTGCAGAAGTCGCTCCTCATGACCCGGCCGACTCATGAGTCCCGGGGGGCTCCGGAGGTCCGGGGGGCTCGCGAGGTTCTGGCACCTCCTCCGTCAGGATTGCCTGGTGCCTGGTCTCGTGAGCTACCAGATCGCCCTGCATGTAGCGCTGGTGCAAAGCAGCCGAGTTCGGCAGGCCAAATGGCATGCAGACGCAGCTATGGGGGAAGCCCCCACACCGGCCAACTTGGGCGGCCAGAAGAGCTCCTGAGAAACAGCTCGGTTAACGCAGACACGCAGCTCGCCACCCACGTCAGGGGGGAGCTACACCAGATGACGCGGGGCGGAGCTTGCCACGCATGGCTCGCGCCTCCTGAAGCTCCTCGATTGCCTTGGCGATGAACTCCTGAGTGCCTGGCACCTTGCGCCTCGCTCACAGAAGCGCGCGCTGAAGCGCCTCCATGTGGTGCCCGAACGCCTCCCTCATGACGCTGGCTAGGTCAGAGGCCCTCTAGACGAGAGCCCCCGAATCCGTCCTGAGAGGGGCGCTGGGCGCGCCTTCCTATGCGAGAGAGGAAGGCGCCCCAGCAGTGGGCGCAGGGCCTGAGGCACGATCATTGGACGCCCCAGCCTCCTGACGGCCCTTGAGGAGGAGCTGCTTCTTCTTCTTGGGGACGGCCTCAGGAGGACGGATGGCACCCTCATCGTCTGAGTTCTCGACTGTAGCGGCCTGGTAGGCGCGCTCGAGGGAGCACAGCGCATCCTTCTCGTCGCAGGCGACCGTGATGATGTCACCGCTTCCTGGCATCTTGAGGACATTGTAGCCGTGGTGAGTCGCTGCCATGAACTTGGCTAGGGTTGGATACCCGAGGATGGCGTTGTACGGGAGGTGAATGTGGGCAATGTTGAAATCAATGAGCTTGGTGTGGTAGTTGTCGCGCTTGCCGAAGGTGGCGGGAAGGCGAATCTGTCCTATGGGGATGGTGGAGCCATCGGTCACTCCTGAGAAGGGCTTGGTGGGCAGAAGCTGGTCATATGGCACCTGGAGCGTGTCAAACATCTCGACGGAGAGGACGTTGAGCCCCGCGCCACCGTTGATGAGAGTCTTGGTGACGAGGATGTTGCCGATGGTCGGCGAGCAGAGCATC
Organism: Triticum dicoccoides; assembly: GCF_002162155.2. Classification (NCBI taxonomy): domain Eukaryota; kingdom Viridiplantae; phylum Streptophyta; class Magnoliopsida; order Poales; family Poaceae; genus Triticum; species Triticum dicoccoides. Next base: position 571,757,084 of record NC_041383.1, on the reverse strand, counting down.
GGGAGCGCACCAGCGGTGGCCGAACACTTGAGTTGGCCTGTAGAGTCGAAAGTGATGGCGTACTTGGACCACCTAAGGGGACGTGACGCCTCGAGCTTGAGGAGGGTCACGTTCACCTCACGAGCGAACTGCTTGAAGATGCGATGAGATGCGGGAGCCTGAGTGCCCAGGATGCAGGCAATGGCGCGAGGCTCTTGGAAGCCCCCAGCCCCATCATCTTGGCGGTGGTCATTTTCCTCCTTGGCGGCGGCGGTAGCGGAAGGACGGTCCTCATGAGGCTAGTCTCTCCAGGGGCCATTGTGAGGTGGGCCCTACTAGCGTTCTTCACGAGGCTGATCACGCCAGTCCTAGCAAGGGTCGCGGTTGTCCTAGCGACCACCACCACGGCCTCCTCCACGGCCATAGCCACAGTCATTGCGATCGGTACGGCGGTCGAAGCGCCCATCATGGATCGCCCTGAGCTCTTGGTAGTCGTTAGTGTTGTGGCTGTGGACGTTGTGGAAGACGTGGAACAAGTGGCTGCCCTTAGAGGACTCGGGGTGGTCACAGTTGTGCTTCATCTCAGGTTCAGCCGTGAGCACAGCTGGACCCTTGTGCTTTACGTCCTTAGCTTTGGCCTTCTTGTCTTCAGGATCGACCTCCGGAAGCTCCGAGGGAGAGGCGACCTTCCTCTGCCCTGGCGCATCTGGTGGCCATGCTAAACATCTCCAGAGCCGAGCACAAGTCCTCATGCATTGTGAGATCTTCCTTCATCTTGACATCCCGGACGCCCTCAGAGAACATCGTAATGATGGCCTCGTCCAACACTTTCAGGATTTTGAGGCGAACGTTGGTGAAGCGCTATATGTACTTGTGCAAGGTTTCACCTGAGTGCTGCTTGATGCGTCACAGGTCGCCTGCCCCAGGAGCGCGGTCGCGTGTGCCTTGGAAGTTGGCGATGAAGCGCTCGCGGAGCTCGTCCCAAGAGGAGATCGACCCCACCGGAAGGTTCAAGAGCCAAGAGCGTGTGCCATCCTTGAGGGCCATGGGGAACCAATTCGTCATGACTTTGTCATTGTCATTCGCCACCTCGATACTCATCTCGTAGATCTGGAGGAAATCAACGGGGTCGGGGGTGTCATCATAGCGTGGGGGCAGATCCAGCTTGAACTTGCCGGGCCAAATGACGCTGCGCAACTCCGGGGTGCAAGCACGACAACCTGCCGCACTCACCGGAGCCAGCCGCAAGGGAGGAGCCTGATCTTGACGCACGCGCGCCACCACCTCCGGCGGCACGCAATCTTGACGCACATGCGCTGCCGCCTCTGGCGGCACGCGATCTTGACGCGGCGGCATTGTAAGTGCACGCACTTCTCCTTGGGGTCGCTGCACCACATGGCAGCTTGCTTCCTCACGCGCCGGCGCCCTGCACGGCGGGTTGCGCTGGGATGCTTCATGCTGGAGCTCGGGGACGATGTCACACCGATGAGGCGGGGGAGGCGCATCGTGGGCCACCTCGCCCGCCTGGGACGGGTGAGGCAGCGAGCGAGCTGGCACAGGGGCCTCTCCAGCGGCACTGACGAGCTCGGCGATGCGGGCAAGCCAATCCTCATAGAGGTCGTCAGCCGGGCGATAGTGCAAAAGCTCGCGCGCCATGAGTAGCGCAGCCTGTGCGTTTGCCGGCCCGTGATGAGCATGAGAAGATGACGCGGCGACTGGGGTGAGCGAAGGTGGTGCGGTGCAACCATCCGCGCGGAAGGTGGCATCGACGAGTCCTGCTGCTCATGGGCCACGGGACCGGTGGCGGCGTTGGCTGCAGGAGAAGGGGGAGCGGCGAGGGGCGTCGTTGCCCGTGGGCGCCGTCTGAGCGACGCGAGCAGCGAGAGCTCCCGACGCTCGGCACGAACATAGCAAGCATCGGCCATCGAAACGATGGACCAGGAGCGGAGCGAATGGTGGAGAGGAGGCTTCGACACACCCCTACCCAGCGTGCCAAATGTCGGATTCAGGGCTCCACAGACCTTAGAAAGGTTCGAACTTTGGGGCCTGTGGAGAAGTCAACCTCTCCAGTCAACCGATTTGTCACCCCCATGGCCTAGCTCGGCGAACAAACAAGAAGATGGACACGACAGTTTACCCAGGTTCGTGCCACCTTGCGGTGCTCAACCTCCTGCTTTGGGGTGGATTAGCCTCGCGAGGGGCTGAGGATGAACTAGTACAAGGGAAGAACAACCTCGGGAGATTTGCTCTAATGTGGGTGTGAGCTGAAGGAACTCAACCTCTCCCCTCGCTATGGTGGTGGCTAGCCTATATTTATAGTGGCCTTGGTCCTCTTCCCCCATAACGTAGGCGGAAAGGGATCCCATAGTGCCAATTAGAACTGGGACAAGTAGTACTTCCTATCCTGACAAATGTTAGTCTTCTCTTGCAAAGCCTCTGGTCGTGACGCTGTGGTGGGCTCAGCGATGACATCCGTCCTGCTATCCTGGCGGTCTTGGTCTTGTTGCACGGGAATGGAAACCTTTGGGCAATTCCTCGGGACCCTGCGCCTGCGCTTGCCTCCTTAGAACCAAAGAGGAAACATGTTGCTTTGCGCCCCCTGGCGCCCACCTGGCCTTGGTCGTCATTGCTTGCGTCACTGCAACCTCATGAGGTTGAGCACCCGCATAGAAATCTCTGCTCCTCAGGAGGTAGCCTGGGGAGGCCGCTCCCTCCGGAAGTCTTGATGTCGCCTGCCCGCCGAGGCTTGGCCGCTCGTGAGGGTCTTGTCTTGTTGGTGTCGTAGATGGTCCGTACCAGACCGTCGATGAAGCCACGCCGTGGGCCGCAGGCAGGCAAGTCTGGGTACCTTGGTTCCCAGAACGCCGACAGCAACGGCACCTCATGGCAGCCACCCTATCAAGAACCTCCTCCCTCTTCAGCTAGCGATTGGTGGGAATGAGGTCGTCGCCATCCTCAATGCCGGCGACGACATGCACCCCTCAGTCGACTCTGTCCCACTCCGTCTTCATGATCTTATCAGTTTAGTGGATGAGAGTAAGCAAAGTTGTAATAATCATTGGCAGTTGCACTGATCATTGGGTGGTGCTACGATTAGATCATAGCACTGCCCAAGTGCAACTGCCAATGATCAGTGCTACAACCAGATCATGCCAACTACGAAATGCACCACTCTGATATGCACATGCTTTGAGTCAAATTTGGCCTACTACTATTTTTAGCATTCACATTTGTCCTACTAGCATGCACATGCATTGTCCCAATATGATCATGCCATCATCGTAGCACCTACTAGATGATCATATACACACACGCGTGCGCGCGCACAGACACACATACCAATCTAGCAACTACACAAGAAACAACGGCTAAACAGCAAGAACAACCAAAGGACCTTAGGCAGTAGCAATTTGGCAAGAACACCACAATAACGGTGTGGTGTACCAATCTAGCATTAGGACCCTCAGCAGTAGCAATGTGGCAAGAACACCACCTAATGCACCAATCTAGTATGAACCCTAGGCAGTAGCATTGTAATCTAAGCACTAGCAACATATGCATTGCTCTGATTAACAGAAATAGATTGGATTCGAATCAAATTGCATCGAATCCAATCCGATCGAGCTCAAATCAATCAAATCTAGCATTGCCCTAAGCATGATTGAAGGAAGCAAAAAAAACTAACTACGAACACGACCATGGGGAACAAATCGGTACTTACCAGAGCGGGTGCCGTTGCAGAGAAGGCCGGTTGCAGAGAAAACCCCGGTGGGAACAAGGGTACCGCCGTCGATGATGAGCCGACCATTCCTAGGGCCATGGTCGTGGTCCTCGTGACGCGCCGGGATGTCAAGGATGAGCGCGCCGTTGTCAGCTCTCCCCCGAGCACCAGAGGCATGTGAAAAACCCTCGAATGGGGGTAAAAGCCCCCACCCACAACCGTCATCGCAACCATTGGGGTTCGCACCCCCATCAGCCGTCATCGCAACCATTGGGGTTTGCACCCCCATCATCCTCGAACCCAAGACAACTAGCTCCAGCACCGGGGGTGGAGCCGGAGCACACGGTGGTGGTGGGGCATAGGCTGGTGCATGCGGCATGGCACAGAATCCAGATAGCGCCAGGAGAACCGCCACATGGTCCCTGCTAGAATTGGCGATGCTAGCGACCCACCTGTCCTGGATGGGTTTGTTGCCGATGATGGTGGGGGTTGGGGGCGGTGAGTCTATGGCTCTGCCATCGAAGACACCGAGCGGGCCTTGCTCACAAAAAAAAGGTCGATTTGATCGCTTTGGTAGCATGTCTGGACCTAGCCTAGTTGTTCTCCTCTGATACATGCTGAGTGTAGACATGTTGAGTCCATGCATTTGCTGTTGTTTGATAGCGGTGTATGCGCTGAGACATGCTGAGCTGAGACTTTCTGTGTCAGCTTGCATGTGTTTAGACATGTTGAACAATTTTAAATTTTAAATATTTTTTTTGAATGGTGAACAAAATCAAAAAAACGCGAACAAAAATTTAAACATATTTGGAAATTCTGAAATTTTACAGAAAATTTAAATAAAATTTGAAATTCTAAACTTTTATTAAAAGTTTAAACATTTTTTAAAAATTTAAATACATTTTAAATTCTAAACCTTTTTTAAAAATTTAAACATATTTTTAAGTCTGATTTTTTGGAAATTTAAATAAAATTTTAAATTATTTTAAAAAGTTAAACAAAATTTGAAAGTCTGAACATTTTTTGAAAATTTAAACAAATTTTGAAATTCTAAACATTTTTTAAAAAATTTAAACGTATTTTTAAGTCTGATTTTTCTGGAAATTTAAATAAAATTTTAAATTATTTTAAAAAATTAACCAAAATTTGCAAGTCTGAACATTTTTTGAAAATTTAAACAAATTTTGAAATTCTAAACATTTTTTGAAAATTTAACAAATTTTGAAGTTCTAGACATTTTTAAAAATTTAAACAAAATTTGAAATTCTAAACATTTTAAAAAAATTAAACAAATTTTGAAATTCTAAACATTTTTAAAAAATTTAAACAACTATGAAATTCTGAACATTTACAAAAATAAAAAATATATATTAAAATTTGAACTTTTTGAAATTTTATCAAAATTTTGAAATTCCGAATATCTTTGAAAATTTAAACAAAATTTGAAATTATAATCATTTTTTTGAAAATTTAAACATATCTGGATCTGGACGTGGTCTAGTGGGTGGGGACGAGGATCGGGGCCAGCATGGCTGCCTCCATCAACCTCTATGGGGGGCATGAGATGGGCATGGTTGAGGAACTTTTTTTGCATCAGATGGACATAGCCCAGGTGAGCCCATGCACTCTACCAAACAAGCAAAAGTGGGTCAGATTGAGAACTTTTGACGTCATGCACCCTACCAAGCATACCCTTAAGTTCCATGCTATGCGAGAATCAGATGCAACCCAACCAACCATGCATGCCGCTTTCTTCCCTCGTGGGCTAGATTGGGCTATGTGTGGGCTACCAAACGCGTCAATAGAGTCAAGTTCGAAGGAGGACTGCAGTTGCCTGATCTGCTCGTGTGCTTGTGACTCAAATCCCTAACCCTAACTGTGCAAGTGCAGCCCTAAAAAAAACTGTGCATGTGCAGAGCTAGCTGAGACAGTGGCGTGCTAGGATAGTGTTATACCAGGCCCGATGTCATCTGATTAACTGAATCATCCAAAAACAATCGAAGAGGTCAACGGATCAAACAGCGATGACCTCCGTTGAGATCTGTGGCAGATTTTTCTCCACCAAAGAATATGCATTTAAGTAGATACAGAATTGGAGTGTACAATGGTTATAAATTCATACCGCAAAGGAAGACATTTTACCAAGTTTCTTCCGACATTTTACCCAAGCTGGAATTACAATAGAAGCATCAAGAAACAAATCAAGACAACATCACACAGGAGTACAATTCTCCCCACCAAAATGAGAAAGCACCATTCAAGCAAAAATCACAAAACTGCGCTGAATGCCCTAGCACCTCATGCATGGAAGTAGAAGCAGTATTCAAGCATTTGTCAAGATGGACAAATAAAACAGAAAAAAAAAACTTTTCAAGTTCAAACACTTAAAAGAGAATTTAATTCTCAGGTCGAAATAGAGTGGCATAATTTTTGAGAAACACAATACCTTCAAGTCTTCAGGAAGAAAATTTAGCTTCCAGACTGAAAAACATAGTTTGACTGAACAACAGCGGACAACCGACTGAACCAATCAATTGATGAATCATAAAGAGGAGTACCTGGGTATTGAACAACATCTGTTGACCATCCTAAATCTAACACTTGGCCTGGATTAGGAAATTATGAAAACTCTTGCATTGACATTATCAACATTGTTGCAGTTAAGTGCCAATTCACAATGCTAATTTGTTCATCATATTGTGGGGGAGGGAACCTGATTGCCCGATGGAACGAAAACTGAAGCAAAAATGCACAAACACAAACCAGAAAAACTTTCAAGGACTGCCTGTCACAATTAAACAAGGCCTGATTAATCTCAATGCTCGATGTAACAATCAAAGACATTATATGTCGACTTTCAAGGACTGTTATTGTTTCAGTTTCGGCAGCTGAGTAGTGCAAGGTAGACAGCATAGGGTTAAGGATATATTAGATAACTTGAATAGTCCAAGGGCATAATGTATGCATGTTCCCTTTCTTAAAAATGATTGGTATTAGGTCAAACTGTAAAATCCTAGGCAGAAAGTGAAGAATCAGCACTCGTCGCTTCATGGCCCTATTTACAGGATAAAATTACAATAAGATTTTCTATTCATAGATTCCAACATCACACTGTCTATTCATGAAACAAGAAGCCGGACAACAATACACACACTTTGATGGCTCCAAATCAAAATTCTTACTCCCTCCGATCCATAATAAGCCACGACATTTATTATGGATCGGTTGAACTAAGGGCCTGTTCGGTAGTTGGCACAGAGGGTTTATTTGATACTCAAACTCAAATATTATGGTTTACTTAACAGAACAGAAACTTCAGCAACCTTATGTTACTCAAGAGCTTGGCCAATACCAAGTTACAAACACACTCATGGTAGGCCTGGGAAACATCAGAAGCCTTACACTACCAGTATGTTGAGTTTAGATAATATAGCAAGTAGTAGAACATTAACTTGAACAAGAGCCAAGTGTTACAGAGAAGCAATAATTTTTACTGAGGAGAATATTAAGAGAAGCAATTGAAAACCTACACTTACATAGGATAAAGCCCCCAAGATGAAATACATAGGTAGGGACTAGAGAGTGTGTGTATTGCAAACTCATCTCTGAGTGTAACTTAAATCGTTACATATGCACGCCCAGATGCGATTTGGCTGGATGGATTTGGGTGGGTAGGTGGATGGATGTGATGGTCACAGAAAGCTACAGTTTGCGAACAACTCCCACCTCACATCGCTCCACATCTGCACAATCAACTACTCAAATGAGGAGTTGGCATTGACATACTAGTTTGCACTAGATACCCCCATGGATGGAAGGACAAGAGCTTAAACAAAATGATGACCTTAAATTCAGACTGAGCACATAACATTAACAATCACAGCATGTACTCTTTTCACGTGTGAATTGGACAAGGTTTAAATCTCTGGAAGATTATTAACACTAAGCTGAAAATATATATTATTTGCAGTAAGGAATGACATGTCTCTCACAGCGTTGGTTTCTTTTTCTTTTGTGTTTGTGCTAGCTCGGGGTACAATCCTGAAGGTCCGTGTGAAAATAATTTGCATATATCTCACCAAGACACCAACGCTGTTCAGAAAGCTTTCTATCGATGTCTTCAATTTCATGTTGTTAGCAAGATGGCCTCCTTTCTAATTTGGGTTTGGAAAGCTAACCTAAAAATGCCTTAGAAAGTGGGATCACTGTATATTCAATTTTAACAGCTACAATATGCATTCAAATAAGCAATTAATTTTGTTCAGCATGCAGAAAATTTTGACATATTTTCCAGTCAAATCAGATAAAGTTCTGCCTGCCCATGGATTAACATAGTGAATCAGATAAACTTTAGACACACTAAACTTCATCAGAAGATATCAACATAGTGAAGGCTCTTGAATCCCAATGTAAAGGGTTGAGGGGGCAGTTTTAGTAGAACTAGCATATTCAGCGTAGCATCCAACAGTAAACAGAGAAACCTATTGAACACAACAACAGATTCAGCAGTATAATTGCTTTGGTTCATAATCGTCATCATCTCGAACAACTCTCACATCTGAAAATTGTGATGTTGAGCACTGAGCAGGGGAGTGAGGAAGAGCACATGAGACATGACAAGTAAACAAACATCAACTTACTTGACATCTCCTCGCCCCCTCTCCAATCTCCTCTCTAATGTACATATGCTGCATCCGCCCCCCAAGAGCGCATTATTTTACAGACAAGCAGAGGGATCCTATTCGTCTCTGACGAACTCGAACTCGTCCTCCCGGAGGTGAGCGAGGAACCTGACCGGCTTGTCCTGTCCGTCCAGCTTGAGCTCGAACTCCACCCGGAAAGGGCGATTGGCCGTGATGCGCTTGCCCTTCCAGACACCGACATACTGCTTGACCACACCTTCCTTGCCGCGGAGGTCCAGGTCCGGCGCCTTGGGGACGTGGTAGACGCGGACCGGCGCCGTGACGCGCACGCGCTTGCCGAGCTTGGGCGCGGCCGCGGCCTCCTCGTCTGCCACGTCGGGGGACGGGGATGGGGACACGCTGCTGACGGCGACCTGGCGCGCGGTGCGGAGGCGCGCGCGGCACCGTGGTGGCGCGAGGCAGCGCGCGGCCGTGGAATTTGGAGGGAGGGGTCGGCGGAGGAGGAGCGACGAGGAGGTGGAAGGGGCGGCCGCGGCGGTGGCGGTGGCGGTTGCCATCGGGGAGGTTGGTGAGTTGGCGGGCGTGTGGGGAATTGCGTCGAGCAGGCGGTGTGCACGTGAAGGTGAGATACGCGGCGCCGAAGGTGGAAGTGATGGTGATTGGGAAGAGGCGTGGAAATTCTCGCGAGGTGTGGTTGGTTTGTCAAAAGAAAAAGGAAAAGCGATGCGCTAGTGACCCCTACGCATTCCAAGGGCCATCTGATCATCACACAGCTCAGGACCAGGCGGGAGTCCCTATGTGCCGCTCAGCGGGACGCACATAGGGCGACCCAACTGGGCCGGCCCATTGGCGGACAGCAAGCAGCGCGTGGTACCGTAAAAAAGAAAAACTACGCGCGATGTTCTGTTTTTTATGTTTCGCGTACCGTAACATCACATACGGCAGCAGGATTTTTTTCAGGCATAATAATGTAACACGTACCTTTTTTCTGAGAAAAACTGTAGACCTTTATTAAGCGATGTTCATAGGTATACACGTGATATCGAGCAAGACAGAAAGCCACACATAACGCCCGAAAGAAAGTGAAGTAGCAGCCTTAGCCAAAGAACGACTTTCTACATTGTGCTCCCGCTTTTCATGGATAACCTTGGTTGCTCAAAACAATCCCCGTCGGTGATTTATTTCGCGAAGAATAGCGGCATATCGACACAGAGCACAAGTCTGAATGTTCGCCACCACTTCAGATGAGTCAGACGCAATGCATATAGAGTTGACGTGAAGATCCGTGGCGAGGGATAGAGCCTCGCTACATGCCTAAGCTTCAAGTGTTGCCGGTTTGACTAGGCCTTCGTAGACAACCACAAATGCCCCTAGGAAGAGGCCATGCCTATCCCAGCATCAACAACCGCGGGTCGCACTTCTGGAGATGCCGCCGTCGACGTAGATTTTTATATCATATCCATCCGTTGGCAGCCACTTTGAACTGGGCACGGATTCTCTACCTTGCCATGGGCAAGGTAGACAGCTACAGTACCCTGCCTTTGCCCCACAGCCGTTGGATCAGGGGGAGGTCCAGATCGGGCGAAACACTGTAGCACGCGCACTGTTCATGGGTACTGTTTGACAGACACTATTTAAATATTGTTCACGTTGATGTAGCACGGGTACTGCTCCATCAAATCTGGTCGATCCATTCGCGATCCAATGGACAAAAGAGGAGGAAAGGCAGGGTTACTGTACCTCTCTACCTTGCCCATGTCAAGATAGAGAATCTGTAGCCCTTTGAACTTGAGTCACTTGACCCTCTCACATACGTATTCCCAGTATTTACATGAAGATTCCTGGCCATTCTATGCATGTCCTCAGTTCTTACATGCAGATTCCTAGAAGTAAAGGTGTTACGAACAGGGACTTCCTCCAGGTCTGCCAAGAATTTTGTTATAAAACAATGTGTGCTCATAGGACATTGGTACTGCTCATCATGTATGGCCCGTCTCCTCGCCCACCAAATCGCTCACATCGTGACCAAGACACGAGTGAGGTCCGTCGGGGGGAGCATGTCCACTAACCAAAATAACCATCCTTTCACATCCTCCGAACGGTTCGAGATGATGACTTCTGTCAATTCCTCATCCGCTAGAGCCCAGACATACCTAGCCATCTTGCAATCAAATAGGGACAGTCTCCAAGAATCTTAGTCCGCATGACATAGGGTACAGGCCGCGGTTTTCGCCATCTTTCTATGCTTATGAACGTCACCCGTAGGGAGGGATATACAGGCCAGCAGCCAAGCAAACACCATTATCTTCGAATGTACCGACACACTCCATAGTTGGCGGCTTTTTTTAAACCGCGGTCCCTTTTGAATATTTGGAAACAATTTTTTGACAAACATTACTGAAACACGAGCATTTTATTCAAAAAGATTGAACATTTTCTAAAAACATGAATAATTTTTGGTATTTATGAGCATTTTTCAGTTCCAAACATATAATTTTTAAAAAGAACTAAAAATTTCATACAATTTTTTTAATATCATAAAATTTCTGAAGAATGTGGAGATTTTCTAGTTTTTTTACAAATTTTAGAAAACACGGATTTATTTTTTGAAAAAATGAAACAGATGCAAAATTCCAAAAAATTGAAAAAATTAGACATTTTATGAAAAATCTTCAAATATTGTTGAAAACTCAAACATTTTTGAATTTTGAGGAGAAAATGAAAATGGTAACATTTTTTGAAGTTCTAAACAAAATTTGAAAAACAGAACATTTTTAAATTCTGATTTTTTTTGAAAAATGCAAACACTTTTTGAAATTATGAACACAGATTTAAAAACAAGATCGTTTTTTTAAAAGTAAATAAACTTGAAAAGGAAAAAAAGAAGGAAAAAAGAAAAGAAAAATAAAATAACAGAAAAATGCAAAGAAAAACTCGCTATGAAAATCGGTCGGCCCAGTTAAGGGAGGTCATGTGCATTGCACGCCTATATGACGCAGATAACATCATATAGGAAATTCTCCGTTAGGTTGGCTGATGTCTACTAGAACTACGTCCGTATTTCCCCAATGAGGAAGGGATGATGCAGTATAGCGACGGTAGGTATTTCCCTCAGTGATGAGACCAAGGTTATCGGACCAGTGGGAGAACCTTCTCACACCACGTAAACATCACCTGCACACAAATAACAAAAATACTCGCAACCCAACGTGTTAAAGGGGTTGTCAATCCCTTTCGGGTACGACATCTCAAGATAGACAAATAACGTGAGGTAAAAGTGGTAGATAGGATAAATAGATCGCGGAACAAATAAAATGCAGCAAGGTGTTTTTGTATTTTTGGTTTAATAGTTCTGAAAATAAAAGCAAAGGAAAATAGATCGCAAAGGCAAATATGATGAAAAGAGACCCCGGGGCAGTAAGTTTCACTAATGGCTTCTCTCGAGAAAAATAGCAAATGGTGGGAAAACAATTACTATTGACAATTGATAGAACTTTAAATAATCATGACAATATCCAGGCAATGATCATTATATAGGCATCACATCCAAGATTAGTAGACCGGCTCCTGCCTGCATCTACTACTATTACTCCACACATCGACCGCTATCCAGCATGCATCTAGTGTATTAAGTTCATCGAGAAATGGAGTAATGCAATAAGAACGATGACATGATGTAGACAAGATATATTTATGTAGAAATAGACCCCATCCTGTTATCCTTAATAGCAACGATACATACATGTCGTTTCTCTTTCTGTCACTGGGACCAAGCACCATAAGACCGAACCCATCACAAAGCACCTCTTCCCATTACAAGATAAATAGATCAAGTTGGCCAAAGAAAACCCAAATATCGGAGAAGAAATACGAGGCTATAATCAATCATGCATATAAGAGATCAAAGAAGACTCAAATAACTTTCATGGATAAAAAATATATCTGATCATAAACTCAAAGTTCATCGGATCCCAACAAACACATCGCAAAAAGACTTACATCATATGGATCTCCAAGAGACCATTGTATTGATAATCGAGAAACAGGAAGCCATCTAGCTACTAACTACGGACCCGTAGATCTACGAAGAACTACTCACGCATCATCGAAGAGGCACCAATGGACATGATGCACCCCTCCGAGATGGTGTCTAGATTGGATCCTGTGTTTCTGGACTCTACGGCGACTGGAATTGATTTTCTTCGAGTCCCCTAGGGTTTCTGTAAAATTGGGGTATTTATAAAGCAAAGAGGCGGTTCAGGGGGCACCTGAGGTGGGCACGACCCACCGGGGCGTGCCTGGGCCTCCAGGCGTGCCCTGGTGGGTTGTGCTCCCCTCGGAGCACCTCCCCCCCAGGTGCTTTCCTAGCCCACTAGATGTCTTCTGGCCCAAAAAAATCCACAAAAAGATTCACTGCGTTTGGACTCCGTTTGGTATTGATTTCTTGCGATGTAAAAGACATGCAGAAAACAACAACTGGCATAGGCACTATGTCAATAGGTTAGTAGTAAAAAATTGATATAAAATGACTATAAAATGATTGTAAAACATCCCAGAATGATAATATAATAGCATGGAACAATAAAAAATTATAGATACGTTGGATACGTATCAGCATCCCCAAGATTAATTCCTGCTCGTCCTCGAGTAGATAAATGATAGAAACAGAATTTTTGATGTGGAATGCTGCCTAACAAGTTCATCACATTTCTTTTCTTTATAGCATGGACATTTGGACTTTTATATGGTTCAAAGCAATAGTCTAGTTCTAACATGAAGACTTTAATACTCAAGCATACCAAGAAGCAACCATGTCTTTCAAAATATCAACACTAAAGCAAGTTATCCCTAGCCCATTATGCTCCATTGATCCATTCATGAAACACACCCGAATATTAGCTACACCCAATGCTCAAATACGATCATAGTGCCCCTTAGTTGGTGCTTTATAAGAGAATTGGAGACTCAAATTCAAAATAAAAATTGCATAAGTAAAAGAAAGGCCCTTCACGGAGGGAAGTAGAGATTTGTAGATGTGCGAGAGCTCAAAGCTTAAATTGAGAGATAAAAACATTTTGGGAGGCATAATTTTTCACCAACGAAAACGACTTAGAGCTCCCAAACTTTCCATGCTAGATACATCATAGGCGGTTCCCAAACAAAAAATAAAGTTTATTCCTTTTTCTACCATTACTTTCACTTTCCATGGCTAGTCGAATCCATGATTGCCCTCCAAAGTAACACTTTCCAAGGAATTTATTATTTGACAGCGTAAAGTAAATTCATCTTTCATTTCGGGACTTGGCATCCCTAATACCTTTGCCGTACTCTCATGCAGTGACAAGTGAATAAACACTCATCGTGAGAATAACACATCTAGCATGGAAAATATTGGCCACCCCTCACCGCCTCGTGAGCGGTAGAGCACACCAAAGAGAAATTTATTTTGAAAATTAGAGATGGCACATGCAAATTTGCTTAGAACGGCATGGAAATATCACATATAGGTAGATATAGTGGACTCATATGGCAAAACTGGTTTAAAGGGTTTTGGATGCACAAGTAGTGATCATACTTAGTGCAAAATGAAGGGTAGCAAAAAGATTGAGAAGCGACCAACCAAAAAGCAAAAAATCTCGTACCCAAGCATTAAGCATAAGTAACACCGAATAATGCACCACAAGTAGGATATAAATTTCATTGCATAACTATTGACTTTCGTGCTTGCATAGGGAATCACAAACATTAACATCAATATTCTTACTAAAGCACAATTACTCATCAACATGAGTCACATATCATATCGTCATATTTCAAAACCATTACTACGGATCAAGTTTATTTTGTCCAATGGTCTTCATAAAAGTTTTTATTATATCCTCCTTGGATATCTATCACTTTGGGACTATTTTCATATGTAGCTTTTGATAAGCTCAAACAAATATAAGTGAAGAACATGAGCATAATTTTTCTTTCTCTCAAAATAATCTAAGTGAAGCAAGAGAGAATTTCTAAAAAAATTACTAACTCACAAATAAATCTAAGTGAAGCATGAGAGCATTTCTTCAAAAATAACAAAGCACACAGTGCTAAAAAAGATATAAGTGAAGTACTAGAGCAATTTCATGGCTCTAAAAATTGAAGTGAAGCATAGGAGCAAGCATAGCATAATTTTTGGCTCTCTCAAAAAGGTGTGTTCAGCAAGGATTCAACACTTAAAACACAAAGCAAAACAAGCAAAGACTCATATCATACAAGATGCTCCAAGAAAAACTCATAATATGTGACGAATAAAAATATTGCTTCAAGTAAAATACCGATGGTTGTTAGAAGAAAGCGGGGATGCCACTTGGGGGCATCCCCAAGCTTAGTTGCTTGCTGCTTCTTGAATATTATCTTGGGGTGCCTCGGGCATCCCCAAGCTTAGCCTTTTGCTAATCATTATTCCTTCATCCATCGTAAGATCACCCAAAACTTGGAACTTCAATCACACAAAACTCAACAAACCTTCATGAGATCCGTTAGTATAAGAAAGCAAACCACTACTATAAGTACTATTGCAAACCTATTCATATTTTGTTTTTGCATTATATCTATTGTATTCCAGTTTTTCTATGGCAAAAACTCATCAAAGAAAACCATAGAATCATCAAAACAAGCACACAACGCAAAGAAAACAGAATTTGTCAAAAACAGAATAGTCTGTAGCAATCTGGACATTTCAAATACTTCTGTAACTCCAAAAATATTTACAAATTAGGAAAACCAGAGAAATTTGTATATTAATTTTCTGCAAAAAGAATCAACTCAAAAACACGTTTATGTGATTGATGAAAATTATTTTTGTGAATGCATAAGTTTTTGTTTTTCAGCAAGATCAAATCAACTTTCACCCAAATCAACCCAAAGGCCTTGCTTGGCACAAACACTAATTTAAACCACAAAAACACATCTAACCAGAGGTATAATTGGGTATTTTATTAAAAACAACAAGAAACCCAAAAAGCAAAAAGATACAAGTTGGGTTGCCTCGCAACAAGCGCTATCATTTTACGCCCCTAGCTAGGCATAACACGTAGGATCTAAGTGTTGCCCTCCATTATCTTTGCACTTTAGTAAGGGTCTTTTCAAATCTGGGAGGCTCTTTGCGCTTCCCTAAATTTTCCATTAAAGAAACCATCTTGAGATCTAAAATATCCAACCGTTTATTGCAAAGGGAAATCAAAGTGTTCATACGATTGATACTACCATTGAGATGTTTGAGAGGTTCATTATATTTTTGCAATTCAACTATATGTTTATGCAAATCACCGAGTTTGTCCAAAATTTGGACTCCCTCCGGGGTGAAAGAAAACCCTTTCTTTTGTGGTGGAACCCCCAAAATTCCTTCTAAAATTTCATAGGCAGCATTGACATCAAGCTCAATAAAATTCCCTTTTGCGGCAAAATCCAAGAGTTGTCTATGATGCAAAGCCAATCCTACGTAAAAATTTCTAAGCAAAATTTTTGCATCTCCCTTTAGATTGGAAACACGGTAGGACTCCATAAGACTATACCAAGCATGTTTCAAATTTTCTCCTTATCTTTGTTTGAAGTATAGAATTTCAAAGTCTGGTAACAAAGGAGGAGCATTCAAACTAGCCATAGTGAAACAAGAACACGAATAGATCTGACGAGAAGGAGATGAAAGAAAAAGAGGGTGAATAAAACAGCAAATTTTTTTGTGAAGTGGGGGAGAGGAAAACGAGAGGCAAATGTCAAATAATGGAAATTTGCGAGGAGATGAGATTTGTGATTAGGAATCTGGTTGATGTTGAAGATCCTCCCCGGCAACGACGCCAACAATTCCTTTTGATGTCTGCTAGAACTATGTCGGTATTTCCCCAAAGAGGAAGGGATGATGCAGTATAGCGATGGTAAATATTTCCCTCCGTGATGAGACCAAGGTTATTGAACTAGTAGGAGAACCTCCTCACACCACGTAAACATCACCTGCACACAAATAACAAATACTCGCAACCCGACGTGTTAAAGGGGTTGTCAATCCCTTTCGGGTACAGCGTCTCAAGATAGGCAAATAACGTGAGGTAAAAGTGGTAGATAGGATAAATAGATCGTGGAAAAACTAAATTGCAGCAAGGTGTTTTGTATTTTTGGTTTAATAGATCTAAAAATAAAAGCAAAGGAACATAGATCGCAAAGGCAAATATGATGAAAAGAGACCCGGGGGCCATAGGTTTCACTAGTGGCTTCTCTCGAGAAAAATAGCAAACGGTGGGAAAACAATTACTGTTGGGCAATTGATAGAACTTCAAATAATCATGATGATATCCAGGAAATGATCATTATATAGGCATCATGTCCAAGATTAGTAGACTGACTCCTGCCTGCATCTACTACTCTTACTCCACACACTGACCGCTATCCAGTATGCATCTAGTGTATTAAGTTCATGAAGAAACGGAGTAATGCAATAAGAACGATGACATGATGTAGACAAGAACTATTTATGTAGAAATAGACCTCGTCTTGTTATCCTTAATTGCAACGACACATATGTGTCATTTCCCTTTCTGTCACTGGGATCAAGCACCGAAAAATCAAACCCATCACAAAGCACCTCTTTCCATTGCAAGATAAATAGATCAAGTTGGCCAAACAAAACCCAAATATTGAAGAAGAAATACAAGGCTATAATCAATCACGCATATAAGAGATTAAAGAAGACTCAAATAACTTTCATGGATAAAAACATAGATCTGATCATAAACTCAAAGTTCATCGGATCCCAACAAACACATCGCAAAAAGACTTACATCATATGGATCTCCAAGAGACCATTGTATTGATAATCAAGAGAGAGAGAGAGAGAGAGAGAGAGAGAGAGAGAGAGAGGAAGCCATCTAGCTACTAACTACGGACCTGTAGGTCCACAAAGAACTACTCACGCATCATCGGAGAGGCACCAATGGACATGATGCACCCCTCCGAGATGGTGTCTAGATCGGATCTTGTGTTTGTGGACTCTGCGGTGGCTGGAATTGATTTTTGTCGACTCCCCTAGGGTTTTTGGAAAATTGAGGTATTTATACAACAAAGAGGTGGTTCAGCGAGCACCCGAGGGTGGGCACAACCCACTAGGGAACACCTGGGCCTCCAGGTGCGCCCTGGTGGGTTGTGCTCCCCTCGGAGCACCCCCCAGGTGCTTTCCTGGCCCATTGGATGTCTTCTGGCCCAAAAATCCACAAAAAGTTTCCTTGCGTTTGGACTCCGTTTGGTATTGATTTCCTGCGATGTAAAAAACATGCAGAAAGCAACAATTGGCACTGGGCACTATGTCAATAGGTTAGTACCAAAAAATGATATAAAATGACTATAAAATGATTGTAAAACATCCAGGAATGATAATATAACAACATGGAACAATCAAAAATTATAGATACATTGGAGACGTATCATTGGCCCATTTTTTGTCCTATTTGCAGTGCATTTGGTAGCTTGTATTTTTATTAGGCTCAGCCAGGCCCATTGGATGTAGTTTTGCCTTAGTTAGTTGGCCGAGTTGCACCTGAGACCGCATGAACCTCAAAACACCTCTGGGCCTGGCTCTTGGGAAATGCTCGAATCGACCATTTTCATCAAGTCAGGTTCAAGCGATGCAATTGATTGTGTGTGGGTGGGTAGCTCGGCACAACATGTAGGTGGGTTCTACTCCACTCACCTCCTTTAATCCCCTTAACATAATCTCTTATAATCTTCATAATAGTGTTTCAATTCGAAATAAGCACTACTAGGAAATGCCTTATAGGTAGAGGCATAACAACAGTGAGGGGCTAAAGGGCCGCGCTACTGGTACTTAGCAGTAGCGCAAGTCATGAACAAGCGTTGCAGGTGGGCCTTAGCAGTAGCGCTGGCCCACTAAACCGATACTACTACTAAGGGGCCCCACAGTGCCCCCACGGGCTGGCCAAGTAGCAGCGCGGGTCGCTCATTAGCAGCACCACGGGCCTAGTAACCAGCGCTGCTACTGTGGCTAGCCCGAGTCCAACTCACTCACTTAGCAGCAGTGTGGGACCTTAACCCGCACTACAGCTAATGGGCATAGCAGTAGCGGGGGCCAGGCCCCGCGCTACAGCTAAAGCCATCTTATCCTCTTCGCGCGCCCACCCCTCACTCTTCCATCTCCACTCTCTCCACCGCATTGGCCCTCCCCACGCTCGTTGGCCAGCCACCATCATCATTTTCGCGGCCACTACTCCTGCTCCTCCTCCATCGAGGTAGCTCCTCCCTCCTCCTTTCACCTCCCCTCCCTCCCTCCCACCTGCCTCCCACCTCCCTCCACCTCTCTCCCTGCCTCGTCCGTCCTCCTCCTCCCTCCTCCCTCCCTTCATCCCTCCCTCCACCTCCCTCTATTTTTGAAATTTTAGTAATACAAATTTGCAGTAAGAAATTTAGGTATAGCAATTTTAGCAATAGAAAATTTTAGTAAAGAAATTTAGTAATTGAAATATTTAGGTGTAGAAAATTTTCAATATTTAAATTTGTTGGAATGCTATATGAGAAATTTTTTGATATCAAATTTAGTAATAGAAATTTTGAGTAAGAAAATTTAGGTATAGAAATTTTTAGTAATTTTCCTTTTCAATAAGAAATATATTGGAAAATTTAACTAATTTTATGTCATTACCACTTTGTCATCAAAGAATGCTATATGAGATTTGATGATCTAAAATTTTCACTCGGTGGAATATGCAGGCTTTGTAGTGTCGCGTCTCACTAGAGTGATCGTCGTCGGAGCTTCCTCTACTTCCTCTACACCTCGTGAGCTAAAAGTCCACCTCCGCCTTCTCTTCTCCTCGGATATGTGTATAATGATATTTGGACATGTATTGGTTGTCTCTTTGGACATGTGGCCTATGTTTGCAGGGAAAACCTCGGAGTGGACTATGTTTTTCCGGAATGTTGATTCATTTCTGTTCCGGCAAATTTCAGGCGCTCGATATGTCCTATTGCAAAGGTCATGCCGGATTTTTTCATGGATTTCAGCATGATTATGCTATAAAGTAGTATATATCGAGTGCCCATGATTTCCTGAAACATGAAGTAAATGATGTTTCGGCAAACCATAGGCCATTTTTAAGGCATTAGTCGATATATGTAACGGGTTGACTATCATTCTGTCGGGGCTCCTTGTGTGACTTTCAGTCTCTTCTTAAGGAAGGATGCTGTCGTGGAATTGTCACGGCAGATGTCCTAGTGTGAGGACTTAGTCATGAGGCCAACGCATCTATGTGGTAGATTGAGAGGGGTTGATCGGGACGAGGGACACAACACACAAGACAAGGATTTAGACAGCTTCGGGCCCCGGGAAACATCATCTGGTAATAACCCTACATGCTGTTTGTGGCTAGGTCTCATTATGATCATGAGGGAGACGCCGTGAATCCGGCTCTCCTTTCTTTGTGTCTAGACTTAACGATTCCTTTTCTCTCCTGTCCCTCTTGGGGTGCCCGGCCCCTCCTTATATAAGTTGAAGGGGCGGGTTACATGTAGAGTCCATCTCGGACTAAGACTTAAACTATTCTGACTTCTCCTCACGGGCTTCTTTCCATGGGCTTCTTTAACGTCTTGGGCTTCTTACAATCTGGCTTACCATCTGGCTTACCGTCTGGCTTACGATCTGACTTACCATATGGCTTACCATCTGGCTTACGATCTGACTTACCATCTAGCTTACCATCTGGCTTACCGTCTGGCTTAACATCTGCCGGCTTACATGACTGTGTCTGCCGGGTCACATGACTTTGTCTGCCTGGTTACATGACTGTGTCTGCCGGGTCACATGATTGTGTCTGCTGGGTCACATGACTGTGTCTGCCGGGTTACAATGCTTAACTGTTCCCGCCAGCTTAACCTGCTTAACTGTTCCCGCCGGCTTATAGTCTGTCGGGTCACCAATGAAACATCCAAGCCCAGCCGGGTCATATCTCCGGCCGGGTCATACCGCGGGGTATATCCCCGACATTATCCCGTAGTTTAATTTGGATTCATCCATGTTAAACTGATCCTATAAAACAAACACAAGAACAATTTTTGACAGATTATGCTCCGGGCTAGAAGACTCTTGTAAGCCGGCACCTGATCATCCTTAACTCCTTGGTATTTCCTTCTTCTAGAAAATCCGGGTCAATAGACTAGCTTCATAATCAAAAACATTGGTCATGAAATACTCATCTAATTTTCAGCCAACTTGATATAGAACTTCATTATATTCATATCACTTGTAGCCCCCAAGTGCTGAGTCATTATGAAATAATGAGCAGGGACTTTGTAAATATGATCATGTAAACTTGAGCAGCAACGTGTAGCCCCCAAGGGCCGGCTCAGTAAGATAATACTGAGCTGGGACTTTGTATATAATTCATTGATGATAATAGCATATGATGTAATCTCCACCATGGGGCTTGAACCCATGTCCATAAGGCTAAGAGCTTTGTACTCTACCAACTAAGTAGTAGATCTTTCAATATAATGGATTGAGGCTTGTGTACCTTGAATTTTGACAGGAGTAATTGGTAGCCCCCAAGGGCCGGCTCATTACAATGTGATGAGTCAGGTCTTCAATAAGTTGAGCAAAAAATGACTTTGCATTAGCCCCCAAGTGCCATGGTGCATGCTGGCAGTGACATGGGACTTGCATATTTGATGTAATCTCAATAAAAATCCAGCCATGTTGGCTATTAAAGATTTGAATAATATAATCCGGTTTGAAAACCGGTTCCTGTGATAGTGAATCGTACTACCGGTTTAGGATACCTATGCAGTAAGGGTGATGACCCAGTTTAGAAGTCATGACTTCTATTGGAGTATGTCACACGCCTGGCAACTGATTGTTCAAAGTCAAGCCGGCTCAAACAGAAACCTTATATGCCTTAGAACATGAACATAGAAAAAAGGTCTTAAGACAAATCCAAAGAGTGCTTTCAAAAAAGACTTAAGCAAAAAATAAATAGAAATACAAATTAAGGCTTCTGATTCGAATACGATTAGGAAACCGTCCCAAGGGGGTTAAGCTAGGGTTCGAATACGACCATGTAGCACCCAGTGGCTTTGGCATTGCACCGATCAAGAGGGTCCCGACAGCTATGTTCACTTTGGTTTGAATACGACCTATGTTTGAACAGGAAGCCCCCAAATGACCTTGAGAATATTTAATGACCCTGATTCGAATACGATCTGGGTCGGACCCAAGAGGGGTTAAGCTATGATTCGAATACGATCAAGAAGCCCCCAAGTGGGTTTTGGCACTGCGCCGATCAAGTGGGTACCGACAGCTATGTTCTCTTTGGTTCGAATATGACCTATGTTTGAACAGGAAGCCCCCAAGTGACCTTGAGAATATTTAACAACTTTGATTCGAATACGATCAGGATCAGACCAAAAGGGGTTAAGCTATGATTCGAATATGACCCAGCCCCCAAATGATCAAGTTGTTTGAACAGATATGATTCGAATGCGATCAGGAAGTTGTGCCAAAGGAGTTAAGCTAGATTCGAATACGATCAGCACCCAATGGTCCTTGAAGCATGGTACCTATGTTTGAGTTGTGCTTTGCAACAGACTCTCTTTGGTCCCTTTAATTTTTCCTGAGAACTCAAGCTTTGCGAGATATAAATTCTTCTTGAGCCGGAACTTCTCCGGACGGCTTTTAAACTGGCAACATTTACTGAGCCATGTCATCGTAGCCCCCGAGTCTTAAGACGGCTCAATGAATTGACTTGAGATTCTCCACAGTTGACCGTGATATAGACCGTTTGAGTCCTGCATTGAAGAACTTGCAAGCCAAAGTAATCGCTCTTTTAAATAAATATGTAATATAGAAATATACTGGATGAATTTCACCTGATATATCAGGCCAGCATTGATCTACCGCGGGGTTGATGATCACCAGGTGAAGTAGAGAGAGGAGTTGGCCACGGCGTTGTAAGCCAGCATGGACGGGCGTGTTAATCGCAGGTCTAATAAACCGTGCACACAGGCGAGTCACCCATGTTGTGTTGATGTAGTGAGAGCGGCGACTTGCACATGTATCCGTCGAGCAGCATGGCATCAACGAGCGCTAGTGTAAAAATAATGTTGGCGCATGCCCCTTCGCAACACCATTGTAATGAATAATGGTCCTACGAAAAAAATACCAAAGACTAGAGTAATTGTTCTGAAACAATGTAATATATGCTGATAGGATATATAAAAAGGATAGCACCTGGTATATTTTTTGGGCGTATGTGGGTGCGGCCATTAGCGTGTAGTTGGTCTCCATTTGCGGGTACTTCATCCAATTTACGTAGACTGATCTCTGAAGAAAATTAACCCAATACAGAGTACCAGTACTAGTCACCTCATGGAAAAATGATCTGAGTATGCCATCTTTTAGGCATTGGAAGCCGTGTGTATAGTATTGTGTTGTAACCTCCTGTAAAGGATTGGTTATTGTAACTTGTAATGAGAATATTCCATCTACAGATGCTTTTGAGTACGTCTGATTCTCCCTCAGTTTCTACGGCTACAGCCGTGCAAGACCAGCACATGCATCTTCAGCTTGCAAATGGTGATCTGCGAGGGTGACTCTGAGGTAGCAAAAAACGGGCGGCCTTGGAACAAGCGCGGCTGTTGACCATAGCAGGGGAAGCAAGGCCGGCTTAATAGTAGTTCGAGGTGAGAACGACAATCCGGAGCAGTGATTCCGAGGCACCGTTGCAACAGCTGAGGCATAGCCGGATCAAAGCGACGGTGTTGGCTCAGGGGCATGTCTTAGAACAGAAGCAGCTACGCGCGACGGAGGTGAACAACTGTAGCGGCGGGTTGGAAGCGACGTCGACGAGGCCGGTGGTGGCTCATATGTGCTTGGCGTCCGGCGGCTCAACAATGTGGAGGCAAGGGGAGCAGGGCGGCTCCGAACAACGGAGCAGTAGGGCGACTCGCAACAGCGAGAGGCCGAGCTGGGGACAACCCGGCGGAGCTTGATGCCAGCTGATGGGTGGCTTAGGTGACAGGCGTGCGAGCACAGAGGTGCGAGCACAGAAACTCGCAGAAGCAGCTCCAAAGCCAGGTGAGGGCGGTGACTCGTAGGCGCGATTTGACGGCAGCCGGCTTGGTGCTGCAGCAGTGGCTGCCGGTGTTTTAAAGGTGGCAGGTCACAACAACAGGGGAGACCGGCCATGGGGCGGCTCACGGCGTGACTAGCAACTTAGGGACCTCGGAACAGAGGCCATGTATGTCCCGGCGGGGGTGACTCCAGGCGATTCAGAGCAAAGTCGGAGCGAGGCGGGTCACGGCATGGCAACTCGGAAAGTGGGCGGCTCATGGCGGCGCGGCGGCTCCACGGAGATGGGGCGACGAGGCCACGAGCCGGCAGACGGCTGGAGTGCGGGAGCCGGCAATTTTGGCAAGGTGGTGGTAGGGGCCAGCAGGCAGCTCAAACGACAGAGGTGGAGCCTGTGGTAACCCGGAGCAACTTGAGGCCCCGGATGACTCACTGGCGGCTTACGATAGCAGTAGTTCATGGCAGAGGGGCGTTGGCGGCTCAGCGCAAGATCACGGCGGCTCATGGGTCGGTTGCGCAGCGGCTCTCGACGCGGAAATTTGTAGGTGGAGGCTCGAGGATGGCCATGATGGATGAAGGGCGTCGGTGACTTGCACGCGTTTGAGGTGAGGCTCGGCGGCTCTCTGCTGACCACCGGAGTGAGGTCAGGCTTGCGGCGGCAGCTCAGCCGTGGCGTCCTGAGGGTGGTTCGTGAAAAGGGGTTTGCAGGCGAGGCCAAGGCCATGTCCATAGTTTTGGCAGCGGATAGGCGTCCATGGAGACGGCTTGAGGCTTGTTAAGATAGTGCCGACTGCGACGGGTGACGAATGCGGTGTCTCATGCTATAGGAGCGAGGTCCTCATGGGGCAACTTAGCACCAGATGCTAGGGTGATTTGAAGACACCAAGCAACGGTGGCAGCTTGTCAACAACACTAGGTGATACAGAGATGGACGACGAGGCCAGCAACTTGGCGGGAGATGACTGAAGCGAGGCTACTCAGCAGACGGGCCGGCGGGCGGCCGGTCAATGCACGGTCGAGCCGGAGGAGGCATCAGTGTGGCGGGCTGCCAGGTCTCGCGCGGATCGAGCCAGAAGAGGCCAGAACCATCCGGGTGCTCGACGATACAAGATAGTGAAAGCACAAGTGCTCCTTGGGTGATTTTGGTAATTTATGTCAACATATCTCTTGTTGGACTAACACTTTTACCTAATATATTTCAGATAAGTTCAACAATGAACTGGCATGGACTAAAGAATGTGGAACCCCTTCAAGATGCTAAGGACAAAGGATTGGCTCAAGCTTCAAGCACAAGACTCTACATTTTCTATTTTAGTGATCCAAGATCACATTGAGTCTATAGGAAAGGCCAATATTATCAAGAAGGGATGAGGTGTTGCTTAATGAGGTTCTTGCTCAAAGTGCTTAGTGATATGCTCCAAACCCCTCAACTACTTTCTCACATCCACATATGACCTAAACCAAAAGTCAAACTCGGCCCCACCGATTCTTTCTATCCGGCGCCACCAAGTTCAGATCTCATAGCCAGTGCCACAAAACCCTAGGAAAATCGGTCTCATCGATAGGGATCTCGGTCTCACCGAGATGGGATTGCAATCTCTCTGTATGTCCATTACCAAAATCGGTCTCACCGAGTTTGTCTAACTGGTCCCACCGAGATTGCAATGTAAACTCTCTGTTTCCCTTTCATAACATTTCGGTCTCACCGAAATGAGCGAACCGGTCCCACCGAGTTTACCTGACCAACTCTCTGGTTAGCTTATTACCAAAATCGGTCCCACCGAGTTTGTGTAATCGGTCTCACCGAGATTACGTTATGCCCTAACCCTAACAATATCGGTCCTACCGAGTTGCATGTCGGTCCCACCGAAAATCCTAACGGTCACTAGATTTGCTGAATCGGTCCGACCGAGTTTCTCAATTCGGTCCCACCGAGATTGGCAAGTTGTGTAACGGTTAGATTTTGTGTGGAGGCTATATATACCCCTCCACCTCCTCTTCATTCGTGGAGAGAGCCATCAAAATGAACCTACACTTCCAACTTATATTTTCTGAGAGAGGACCACCTACTCGTGTGTTGAGACCAAGATATTCCATTCCTATCATATGAATCTTGATCTCTAGCCTTCCCCAAGTTGCTTTCCACTCAAATCTTCTTTCCACCAAATCCAAATCCTGTGAGAGAGAGTTGAGTGTTGGGGAGACTATCATTTAAAGCACAAGAGCAAGGAGTTCATCATCGACACACCATTTGTTACTTCTTGGAGAGTGGTGTCTCCTAGATTGGCTAGGTGTCACTTGGGAGCCTCCGACAAGATTGTGGAGTTGAACCAAGGAGTTTGTAAGGGCAAGGAGATCGCCTACTTTGTGAAGATCTACGTCTAGTGAGGCAAGTCATTTGTGGGCGACGGCCATGGTGGGATAGACAAGGTTGCTTCTTCGTGGACCCTTCTTGGGTGGAGCCCTCCGTGGACTCGCGCAGCCGTTACCCTTCATGGGTTGAAGTCTCCATCAACGTGGATGTATGATAGCACCACCTATTGGAACCACGACAAAAACATCTGTGTCTCCAATTACCCTTTACATTCTTGCAAGTTGCATGCTTTACTTTCCGCTGCTCATATACTCTTTGCATGCTTGCTTGATATGTATTGTGATTGTTAAACTTGTGCCAAAACTCCACTTAAACTTAAAGAAATTAAAAACTGCAACTTTTGGCACTTAGTGTCTAATCACCCCCCTCTAGACCTCTTCTCGATCCTTTCAATTGGTATCAGAGCTTTGGTCTCCATTGCTTTGGTTTAATCACCATTGGAGGAAGATGGATGAGTCTACTTTGGGGAGTCTTAGACATAGAGTGCCTATACTTGATAGAGAGTATTTTCATGAGTGAAAAAATGAGATGCTTGTGATTTTCAATCAATATCATTTGAACAAGTACATTGCTAGCCCTTGTGCACCTCATGTTGATCCTATGCATCCTACCCTTGATGAGTCAATTGACATGATTAGGAATCTTAGAACTGTTAATCTTATCACTAGAGGCTTGCCTAGAAACTTTATTGGAAACTTGCCTACTCTTGAGTGTGCCTACACTATATGGAAATTTCTTGAGGAACAATTTCCGAATTATTCCTTGGAAAATCTAGATGAAATTCTCCGTAAGTCTATTGCCTTGAGTAAGATGAATTCCAATGATCCTATGTTTGGTGATTGTCTATTCGAACTTACAACTCTTATGCGTACCAAAGGAAATGTTGGAATCATTAGCAATATTATTTCCGAAGCTACTAGAATTCATAAAGGAGATCATTGTCAAACTCACTCTAACGAATCACCCTCTCTAGGATTTGATCCACCACATGATGATGTTGAACATGGATACTATGATGAGGATGATGATAGCGACTTTGATCTTGATGATGCAATGAGACACTTTGGTCTTATGGCAAATCTTCGGGGATATATGGCAGGAGGAAAGGAATGGGTTCTTGACAGTGGGTGTACAGATCACATGACCGGAGATAAAGATATGTTTCGTGAGCTTGCTGAAAACGATGGTCCTCGAAAGTATGTCACCTTCGGTGACAACTCAAAGGGTAAGGTGGTTGGCCTCGTTAAGGTGGCCATATCACATGATAGCTCCATACAAAATGTTATGCTCGTTGAATCTCTTGGCTACAACTTACTTTCAGTATCTAGACTTGCTGATTTCGGTTTCAATGTCCTATTTACTGAAGTAGATTGCCAAGTGTTTCGTAGAGATAATCATAAAATGGTCTTTACCGGTATACGTAGAGGTGATCTTTACATTGTTGATTTCAGTAAAAAGGCTCAACCTAGAACTTGCTTTATTGCTAAATCCTCTAAAGGTTGGTTATGGCATAGACGATTAGGTCATGTTGGCATGCGAAACCTTGACAAGCTTATTAAAGGAAATCATATCCTTGGTGTTAACGATGTCATATTTGATAAGGATAGACTTTGCAGTGCTTGTCAAGCAGGTAAACAAGTTGGAGGAAGGCATCCTGTAAAGAACATCATGACCACAAGGAGGCCACTCGAGCTACTTCACATGGATCTCTTTGGTCCCAACTCTTACAAGAGTCTCGGTGGAAATTCTTTTGGTCTAGTTATAGTTGATGATTTTTCAAGATTTACGTGGATATATTTGCACCTTGCATGTTATCTAACCCTTGTAGGTACTTGGATGAATCTAACTCTATGAGATTGCAACTTACTCACATCTTGAGCAATCTCTACATCACCAAGTCTCTACGTAATGGTGGTTGAAGACAAGGAAGCACGAAACCATTCAAACATATCCTTTGACAAATTCTATGTTGAGTTTCATGATTGTCATTTTGGATACACAAGTGCTCTAAAACTAACCCATGTAGGTAGATGAACTCAAATTCCAAAGTGGTGCTCCCAACTCTTGATGAGCTACATCAACCTTGAGCAACCCACACAAGTTCAACTACATGAGTCAAAGCAACTCGACAAGATGTGAATACATCAAGATGCTTAAATGAAAAATGGTAACCCCATTTTGAGCTTAAACGATGAGTATGACCTATGATCAAGTGATCTCACTTGACTCCTAAGTCAATATACTCTAACATAGGTGACTTTGTCGCCGACCAATTCTAGATGAAGTTCTCTTGTGTTCTTTTCTGTGCTCTTGCATTCGTCTCGTGCATATTTGTTTCCCCTTTACAAAAAAAACTTCATCTAGATTTCGTTTAAGTTTCTTCTCTTTTACTTTCTGTTCAGCATTCCCTTCATCCATTTCATTGCAAATCTTTCAGTTAATTCCTTGCAAATCCTTGTGAGATCTTACTTGTCTAGTGAGATGAGGTGACAAGAGTTTTCTCTGTGATGAATTTGGTCACACCGGTCCCTTGTTTTCGGTCCAACCGAATCCTTTCGGTGCAACCGAAGCATACAACTCGGTGCCACCGATTTCACTACAGGAAAAACATTTTGCCACTTGTTCCTGCATTACTTTTGATCCAGCTCCACGCCATGAATCTTGTCCTCTACCAACATCACATTTAATTTGTTGCTTTGTGCTGTGACTCAAGGACCAAACCCACTCACGACAAATTCCAGAAAACCCTTCTTGGAAATTGATGTCAAAGGGGGAGAGAGAGATCACATCAAAGCTTAATCATATCTCTAGGGGAGAGAATACTCAAGGAGAGAGAGTAATCTTCAAGGATCCCAGATGCTTGGTGCTCAAGAGGAGAGATGTTACATGTCTTCTAGAGGGGAAAGACATGTTCATATGTGCTTATTTGCATTAGCTCCGTTCATTTGTCTCTTTGAGCTCTGATTTTCTGTTCCCTATCTTCTCCCAGTATCCCATGCTAGATTCAGGGGGAGCAAGACATTTAAGGGAAATAAATTCTTTAAATTCATTGCACATATTTACCTTTGGGGACATGTCGATATCCAATGTGGTACTTGGTACTCACTCTCTACATGTCATCCCAGTCTTGGTACTCTTGTGGGTTCTTTTTGTTTGCTCTGGCTAGTAGATGCATCTGTGTTATCTAACCTTATTTTCACAGGTTCATTCCATTATAAGCCAACTCAAGACCACAAGGTAAGTATATGCATCACAGTCATGTGTATGAGGAATTCTTGCTGATGTACATACTGTTTGCAAGAAGGACTCATGAGCATGAAGGTACATTTCCCACAATCATTTGCTCTGATGCATATAGCCAAGATACATGTAACACATTGCCTACTCTGTCATGATTATGCATTCACATGTTTCTATATTCCATATTCACATGATTGCATACATGTAGGGGAGCCTATGCATGTTACATGTCTTTCCAAATCTTTACTTGTTATTCACTATATATACTTATCTAAAGCTTTGATGCATGTTGTCATCAATCACCAAAAAGGGGGAGATTGAAAGCACAAGTGCTTCCTGGGTGATTTTGGTAATTTATGTCAACATATATCTTGTTGGACTAACACTTTTACCTAGTATGTTTCAGATAAGTTCAACAATGAAGTGGCATGGACTAAAGAATGTGGAACCCCTTCAAGATGCTAAGGACAAAGGATTGGCTCAAGCTTCAAGCACAAGACTCTACATTTTCTATTTTAGTGATCAAAGATCACATTGAGTCTATAGGAAAAACCAATACTATCAAGAAGGGATGAGGTGTTGCTTAATGAGGTTCTTGCTCAAAGTGCTTAGTGATATGCTCCAAAACCCTCAACTACTTTCTCACATCCACATACGACCTAAACCAAAAGTCAAACTTGGCCCCACCGATTCTTTCTATCCGGCGCCACCAAGTTCAGATGTCATAGCCACTGCCACAAAACCCTAGGAAAGTCGGTCTCACCGATAGGGATCTTGGTCTCACCGAGATGGATTGCAATCTCTCTATATGTTCATTACCAAAATCAGTCTCACCGAGTTTGTGTAACTGGTCCCACCGAGATTGCAATGTAAACTCTCTGTTTCCCTTTCGTAACATTTCGGTCTCACCGAAATGAGCGAACCGGTCCCACTGAGTTTACCTGACAAACTCTCTGGTTAGCTTATTACCAAAATCGGTCCCACCGAGTTTGTGTAATTGGTCTCACCGAGATTACGTTATGCCCTAACCCTAACAATATTGGTGCTACCGAGTTGCATGTCGGTCCCACCGAAAATCCTAACGGTCACTAGATTTGCTGAATCGGTCCGACCGAGTTTCTCAATTCGGTCCCACCGAGATTGGCAAGTTGTGTAACAGTTAGATTTTGTGTGGAGGCTATATATACCCCTCCACCTCCTCTTCATTCGTGGAGAGAGCCATCAGAACGAACCTACACTTCCAACTTATATTTTCTGAGGGAGAACCACCTACTCATGTGTTGAGACCAAGATATTCCATTCCTACCATATGAATCTTGATCTCTAGCCTTCCCCAAGTTGCTTTCCACTCAAATCTTCTTTTCACCAAATCCAAATCCTGTGAGAGAGAGTTGAGTGTTGGGGAGACTATCATTTGAAGCACAAGAGCAAGGAGTTCATCATCAACACACCATTTGTTACTTCTTGGAGAGTGGTGTCTCCTAAATTGGCTAGGTGTCACTTGGGAGCCTCCGACAAGATTGTGGAGTTGAACCAAGGAGTTTGTAAGGGCAAGGAGATCGCCTACTTCGTGAAGATCTACCGCTAGTGAGGCAAGTCCTTCGTGGGCGACGGTCATGGTGGGATAGACAAGGTTGCTTCTTCGTGGACCCTTCTTGGGTGGAGCCCTCCGTGGACTCGCGCACCCGTACCCTTCGTGGGTTGAAGTCTTCATCAACGTGGATGTACGATAGCACCACCTATCGGAACCACGACAAAAACATCCGTGTCTCCAATTGCGTTTGAATTCTCCAATCTCGTCCCTTTACATTCTTGCAAGTTGCATGCTTTACTTTTCGCTGCTCATATAATCTTTGCATGCTTGCTTGGTATGTATTGTGATTGTTAAACTTGTGCCAAAACTCCACTTAAACTTAAAGAAATTAAAAACTGTAACTTTTGGCACTTAGTGTCTAATCACCCCCTCCCTCTAGACACCTCTTCTCGATTCTTTCAGATAGGTTAACGAGGGATTGAGGAGGCTCAATATTGTAAAGATGGCCGAGGCACCCGGAGCAGTGACTCGGAGGCGAGATGGTCTGGCCGCAGCAGACGGAAACGACGCAAGATCAACGCCTTGGTGCGACAGCGAGCGAGACAGCGAGTGTGGAGGCGACTTGCGGACGACATCGACTCGGTGGAAGTAGCGACTCACATCCTTGATCCTGAACGAAGCAGTAGAAACATGCTACTCCAAGCTACAAAGTACTTCTAATCTCATCCAAGATGTGCGTATATGCACCGCCCTCCTCTTGATTGATGCTCCATGGTTGAATTGTTTATTAGCAGGACGTCTCTGACATTACATTGGGCTGCATCTTTTCCTTTGTGGATTCCTAATTTGCCTCGTGCTAGCACATTACATTGGGCTGCAACTTTTCCTTTGTTCCCCACGAGGTGAGTCTGCAGTGGAGGCGCGGCTGGCGACTTGCGACAGAGGCAAGAAAAAAGAGAGCCACAGTCGTGGCTTAGGCAGAACACAACAGCGGCTGAGAAACCTCAGATGTAGCAGACAAGAACATCCGACAGGGCGAAACTGACTGGTGCGGGGTACCCGGCCGCAATCGGAAGCAGAGCCAGAAGGTGTGGTAGGACGGATTGAGGCTGCAACGACGAATTAGACAGATGGCGACTCGAAGGTAGATGGCAACTTAGTGGGAGCGGTTCATCAAGACCGTAGTGGTCATTCAGATTCGGCGAGGCGGGTCAACCCTGCTGGTTTTGACTCCTCGTCCGGGTCATAATATTCTTTTCTTTTCTTCTTTCTCTTAGCAGACTCCTTTATGGATTTACCTCGGGACTTGTTCCATCATAAGCAATAAGCAGCTGAAGTTTGACTGGGGGAATCGCTTCTGTTGTTTCTCGGCGACTCACATTGGAGACTTGCAGCAACGAATCCCATCGTAACCCTAATTTTCTTTTAAACCTCGGATGAATATTAGATTTGACTGCTCGGTTTCGAGATAATGTAAACCCTTTCCGCCACGATTGTTCTTTATCCAAAAAAACCATGAACTTCTTGATCCCTGGGAGAGATCCCTCCAAGAACTCAATACCACCGTACGCAGGCCCCACGGTGGGCGCCAACTGTCGTGGAATTGTCACGGCAGATGTCCTAGTGTGAGGACTTAGTCATGAGGCTAACGCATCTATGTGGTAGATTGAGAGGGGTCGATCGGGACGAGGGACACAACACACAAGACAAGGATTTAGACAGCTTCGGGCCCCGGGAAACATCATCTGGTAATAACCCTACATGCTGTTTGTGGCTAGGTCTCATTATGATCATGAGGGAGACGCCGTAAATCCGGCTCTCCTTTCTTTGTGTCTAGACTTAACGATTCTTTTTCTCTGCTGTCCCTCTTGGGGTGCCCTGCCCCTCCTTATATAAGTTGAAGGGGCGGGTTACATGTAGAGTCCATGTCGGACTAAGACTTAAACTATTCTGACTTCTCCTCACGGGCTTCTTTCCATGGGCTTCTTTAACGTCTTGGGCTTCTTACAATCTGGCTTACCATCTGGCTTACCGTCTGGCTTACGATCGGACTTACCATATGGCTTACCATCTGGCTTACGATCTGACTTACCATCTAGCTTACCATCTGGCTTACCGTCTGGCTTAACATCTGCCGGCTTACATGACTGTGTCTGCCGGGTCACATGACTTTGTCTGCCTGGTTACATGACTGTGTCTGCCGGGTCACATGATTGTGTCTGCTGGGTCACATGACTGTGTCTGCCAGGTTACAATGCTTAACTGTTCCTGCCAGCTTAACCTGCTTAACTGTTCCCGCCGGCTTATAGTCTGTCGGGTCACCAATGAAACATCCAACCCCAGCCGGGTCATATCTCCGGCTGGGTCATACCGCGTGGTACATCCCCGACAGATACCGACTGTTGTCATGGGGGTCGTTTCCTCTCCTTATTCTCGTTATATACCTTGGTAATGCATGAGAGAAGGAGGGGAAGCGACCATCACCGATGGTCGAAATATTTGTGAGGGAGTGTCCACCATATATTGTTGAAATATCAGAGAGCAAGAATCCCGACTGTTGTCGTGGGGGTCTCTTCTTTTTCTTTCCCAGGTGCTAGACATTTTGGTGTAATGCACCTTGGAAAGAAAGGAGGAGCGACCATCACTGAGGGTCGCAAATATCAGAGAGGGATTGTCCACCATATATTTTTGAAATATCATAGAGGAAGAATCCCGACTGTTGTCGGTGGGGTCACTCCTTCGTTCCCGTGTGCTAGACATTTTGGTGTAATGCATTCGGGAATGAAGGGAGGAGCGACCTGATAACCCACAAGTATAGGGGATCGCAAAAGTTTTCGAGGGTAGAGTATCCAACCCAAATTTATTGATTCAACACAAGGGGAGCCAAAGAATATTCACGAGTATTAGCAGTTGAGTTGTCAATTCAACCACACCTAAAAGGCTTAATATCTACAACAAAATATTTAGTAGCAGAGTTGTATGATAGTAACGGTAACAGTGGTAACAGTAACAGTAGCAACGGAAGTAATTTAGAAAAGATCAATATGTGAAAAGCTCGTAGACATTGGATCAGTGATGGGTAATTATGTTGGATGGCATTCATCATGCAACAATTATAACCTAGGGAGACACAAAACTAGCTCCAATTCATCAATATAATGTAGGCATGTATTCCGTATATAGTCATATGTGCTTATGGAAAAGAACTTGCATGGCATATTTTGTCCTACCCTCCCGTGGCAGCGGGGTCCTAATGGAAACTAAGAGATATTAAGGCCTCCTTTTAATAGAGAACTGGAACAAAGAATTAGCACTTAGTGAATACATGAACTCCTCAAACTACGGTAATCACCGGAAAGTATCCCAATTATTGTCACCTTGGAGTATGTGGATCATAACTCGTAATAGGTGTCTACAACTTGCAAGATCGGATCAAGAACACATATATATTCATGAAAATATAAAGGGTTCAAATCTGAATTCATGGCACTCTGGCCCTAGTGATAAGCATTAAGCATAGCAAAGTCATAGCAACATTAATCTCAGAACATAGTGGATACTAGGGACCAAACCCTAACAAAACTAACTCGATTACATGATAAATCTCATCCAATCCATCACCGTCCAGCAAGCCTATGAAAGAATTACTCACTCCCGGCTGTGAGCATCATGGAATTGGTGATGGAGGAAGGTTGATGATGATGATAGCGAAAGATTCCCCTCTTCGGAGCCCCGAACGGACTCCAGATCAGCCCTCCCGATGAAGAACAGGAGGCGGCGGTGGCTCCACACTATAAAACATGACGAATCCTTCTCGCTGATTTTTTTTCTCCCCGAATAGGAATGTACAACGTTGGAATTAGGGCCGGAGGCGGTCCAGGGGCCCCACAAGCCTGCAGGGCGCGCCCTAGGGAGGTGGGTGCCCCACAGGGCTTGTGGACTCTGGGTGACCCCCCTCTGGTAACTTCTTGCGCCAGTATTTTTCAATTATTCCACAAAAATTCTCCGTAAATTTTCAAGTCAATCCGAGAACTTTGATTTCTGCACAAAATAACACCATGGCAATTCTGCTGAAAACAACGTCAGTCCGGGTTAGTTCCATCAAATTAGAATCCAAGGCAAGGGCAAGAGAGTTTGGAAAAGTAGATACGACAAAGACGTATCAACTCCCCCAAGCTTAACCCATTGCTTGTGTTGGAAATATGCCCTAGAGGCAATAATAAAATGGTTATTATTATATTTCTTTGTTCATGATAATTGTCTGTTATTCATGCTATAATTGCGTTATCCGGAAATCGTAATACACATGTGAATACATAGACCACAACATGTCCCTAGTGAGCCTCTAGTTGACTAGCTCGTTGATCAACAGATAGTCATGGTTTCCTGACTATGGACGTTGGATGTCATTGATAACGGGATCACATCATTAGGAGAATGATGTGATGGACAAGACCCAATCCTAAGCGTAGCACAAAGATTGTGTAGTTCGTTTTGCTAGAGCTTTTCCAAATGTCAAGTATCATTTCCTTAGACCATGAGATTGTGCAACTCCCGGATACCGTAGGAGTGCTTTGGGTGTGCCAAACGTCACAACTTAACTGGGTGACTATAAAGGTGCACTACGGGTATCTCCGAAAGTGTCTGTTGGGTTGGCACGAATCGAGATTGGGATTTGTCACTCTGTATGACGGAGAGGTATCTCTGGGCCCACTCGGTAATGCATCATCATAATGAGCTCAATGTGACCAAGTGACTGGTCACGGGATCATGCATTATGGTACGAGTAAAGTGACTTGCCGGTAACGAGATTAAACGAGGTATTGGGATACCGACGATCGAATCTCGGGCAAGTAACGTACCGATTGACAAAGGGAATTGTATACATGATTGATTGAATCCTCGACATCGTGGTTCATCCGATGAGATCATCAAGGAGCATGTGGGAGCCAACATGGGTATCCAGATCCCGCTATAGGTTATTGACTAGAGAGGCATCTCAGTCATGTCTGTATGTCTCCCGAACCCGTAGGGTCTACACACTTAAGGTTCGGTGACGCTAGGGTTGTAGAGATACTAGTATGCAGTAAGCCGAAAGTTGTTCGGAGTCCCGGATGAGATCCCGGACGTCACGAGGAGTTCCGAAATGGTCCGGAGGTGAAGAATTATATATAGGAAGTCAGGTTTCGGCCATCGGGAAAGTTTCGGGGGTCACCGGTATTGTACCGGGACCACCGGAAGGGTCCCGGGGGTCCACCGGGTGGGGCCACCTATACCGGAGGGCCCCATGGTTGAAGTGGGAGGGGAACCAGCCCCTAGTGGGCTAGTGCGCCCCCTTGGCCCCCCTGCGCCTAGAGTTGGAAACCCTAGGGGTGGGGCGCCTCCACCTGGCTTGGGGGGCAAGTTTCCCCCCTGGCCGCCGCCCCCCTTGGAGATTGGATCTCCTAGGGCCGGCGCCCCCCTAGGGTGCCTATATAAAGAGGGGGGAGGGAGGGAAGCCGCACCCCATGCTCTTGGCGCCTCCCTCTACCCACGCACCACCTCTCCCTCTTGCTGAAGCTTGGCGAAGCCCTACCGAGATCGCTGCTGCATCCACCACCATGCCGTCGTGCTACTGGATCTTCATCAACCTCTCCTTCCCCCTTGCTGGATCAAGAAGGAGGAGACGTCTTCCCAACCATACTTGTGTTGAATGCAGAGGTGCTGTCCGTTCAGCACTAGGATCATCGGTGATTTGGATCACGACGAGTACGACTCCCTCAACCCCGTTCTCTTGAACGCTTCCACTCGCGATCTACAAGGGTATGTAGATGCACTCCTCTCTTTCGTTGCTAGATGAACTCATAGATTTATCTTGGTGAAGCGTAGAAATTTTTTATTTTCTGCAATGTTCCCCAACAGTGGCATCATGAGCTAGGTCTATGCGTAGTTCTCTTTGCACGAGTAGAACACAATTTGTTGTGGGCGTAGATGTTGTCAAATTTCTTGCCACTACTAGTCTTATTTTGCTTCGACGGCATCGTGGGATGAAGCGGCCCGGACCGACCTTACACGTACGCTTACGTGAGACAGGTTCAACCGACTGACATGCACTAGTTGCATAAGGTGGCTAGCGGGTGTCTATCTCTCCCACTTTAGTTGGAGCGGATTCGATGAAAAGGGTCCTTATGAAGGGTAAATAGAAGTTGGCATATCACGTTGCAGCTTTTACGTAGGTAAGAAAACGTTCTTGCTAGAACCCTATTGCAGCCACGTAAAAACATGCAACAACAATTAGAGGACGTCTAACTTGTTTTTGCAGCATGTGCCTTATGATGTGATATGGCCAAAAGTTGTGATGAATGATATATATGTGATGTATGAGATCATGTTCTTGTAATAGGAATCACGACTTGCATGTCGATGAGTATGACAACCAGTAGGAGCCATAGGAGTTGTCTTATTTATTGTATGACCTGCGTGTCAATGATTAAACACCATGTAATTACTTTACTTTATTGCTAAACCGTTAGCCATAGTAGTAGAAGTAATAGTTGGTGAGCAACTTCATGGAGATACGATGATGGCGATCATGGTGTCATGCCAGTGACGAAGATGATCATGGAGCCCCGAAGATGGAGATCAAAGGAGCTATATGATATTGGCCATATCATGTCACTATTTGATTGCATGTGATGTTTATCATGTTTTTGCATCTTGTTTACTTAGAACGACGGTAGTAAATAAGATGATCCCTCAGAATAATTTCAAGAAAGTGTTCCCCCTAACTGTGCGCCGTTGCGAAAGTTCGTTGTTTCGAAGCACCACATGATGATCGGGTGTGATAGATTCTAACGTTCACATACAACGGGTGTAAGACAGATTTACACATGCATAAACACTTAGGTTAACTTGACGAGCCTAGCATGTACAACATGGCCTCGGAACACAAGAGACCGAAAGTTCGAACATGAGTCGTATGGAAGATACGATCAACATGGAGATGTTCACCGATGATGACTAGTCCGTCTCACGTGATGATCGGACACGGCCTAGTCGACTCGGATCATGTATCACTTAGATGACTAGAGGGATGTCTAATCTGAGTGGGAGTTCATTAAATAATTTGATTAGATGACCTTAATTATCATGAACTTAGTCTAAAAACCTTTGCAAAAATGTCTTGTAGATCAAATGGCCAACGCTCATGTCCACATCAACTTCAATGCGTTCCTAGAGAAAACCAAGCTGAAAGATGATGGCAGCAACTATACGGACTGGGTCCGGAACCTGAGGATCATCCTCATAGCTGCAAAGAAAGATTATGTCTTAGAAGCACCGCTAGGTGAAGCACCCATCCCAGAGAACCAAGACGTTATGAATGCTTGGCAGTCTCGTGCTGATGATTACTCCCTCGTTCAGTGCGGCATGCTTTACAGCTTAGAACCGGGGCTCCAAAAGCGTTTTGAGCAACACGGAGCATATGAGATGTTCGAAGAGCTGAAAATGGTTTTCCAAGATCATGCCCGGGTTGAGAGATATGAAGTCTCTGACAAGTTCTTCAGTTGTAAGATGGAGGAAAATAGTTCTGTCAGTGAGCACATACTCAAAATGTCTGGGTTGCACAACCGCTTGACTCAGCTGGGAGTTAATCTCCCGGATGACGCAGTTATTGACAGAATCCTTCAGTCACTTCCACCGAGCTACAAGAGCTTTGTGATGAACTTCAATATGCAGGGGATGGAAAAGACCATTCCTGAAGTATATTCAATGCTGAAATCAGCAGAGGTAGAGATCAAAAAGGAACATGAAGTGTTGATGGTGAATAAAACCACTAAGTTCAAGAAAGGCAAGGGTAAGAAGAACTTCAAGAAGGACGGCAAGGGAGTTGCCGCGCCCGGTAAGCCAGTTGCTGGGAAGCAGCCAAAGAATGGACCCAAGCCTGAGACTGAGTGCTTTTATTGCAAGGGAAGCGGACACTGGAAGTGGAACTGCCCCAAATACTTAGCAGACAAGAAGGCCGACAACACCAAATGTATATGTGATATACATGTAATTGATGTGTACCTTACCAGTACTCGTAGTAGCTCCTGGGTATTTGATACCGGTGCGGTTGCTCATATTTGTAACTCAAAGCAGGAGCTGCGGAATAAGCGGAGACTTGCGAAGGACGAGGTGACGATGCACGTCGGGAATGGTTCCAAGGTTGATGTGATCGCCGTCGGCACGCTACCTCTACATTTACCTACGGGATTAGTTTTAAACCTCAGTAATTGTTATTTAGTGCCAGCTTTGAGCATGAACATTGTATCTGGATCTCGTTTAATACGAGATGGCTACTCATTTAAATCCGAGAATAATGGTTGTTCTATTTATATGAGAGATATGTTTTATGGTCATGCCCCGATGGTCAATGGTTTATTCTTAATGAATCTCGAATGTGATGTTACACATATTCATAGTGTGAATACCAAAAGATGTAAAGTTGATAACGATAGTCCCACATACTTGTGGCACTGCCACCTTGGTCACATTGGTGTCAAGCGCATGAAGAAGCTCCATGCTGATGGACTTTTAGAGTCTCTCGATTATGAATCATTTGACACATGCAAACCATGCCTCATGGGCAAAATGACCAAGGCTCCATTCTCCGGAACAATGGAGCGAGCAACCAACTTATTGGAAATCATACATACTGATGTGTGCGGTCCAATGAGCATTGAGGCTCGCAGAGGATATCGTTATGTTCTCACTCTCACTGACGACTTGAGTAGATATGGGTATGTCTACTTGATGAAACACAAGTCTGAGACCTTTGAAAAGTTCAAGGAATTTCAGAATGAGGTAGAGAATCAACATGACCGAAAGATAAATTTCTTACGATCAGATCGTGGAGGAGAATATTTAAGTCACGAATTTGGTACGCACTTAAGGAAATGTGGAATCGTTTCACAACTCACGCCGCCTGGAACACCTCAGCGTAACGGTGTGTCCGAACGTCGTAATCGCACTTTATTGGATATGGTGCGATCTATGATGTCTCTTATAGATTTACCGCTATCTTTTTGGGGATACGCTCTAGAGACAGCTACATTCACTTTAAATAGGGCACCATCTAAATCCGTTGAGACGACACCGTATGAATTATGGTTTGGGAAGAAACCTAAGTTGTCGTTTCTAAAAGTTTGGGGATGCGATGCTTATGTCAAGAAACTTCAACCTGAAAAGCTCGAACCCAAGTCGGAAAAATGCGTCTTCATAGGATACCCTAAGGAAACCATTGGGTATACCTTCTACCTCAGATCCGAAGGCAAGATCTTTGTTGCCAAGAACGGGTCCTTTCTGGAGAAAGAGTTTCTCTCGAGAGAAGTAAGTGGGAGGAAAGTGGAACTTGATGAAGTACTACCTCTTGAACTGGTAAGTAGCGCAGCTCAGGAAGATGTTCCTGTGGTGCCAGCACCAACTGAAGAGGAAGTTAATGATGATGATCAAGGTACTTCGAATCAAGTTACTATTGAACTTCGTAGGTCTACAAGGACATGTTCCACACCAGAGTGGTATGACAACCCTGTCCTGGAAATCATGTTGTTAGACAACGATGAACCTTCGAACTATGAAGAAGCGATGGCGGGCCCAGATTCCAACAAATGGCTTGAAGCCATGCAATCCGAGATAGAATCCATGTATGAAAACAAAGTATGGACTTTGACAGACTTGCCCGATGATCGGTGAGCGATAGAAAATAAATGGATCTTTAAGAAGAAGACGGACGCGGATGGTAATGTTACCATCTATAAAGCTCGACTTGTCGCTAAGGGTTATCGGCAAGTTCAAGGGGTTGAATACGATGAGACTTTCTCTCCCGTAGTGAAGCTGAAGTCCGTCTGAATCATGTTAGCAGTTGCCGCATACTATGATTATGAGATATGGCAAATGGACGTCAAAACAGCATTCCTTAATGGCTATCTTAAGGAAGAACTGTATATGATGCAGCCGGAAGGTTTTTTTTGATCCCAAGAATGCTGACAAGGTATGCAAACTCCAGCGATCCATTTATGGGCTGGTGCAAGCATCTCGGATTTGGAACACTCGCTTTGATGAGATGATCAAAGCATTTGGGTTTATGCAGACTTATGGAGAAGCCTGCGTTTACAAGAAAGTGAGTGGGAGATCTGTAGCATTTCTCATATTATATGTGGATGACATACTTTTGATGGGAAATGACATAGAACTTTTGGACAATATTAAGGCCTACTTGAATAAGTGTTTTTCAATGAAGGACCTTGGAGAAGTTGCTTACATACTAGGCATCAAGATCTATAGGGATAGATCAAGACGCCTCATAGGCCTTTCACAAAGCACATACCTTGATAAGATATTGAAGAAGTTCAATATGGATCAGTCCAAGAGAGGGTTCTTACCTGTATTGCAAGGTGTGAGATTGAGCTCGGCTCAATGCCCGACCATGGCAGAAGATATAGAAGAGATGAGTGTCATCCCCTATGCCTCAGCCATAGGGTCTATTATGTATGCCATGCTATGTACCAGACCTGATGTAAGCCTTGCCGTAAGTTTGGTAGGAAAGTACCAAAGTAATCCCGGCAAGGAACACTAGACAGCGGTCAAGAATATCCTGAAGTACCTGAAAAGGACTAAGGATATGTTTCTCGTTTTTGGAGGTGACGAAGAGCTCGTCGTAAAGGGTTACGTCGACGCTAGCTTCGACACAGATCTGGATGACTCTAAGTCACAAATCGGATACGTGTATATTTTGAATGGTGGGGCAGTAAGCTGGTGCAGTTGCAAGCAAAGCGTCGTGGCGGGATCTACATGTGAAGCAGAATACATGGCAACCTCGGAGGCAGCGCATGAAGCAATCTGGGTGAAGGAGTTCAACACCGACCTAGGAGTCATATGCAATGCGTCGGGGCCGATCACACTCTTCTGTGACAACACTGGAGCTATTGCACTTGCCAAGGAGCCCAGGTTTCACAAGAAGACCAGGCACATCAAGCGTCGCTTCAACTCCATTCGTGAAAATGTTCAAGATGGTGACATAGATATTTGTAAAGTACATACGGACCTGAATGTAGCAGATCCATGACTAAACCTCTCCCTAGAGCAAAACATGATCAACACCAGAACTCTATGGGTGTTCGATTCATCACAATGTAACTAGAGTATTGACTCTAGTGCAAGTGGGAGACTGTTGGAAATATGCCCTAGAGGCAATAATAAAATGGTTATTATTATATTTCTTTGTTCATGATGATTGTCTGTTATTCATGCTATAATTATGTTATCCCGAAATCGTAATACACGTGTGAATACATAGACCACAACATGTCCCTAGTGAGCCTCTAGTTGACTAGCTCGTTGATCAACAGATAGTCATGGTTTCCTGACTATGGACATTGGATGTCATTGATAACGGGATCACATCATTAGGAGAATGATGTGATGGACAAGACCCAATCCCAAGCGTAGCACAAAGATCGTGTAGTTCATTTTGCTAGAGCTTTTCCAAATGTCAAGTATCATTTCCTTAGAACATGAGATTGTGCAACTCCAATACCGTAGGAGTGCTTTGGGTGTGCAAAACATCACAACGTAACTGGGTGACTATAAAGGTGCACTACGGGTATCTCCGAAAGTGTCTGTTGGGTTGGCACGAATCGAGACTGGGATTTGTCACTCCGTATGACGGAGAGGTATCTCTGGGCCCACTCGGTAATGCATCATCATAATGAGCTCAATGTGACCAAGTGTCTGGTCATGGGATCATGCATTATGGTACGAGTAAAGTGACTTGCCGGTAACAAGATTAAACGAGGTATTGGGATACCGACGATCGAATCTCGGGCAAGTAACATACCGATTGACAAAGGGAATTGTATACAGGATTGATTGAATCCTCGACATCGTGGTTCATCCGATGAGATCATCGAGGAGCATGTGGGAGCCAACATGGGTATCCATATCCCGTTGTTGGTTATTGACCGGAGAGGCGTCTCGGTCATGTCTGCATGTCTCCCGAACCCGTAGGGTCTACACACTTAAGGTTCGGTGACGCTAGGGTTGTAGAGATATTAGTATGCAGTAACCCGAAAGTTGTTCGGAGTCCCGGATGAGATCCCGGACGTTACGAGGAGTTCCGGAATGGTCCGGAGGTGAAGAATTATATATAGGAAGTCAAGTTTCGGCCATCGGGAAAGTTTCGGG
The DNA here is from genome assembly GCF_002162155.2 of Triticum dicoccoides. NCBI lineage: Eukaryota > Viridiplantae > Streptophyta > Magnoliopsida > Poales > Poaceae > Triticum > Triticum dicoccoides. The sequence continues at coordinate 571,714,289 of NC_041383.1, read as the reverse complement.
GGTCAGCGGTATTGTACCGGAACCACTGGAAGGGTCCCGGGGGTCCACCGGGTGGGGCCACCTATCCCGGAGGGCCCCATGGGCTGAAGTGGGAGGGGAACCAGCCCCTGGTGGGCTGGTGCGCCCCCCCTTGGCCCCCCTGCCCCTAGGGTTGGAAACCCTAGGGGTGGGGGCGCCTCCACCTGGCTTGGGGGGCAAGTTTCCCCCCTGGCCGCCGCCCCCCTTGGAGATTGGATCTCCTAGGGCCGGAGCCCCCCCTAGGGGGCCTATATAAAGAGGGGGGAGGGAGGGCAGCCACACCCCATGCTCTTGGCGCCTCCCTCTCCCCGCGCACCACCTCTCCCTCTCGCTGAAGCTTGGCGAAGCCCTGCCGAGATCGCTGCTACATCCACCACCATGCCGCCGTGCTGCTGGATCTTCATCAACCTCTCCTTCCCCCTTGCTGGATCAAGAAGGAGGAGACATCTTCCCAACCGTACGTGTGTTGAACGCGGAGGTGTTATCCGTTCAGCACTAGGATCATCGGTGATTTGGATCATGACGAGTACGACTCCCTCAACCCCGTTCTCTTGAACGCTTCCGCTCGCGATCTACAATGGTATGTAGATGCACTCCCCTCTCTCGTAGCTAGATAAACTCATAGATTGATCTTGGTGAAGCGTAGAAATTTTTTATTTTCTGCAATGTTCCCCAACAGCTTGTCCTCAAGCAATTCAGTTGACAAACTGAAAGTGACAAAGAAAAACTTTTACAAACTCGGTTTGATCTTGTTGTTGCAAATATGTCTAACTGTTGTTCTGGATTTCATCAAAGATTATGAACTAACCATATTCACAATAGCATTTAGGTCTCACATTTACTCATATCAATGGCATAATCAACTAGTGAGCAATAATAATAAATCTCGGATGACAACACTTTTTTCAAAACCATCAAGTTATAATATGACAAAAATGGTATCTCGCTTGCCCTTTCTGAGACCGCAAAACATAAACGTAGAGCACCCCTGAAGATAAAGGACTGACTACACATTGTAATTCATGACAAAAGAGATCCAGCCACACTCATGATGGAAATATGCCCTAGAGGCAATAATAAAATGGTTATTATTATATTTCCTTATTCATGATAAAGGTTTATTATTCATGCTAGAGTTGTATTGATCGGAAACTTAAATAAATGTGTGGATAAATAGACAAAATACTGTGTCCCTAGTGAGCCTCTACTAGACTAGCTTGTTGATCAAAGATGGTTAAGGTTTCCTAACCATAGACATGAGTTGTCATTTGATAACAGGATCACATCATTAGGAGAATCATGTGGTGGACAAGACTGATGACCCACAAGTATATGGGGTTAATTGTAGCCTTTTTGATAAGTAGGAGTGTCGAACCCAACGAGGAGCAGAAGGAAATGACAAGTGGTTGTCAGCAAGGTAATGTCTGCAAGTGCTAAAACTGTAAGTAGCGGAGTAGTTTGATAGCAAGATAATTTGTCACGAGCAAGTAACGATTGTAGTAACAAAAGCGCAGCAAGTTAGCCCAATCCTTTTGAGGCAAAGGACAGGCCAAAACGGTCTCTTATGATAAGCAAAGCGTTCTTGATGGTACACTGGAATTTCATCCAATCACTTTCATCATGTTGGCTTAATTCGTGTTCGCTACTTTGATAATTTGATATGTGGGTGGACCGGTGCTTAGTGTTGTTCTTACTTGAACAAACCTCCTACTTATGATTAACCCTCCCACAAGCATCCACAACTATGAGAAAAGTATTAAGAATAAATTCTAACCATAGCATTAAACTTTTGGATCCAATCGGTCCCTTACGGAGTAGCGCATAAACTAGGGTTTAAGCTTCTGTCACTCTCGCAACCGATCATCTAATAAGTACTCCACAATGCATTCCCTTAGGACCAAATATGGTGAAGTGTCATGTAGTCGACGTTCACATGACACCACTAAGGGAATCACAACATACATATCATCAAAATATCGAACACATATCAAGTTCACATGATTACTTTCAACATGATTTCTCCTGTGACCTCAAGAACAAAAGTAACTACTCACAAAAGATAATCATGCTCAAGATCAGAGGGGTATTAAATAGCATAGTGGATCTGAACATATAATCTTCCACCAAATAAACAATATAGTAATCAACTACAAGATGTAATCAACACTACTAGTCACCCACAAGCACCAATCTATAGTTCCGGTACAAAGATTGAACACAAGATATGAACTAGGGTTTGAGAGGAGTTGGTGTTGTTGAACATGTTGATGAATATAGCCCTCCCCAAGATGGGAGAGTTGTTGGTGATGATGATGACGATGATTTCCCCCTCCGGGAGGGAAGTTCCCCCAGCGGAATCGCTCCGCCGGATGGCAAAAGAGCTCCTGCCCAAGTTCCGCCTCAAGATGGCGATGCTTCGTCCCGAAAGTCCTCTCCTTATTTTTTCTATGTCAAAATGACTTATATACCAGAAGAGGGGCACCGGAGGTGGGCCTGGGTGAGTACAACCCACCAGGGAGCGCCTGGGCTCCCTAGCGCGCCCAGGTGGGTTGTGCCCACCTGGTGGGCCCCCTCTGGAGTTGTGCAGAATAGGTAGATTGACGTAGCTTTTTTAGGTCCAGATTTCTAGCTGCCGGTATTCTCCCCCTTTGTGTATACCTTGCATATTATGAGAGAAAAGGCATTAGAATTACTCCAAAAAGAATTATTATACAGTAAAACAACATAAATAATAGTAGGAAAACATGATGCAAAATGGACGTATCAAAGACCCATCCGTTAGCTTAACATATGATCGTTTAGTTTATTGCTATTGCTTTCTTGAATGTCAAATACATGTTCCTTTGACCATGAGATCATGCAACTCCTGGATACCGGAGGAATACCTTGTGTGCTATCAAATGTCACAACGTAACTGGGTGATCATAAAGATGCTCCACAGGTATCTCCGAAGGTGTTTGTTGAGTTGGCATGGATCGAGATTGGGATTTGTTACTCCGAGTATCAGAGAGGTATCTCTGGGCCCTCTCGATAATACACATCATAAGAAGCTTGCAAGAAAAACTAAGGATTTAGTTACGAGATGAAGTATTATGGAATGAGTAAAAAGACTTGCCGATAATGAGATTGAACTACGTATGAAGATACCGATGATCGAATCTCGGGCAAGTAACATACTGATAGACAAAGGGAATTACGTATGTTGTCATAACGGTTCGACCGATAAAGATCTTCGCAGAATATGTAGGAACCAATATGGGCATCCAGGTCCCGCTGTTGATTATTGACCGGAGAGGTGTCCCGGTCATGTCTACATAGTTCTCGAACCTGTAGGGTCCGCACGCTTAACATTCGCTAACGTTAGAGTAGTACTGGGATATTTGATGAGTGGTAACCAAATGTTGTTCGGAGTCTCGGATGAGATCTCGGACGTCACGAGGAGTCTCAGAATGGTTGAGAGGTAAAGATTTATATATGGGAAGTCATATTTTGGTTCCGAAAAAAGGTGCAATTTTTGGCAACGAACGAAGTTTTGATGGTCGACAAAGGAGGACAGTGGCAACGATTGGAATGACGACGACGGCAAGGAGGACGTCAGTGATGAGGATGAATAAGTTCAAGTAGTTATGTTAGGTTTTGGAAATATGCATGTTAAATATGTATGAACTTCTGCATATCTTATAATGATATTAAGTATTATCCGTATGTTTTATGAAGTTGTCCACTGAATCCTCTCATGTCTAGTCTAGTTTCAGTCTAAATCATGACAAGTACTACCATTTCATCCAATTCATGCAGTGAACACGCCATCGACATGTTATTCAGGCGGTCACCACGACAAAGGCAACAATCCTTGGCTAGAATCCAAGGGCTCAATTTTTTCTTTCTGCTAATGGGTTATTTTTCTTCAAAGACATTTTCATTATTTTTAGTACTTCCACTTGACTTGGCGGTCCCTTTGCTGTCGAGGTAGACTATTTGAAGTTAAGTGTACAACTTTTAACTCAATATATTTCTATGTGATCATATTTTCTCGATTGTGCTGTCATTGTTTACTGAAATGTGTATGTATGAAAAATTAATCAATGGATTTCGATACGAGAACCTGAACCTTAAACCCTGAAAGTTTGATTCTAATATGTTATAAACTCTACCCGATACTCAGTTTTCTTTTGGTGGTGAAGAAGGAGGTGGTAGTGATGAAGTATAAGCGATCTTGTCCTTCAGTTTCCATGGCAGAGGCTCACCATCATAAGAGGAGGAGTGAGTCTCTCGGATACTGCAACTGGTAGCCAAACTCATACCTTTGAACCTTGCCTCATATTCAAAGACTTGGCTTTGAAGGTCATGAATCTGGCTATGGAGTAAGTTGATTTGCTCGTTGAGGGAGAAGACGATGTCCTTCATGGACTTTCCATCCACCTTGAGATCACGGGTATAGTCCGCGATCATGAGGTGATTGGAATTGAGTCCCTGTTCCACCATCCCCTTGCACTGGAGGATGTCCTGCTCCATAAATTCAAGTCTGGCCTCCATGGATCTAGTCCCCTTGGGTCCTTGCACATCGCGGATGTGCAGCACCCCATCGCGCATCTGGATAGCTTGAGGGTGCTGCATAACCTCCCGCAGATATGGGTTGATGACGTTGTCAAAGAACTTGTCCATGGAGGAGCTTGAAGCGGCCATGATGGAGTGGATCTGACAGAAAACAACAAGAAAAGAAAACAAGAAATTTCTCCATGATACGGAGGTCAATAGGTTCTGGAGGTATATAAAGATTTTTTATCTTAGGGAACAAGCATAACGGAAGAAAGACGGAGTCCGGAAAGTACCCGAGGTGGGCACAACCCACAGGGTGCGCCTGGCATGGCAGGCGCGCCCTGGTGTATCGTGCCCACCAGGGTCACTTTCCTAGAAGTTTCTTATTTTCCTAATTTTTTAAAATTTCCAAAACTGACAAAAAATAGTTTCGCGGATTTTCCGGAGTCCGTTTACTTACTGTATCACGTACCTCCCTTTTTTCATGATTCTGGAGTGTTCCGGAAGGTTTCATTTATGTGTTCTTCCGTAGTCAAAGTTTGGATTATATTGCTTTCAACATTAATGGGCGTACCTGAGATATAGTTTTTTATTTGTTGCCCATTAACAACCTTCGGGTTAGTACCTTCGGCATTATTTATTTTGATAGCTCCGGATCGATAGACCTCCTCGATGACATAGGGTCCTTCCCATTTGGAGAGGAGTTTTCTTGCAAAGAATCTGAAACGAGAGTTGTACAAAAGAACATATTCTCCAACTTTGAACTCACGCTTTTGGATTCTTTTGTCATGCCACCTTTTAACTTTTTCTTTGAATAACTTTGCATTTTCATAAGCCTGGGTTCTCCATTCATCTAATGAGATAATATCAAATGACCTCTTTTCACCAGCAAGTTTAAAACCATAGTTGAGTTCTTTAATTGCCCAATATGCTTTATGTTCTAACTCAAGAGGCAAATGACAAGATTTTCCATAAACCATTTTATAAGGAGACATACCCATAGGGTTTTTATATGTTGTTCTATAAGCCCAAAGTGCATCATCTAGTTTCTTAGACCAATTCTTCCAGGACCTATTGACAGTCTTTTGTAAGATTAGTCTTATTTCTCTATTGCTAAGTTCAACTTGACCACTAGACTGAGGATGATACGGTGATGCAATTATATGGTTAACATCATACTTAGCAAGCATTTTACGGAAAGCACCATGGATAAAAGTGTGAACCACCATTAGTCATTAAATATCTAGGGACTCCAAACCTTGGGAAAATAACTTCCTTAAGCATTTTAATAGAGGTGTTGTGATCAACACTACTGGTTGGAATAGCTTCTACCCACTTACTAAAATAATCAACATCAACCAAAATATGTGTATACCCATTAGAGGAAGGAAAAAGTCCCATGAAATCAAATCCCCAAACATCAAATGGTTCAACAACAAGTTAATAATTCATAGGCATTTCTTGACGCTTATCGATATTACCTATTCTTTGACATTCATCACAAGACGAGACAAACTTATGAGCATCCTCGAAGAGAGTAGGCCAATAAAAGCCAGATTGCAATACCTTATGAGCGTTTCTATCTCCTGCGTGATGTCCTCCATAAGCTTCAGAGTGACATTTCTGAAGGATTTATTCCTATTCGTGCTCAGGTACACAACGTCTAATAATACCGTCTACTCCTTCTTTATAATGATGTGGGTCATCCCAAAAGTAATGCCTTAAATCATAGAAGAATTTTTTTCTTTTGTTGGTATGTGAATCTAGGTGGTATGTATTTAGCATAGTCAGCATACCAAGGTGTACTATTAGAAACATTTATTGTAGTTAATTGTTCATCAGGAAAGCTATCATTAATAGGTTGTGGGTCATCAAGAATATTTTCAAGCCTAGACAAGTTATCAGCTACGGGGTTCTCTGCTCCTTTCCTATTAGTGATATGCAAATCAAATTCTTGTAGCAGAAGAACCCACCTAATGAGTCTAGGTTTAGCATCTTTCTTTTCCATAAGATATTTTATAGCAGCATGATCGGTGTGAACAATCACTTTAAAATCAACAATGTAAGGTCTGAATTTATCACAAGCAAACACCACTGCTAAGAATTCTTTTTCAGTAGTAGCATAATTTCATTGAGCACTATCTAGAGTTTTACTAGCATAATGGATAACATTCAGTTTCTTATCAACTCTCTGTCCTAGAACAACACCAACAACATAATCACTAGCATCACACATAATCTCAAAAGGCAAGTTCCAATCAGGGGGTTGAACAACAGGTGTAGTAATTAAGGCTTTCTTTAGTGTTTCAAAGGCTTCCAAGCAATCATCATCAAACGCAAAGGGAATATCCTTTTGCAAAAGATTTCTAAGAGGCCTAGAAATTTTAGAAAAGTCTTTAATAAACCTCATATAGAAACCAGCATGACCAAGGAAACTACGAATACCTTTGATGTCTTTAGGACATGGCATTTTCTCAATTGCATCAACCTTGGCTCTGTCCACCTCAATGCCTCTTTCAGAAATTTTATGGCCTAAAGCAATACCTTTGTTAACGATAAAGTGGCACTTCTCCCAATTCAAGACAAGATTTGTTTGTTCACATCTCTGCAAAACTCGATCAAGATTGCTTAAATAATCATCAAAAGACTTCCCATAACCAGAAAAGTCATCCGTGAAAACGTCAACAATCTTTTCACAAAAATCAAGGAATATAGCAGTCATACATCTTTGAAAGGTAGAAGGTGCATTACATAAACCAAAAGGCATACGTCTATAAGCATAAGTTCCAAAAGGACAAGTAAAAATGGTGTTTTCTTGATTAGGTTGTGAAACAGGTATTTGTGAAAAACCAGAATGTCCATCAAGGAAGCAAAAATGTGTGTGCTTAGATAATCTTTCTAACATTTGATTGATAAAAGGCAGAGGGTAATGATCTTTTCTAGTTGCATTGTTTAATTTTCTATAATCAGTTACCATCCTATAGCATGTGATAATTCTTTGTGGAATGAGCTCATTCTTATCATTAGGAACAACAGTAATACCTCCTTTATTAGGGACACAATGAATAGGACTTACCCATCTACTATCAGCTATAGGATAGATTATACCTGCTTCCAGAAGCTTCAATATTTCCGTTCTTACCACTTCTTTCATCTTCGGGTTTAACCATCGTTGGTGATCAATAGCGGATTTAGCATCAGGTTCCATATTAATCTTATCCTGACATAGAGTGGGACTAATGCCCTTAAGATCATCAAGAGTATATCCGATAGCAGCTCTGTGCTTCCTTAGAATTTCCAATAATCTTTCTTCTTCATGTTCAGAAAGGTTAGCACTAATAATTGAAGGAAATATGCCCTAGAGGCAATAATAAAGTTATTATTTATTTCCTTATTTCATGATAAATGTTTATTATTCATGCTAGAATTGTATTAACCCAAAACTTAGTACATGTGTGAATACATAGACAAACAGAGTGTCACTAGTATGCCTCAACTTGACTAGCTCGTTGAATCAAAGATGGTTAAGTTTCCTAGCCATAGACATGAGTTGTCATTTGATTAACGGGATCACATCATTAGAGAATGATGTGATTGACTTGACCCATTCTGTTAGCTTAGCACTTGATCGTTTAGTATGTTGCTACTGCTTTCTTCATGACTTATACATGTTCCTATGACTATGAGATTATGCAACTCTCGTTTACCGGAGGAACACTTTGTGTGCTACCAAATGTCATAACGTAACTGGGTGATTATAAAGGTGCTCTACAGGTGTCTCCGAAGGTACTTGTTGAGTTCGCGTATTTTGAGATTAGGACTTTTCACTCCGATTGTCGGAGAGGTATCTCTGGGCCTTCTCGGTAATGCACATCACTATAAGCCTTGCAAGCAATGTGACTAATGATTTAGTTGCGGGATGATGCATTACATAATGAGTAAAGAGACTCGCCGGTAACGAGATTGAACTAGGTATTGAGATACCAACGATCGAATCTCGGGAAAGTAACATACCGATGACAAAGGGAACAAACGTATGTTATTATGCGGTTTGACCGATAAAGATCTTCGTAGAATATGTGGGAGCCAATATGAGCATCCAGGTCCGCTATTGGTTATTGACCGGAGACGTGTCTCGGTCATGTCTACATAGTTCTTGAACCCGTAGGGTCCGCACGCTTAACGTTCGGTGATGATTTACATTATGAGTTTTGTGTTTTGATGTAACTAAGGTAGTTCAGAGTCCCGGATGAGATCAGGGACATGACGAGGAGTCTCAAAATGGTCGAGACGTAAAGATTGATATATTGGACGACCATATTCGGACATCGAAAAGGTTCCGAGTGATTCGGGTATTTTTCGGAGTACCGGAGAATTACGGGAATTCGCCGGGGAGTATATGGGCCTTATTTGGCTTTAGGGGAAAGAGAGAGGGGAGGCTGTGCACCACCCAAGGCCTAGTCCGAATTGGACTAGGGGGAGGGGCTGCGCCCCCTCCTTCCTTCTCTTCTCTTTTCCCTTTCCTTGACTCCTACTCCTACTACTTGGAAGGGGGGGAATCCTACTCCCGTTGGGAGTAGGACTCCTCCAGGGAGCGCCATAGGAGGGCCGGCCCTCCCCCCTCCTCCACTCCTTTATATACGGGGGAAATGGGGCACCTCTACACATAAGTTGATCTCTTGATCTCTTAGCCGTGTGCGGTGCCCCCCCTCCACCATATTTCACCTCGGTAATATCATATCGGTGCTTAGACGAAGCCCTGCGTTGGTAGCATCATCGACACCATCATCATGCCGTCGTGCTGATGGAACTCTCCCGCAAAGCTCTGCTGGATTGGAGTTCGTGGGACGTCATCGAGCTGAACGTGTGCTGAACTCGGAGGTGCTGTACGTTCGGTACTTGGATCGGCCGGATCGTGAAGACATACGACTACATCAAGCGCGTTGTGCTAACGCTTCCGCTTTCGGTCTACGAGGGTATATGGACAACACTCTCCTCTCTCGTTGCTATGCATCACCATGATCTTGCGTGTGTGTAGGCATTTTTTTGAAATTACTACGTTACCCAACAGTGGCATCCGAGCCAGGTTTATGCGTAGATGTTATATGCACGAGTACAACACAAGTGAGTTGTGGGCGATACAAGTCATACTGCTTACCAGCATGTCATACTTTGGTTCGGCGGTATTGTTGGATGAAGCGGCCCGGACCAACATTATGCGTACGCTTACGCGAGACTGGTTCTACCGACGTGCTTTGCACACAAGTGGCTGGCAGGTGTCGGTTTCTCCAACTTTAGTTGAACTGAGTGTGACTACGCCCGGTCCTTGAGAAGGTTAAAACAACACTAACTTGACGAACTATCATTGTGGTTTTGATGCGTAGGTAAGAACGGTTCTTGCTCAGCCTGTAGCAGCCACGTAAAACTTGCAACAAAGTAGAGGACGTCCAACTTGTTTTGCCAGGGCATGCTGTGATGTGATATGGTTAAGACATGATGCTAAATTTTATTGTATGAGATGATCATGTTTTGTAACAGAGTTATCGGCAACTGGCAGGAGCCATATGGTTGTCGCTTTATTGTATGCAATGCAATCGCCCTGTAATTGCTTTACTTTATCACTAAGCAGTAGCGATAGTCGTAGAAGCAATAGTTGGTGAGACGACAACGATGCTATGATGGAGATCAAAGTGTCGCGCCGGTGATGATGGTGATCATGACGGTGCTTCAGAGATGGAGATCACAAGCACAAGATGAAGATGGCCATATCATATCACTTATATTGATTGCATGTGATGTTTATCCTTTATGCATCTTATTTTGCTTTGATTGACGGTAGCATTATAAGATGATCTCTCACTAAATTTCAAGGTAAAAGTGTTCTCCCTGAGTCTGCACAGTTGCCAAAGTCCATCGTGCCGAGACACCACGTGATGATCGGGTGTGATAAGCTCTACGATCATCTACAACGGGCGCAAGCCAGTTTTGCACACGCAGAATACTCGGCTTAAACTTGACGAGCCTAGCATATGCAGATATGGCCTCGGAACACTGAGACCGAAAGGTCGAGCGTGAATCATATAGTAGATATGATCAACATAGTGATGTTCACCATTGAAAAGTACTCCATCACACGTGATGATCGGACATGGTTTAGTTGATTTGGATCACGTGATCGCTTAGATGATTAGAGGGATGTCTATCTAAGTGGGAGTTCTTAAGTAATATGATTAATTGAACTTTAATTTATCATGAACTTAGTCCTGATAGTATTTTGCAAATAATGTTGTAGATCAATAGCTCGCGTTGTTTCTTCCCTATGTTTTATATGTGTTCCTAGAGAAAGCTAAGTTGAAAGTTGATAGTAGCAATGATGCGGACTGGGTCCGTGATCTGAGGTTTATCCTCATTGCTGCGTGGAAGAATTATGTTCTTGATGCACCACTAGGTGACAGACCTATTGCAGGAGCAGATGCAGACGTTATGAATGTTTGGCTAGCTCAATATGATAACTAGTTGATAGTTTAGTGCACCATGCTTAACGACTTAAAATCGGGACTTCAAATACGTTTTGAACGTCATGGACCATATGAGATGTTCCAGGAGTTGAAGTTAATATTTCAAGCAAATACGTGAGTTGAGAGATATGAAGTCTCCAACAAGTTCTATAGCTAAAAGATGGAGGAGAATTGCTCAACTAGTGAGCATGTGCTCAGATTGTCTGGGTACTACAATCACTTGAATCAAGTGGGAGTTAATCTTCCAGATAAGATAGTGATTGACAGAGTTTTGTAGTCACCATCACCAAGTTACTAGAACTTCGTGAAGAACTATAGTATGCAAGTGATGAAGAAAACGATTCCAGAGCTCTTCGTGGTGTTGAAATTGACGAAGGTAGAAATCAAGAAAGAGCATCAAGTGTTGATGAATGACAAGACCACTAGTTTCAAGAAAAGGGTAAAGGGAAAGAAAGGGAAACTTCAACTAGAATGGCAAGCAAGTTGTCACTCCCGTGAAGAAGCCCAAAGCTGGACCAAAGCCTGAAACTGAATGCTTCTACTGCAAAGGAAATGGTCACTGGAAGCGGAAATGCCCTGAATATTTGGTGGATAAGAAGAACGGCAAAGTGAACTAGGGTATATTTGATATATAAGTTATTGATGTGTACCTTACTAGTGTTTATAGTAGCCCCTGGGAATTTGATACTTGTTTGGTTGCTAAAAATTAGTAACTCGAAACAGGAGTTACAGAATAAACAGAGACTAGTTGAGGGTGAAGTGACGATGTATGTTGGAAGTTGTTCCAAGATTGGTATGATCATCATCGCACACTCCCTATATTTTCGAGATTAGTGTTGAACCTAAATAAATGTTATTTGGTGTTTGCGTTGAGCATAAATATGATTAGATCATGTTTATTGTGATACGATTATTCATCTAAGACAGAGAATAAATTGTTATTCTGTTTACATGAATAAAACCTTCTATGGTCATACACCCAATGTTGATGGTTTATTGAATCTTGATCATAGTGATACACATATTCATAATATTGATGCCAAAAGATGCAAAGTTGATAATGATAGTGCAACATATTTGTGGCACTGCCGTTTGGGTCATATTGGTGTAAAGCTCATGAAGAAACTCCATAAAGATGGAATTTTGGAATCACTTGATTATGAATCATTTGATGCTTGCGAACCGTGCCTTATGGGCAAGATGACTAAAACTCCGTTCTCTGGAACAATGGAACGAGCTACTGACTTATTAGAAATAATACATACCGATGCATGCGATCCAATGAGTGTTGATGCTCGTGGCGAGTATCATTATTTTCTGACCTTCACAGATGATTTGAGCAGATATGGGTATATCTACTTAGTGAAACACAAGTCTGAACATTTGAAAAAGTTCAAAGAATTTCAGAGTGAAGTGGAGAATCATCGTAACAAGAAAATAAAGTTTCTACGATCTGATCATGGAGGAGAATATTTGAGTTACGAGTTTGATCTTCATTTAAAAACAATGTGGAATAATTTCACAGCTCACGCCACATGGAACACCACAACATAATGGTGTGTCCGAACATCGTAACCGCACTTTATTGGATATGGTGCGGTCTATGATGTATCTTACTGATTTATCACTATTATTTTGGGGTTATGCATTAGAGGCAGCTGCATTCACTTTAAATAGGGCACCATCAAAATCCGTTGAGACGACGCCTTATGAACTGTGGTTTGGCAAGAAACCAAAGTTGTCGTTTCTTAAAATTTAGGGCTGCGATGCTTATGTGAAAAGGTTTTAACCTGATAAGCTCGAACCCAAATCGGAGAAGTGCGTCTTCATAGAATACCCAAAGGAAACTATTGGGTACACCTTCTATGACATATCCGAAGGCAAGATATTCGTTGCTAAGATGGATCCTTTCTAGAGAAGGAGTTTCTCTCGAAAGAAGTGAGTGGGAGGAAAGTAGAGCTTGATAAGATAATTGTACCTTCTCCCGAATTGAAAAGTAGTTCATCACAGAAATCAGTTCCAGTGATTCCTACACCAATTAGTGAGGAAGCTAATGATGATGATCATGAAACTTCAGATTAAGTTACTACAAAACCTCATAGGTCTTCCAAAATACAGTCCGCACCAGAGTAGTACGGTAATCCTATTCTTGAAGTCATGTTACTAGACCATGATGAACCTACGAACTATGAGGAAGCGATGATGAGCTCAGATTCCGCGAAATGGCTTAAAGGCCATGAAATCTGAGATGGGATCCATGTATTAGAACAAAGTGTGGACTTTGGTGGACTTGCCCGATGATCGGCAAGCCATAGAAAATAAATGGATCTTCAATAGGAAGACAGACGCTGATAGTAGTGTTACTATCTACAAAGCTCAACTTGTCAAAAAAAGTTTTTCGACAAGTTCAAGATGTTGAATACGATGAGATTTTCTCACTCGTATCGATGCTTAAGTCTGTCCGAATCATGTTAGCAATTGCCACATTTTATGAAATCTGGCAAATGGATGTCAAAACTGCATTCCTTAATGGATTTATTAAAGAAGAGTTGTATATGATGCAACCAGAAGGTTTTGTCAATCATAAAGGTGCTAACAAAATGTGCAAGCTCCAGCAATCCATCTATGGACTGGTGCAAGCATCTCGGAGTTGGAATATACGCTGTGATGAGTTGATCAAAGCATATGGTTTTATACAAACTTTTGGAGAAGACCTGTATTTACAAGAAAGTGAGTGGGAGCTCTGTAGCATTTCTAATATTATATGTGGATGACATATTGTTGATTGGAAATGATATAGAATTTCTGGATAGCATAAAGTGATATTTGAACAGGAGTTTTTCAAAGAAATACCTCGGTGAAGCTACTTACACATTGAGCATCAAGATCTATAGAGATAGATCAAGACGCTTGATAAGATTTTTCAATGAGTACATACCTTGATAAGATTTTGAAGTAGTTCAAAATGGAACAGTCAAAGAAGGAGTTCTTGCCTGTGTTGTAAGGTGTGAAGTTGAGTAAGACTCAAAACCTGACCATGGCAGAAATAGAAAGAGAATGAAAAGGCATTCCCTATGCCTCAGTCATAGGTTCTATAAAGTATGCTATGCTGTGTACCAGACCTATTGTATACCTTGCTCTGAGTTTGGCAAGGGAATACAATTTTTTGATCTAGGAGTAGATCACTGGACAGCGGTCAAGAATATCCTTAGTGAGGACTAAGGAAATGTTTCTCGATTATGGAGGTGATAAAAGAGTTTGTTGTAAAGAGTTACATCGGTGGAAGCTTTTACACCGATCCAGATGACTCTAAGTCTCAATCTGGATACATATTGGAAGTGGGAGCAATTAGCTAGAGTAGCTCCGTGCAGAGCATTGTAGACATATAATATTTTCAAAATACATACGACTCTGAATGTGACAGACCCGTTGACTAAACTTCTCTCATGAGCAAAACATGATCATACCTTAGTACTTTTTGGGTGTTAATCACATAGCAATGTGAACTAGATTATTGACTCTAGTAAACCCTTTGGGTGTTGGTCACATGACGATGTGAACTATGGGTGTTAATCACATATAGATGTGAATATTGGTGTTAAATCACATGGTGATGTGAACTAGATTATTGACTCTAGTGCAAGTGGGAGACTGAAGGAAATATGCCCTAGAGGCAATAATAAAGTTATTATTTATTTCCTTATTTCATGATAAATGTTTATTATTCATGCTAGAATTGTATTAACCGGAAACATAGTACATGTGTGAATACATAGACAAACAGAGTGTCACTAGTATGCCTCTACTAGACTAGCTCGTTGAATCAAAGATGGTTAAGTTTCCTAGCCATAGGCATGAGTTGTCATTTGATTAACGGGATCACATCATTAGAGAATGATGTGTTTGACTTGACCCATCCCGTTAGCTTACCACTTGATCGTTTAGTATGTTGCTACTGCTTTCTTCATGACTTATACATGTTCCTATGACTATGAGATTATGCAACTCCCGTTTACCGGAGGAACACTTTGTGTGCTACCAAACGTCACAACATAACTGGGTGATTATAAAGGTGCTCTACAGGTGTCTCCGAAGGTACTTATTGACTTGGTGTATTTCAAGATTAGGATTTGTCACTCCGATTGTCAGAGAGGTATCTATGGGCCCTCTCGGTAATGCACATCACTATAATCCTTGCAAGCAATGTGACTAATGAGTTAGTTGCGGGATGATGCATTACATAACGAGTAAATAGACTTGCCGGTAACGAGATTGAACTAGGTATTGAGATACCGACGATCGAATCTCGGGCAAGTAACATCCCGATGACAAAGGGAACAAACGTATGTTGTTATGCGGTTTGACCGATAAAGATCTTCATAGAATATGTGGGAGCCAATATGAGCATCCAGGTTCCGCTATTGGTTATTGATCCGAGACATGTCTCGGTCATGTCTACATAGTTGTCGAACCCGTAGGTCCGCACGCTGAACGTTCGGTGATGATTTACATTATGAGTTATGTGTTTTGATGTACCGAAGGTAGTTCGGAGTCCCGGATGAGATCAGGGATATGACGAGGAGTCTCGAAATGGTCGAGACGTAAAGATCAATATATTGGACGACTATATCCAGACATCGGAAAGGTTCCGAGTAATTCAGGTATTTTTCGGAGTACCGCAGAGTTACCGGAATTCGCCGGGGAGTATATGGGCCTTATTGGGCTTTAGGGGAAAGAGAGAGGGGAGGCTGCATGCCCCCCAAGGCCTAGTCCGAATTGGACTAGGGGGAGGGGCTGTGCCCCCTCCTTCCTTCTCTTCTCTTTTCCCTTTCCTTGACTCCTACTCCTACTACTTGGAAGGGGGAATCCTACTCCCGGTGGGAGTAGGACTCCTCCAGGGAGCGCCATAGGAGGGCCGGCCCTCCACCCTCCTCCACTCCTTTATATACAGGGGCAAGGGGGCACCTCTACACACAAGTTGATCTCTTGATCTCTTAGCCGTGTACGGTGCCCCCTCCACCATATTCCACCTCGGTAATATCGTAGCGGTGCTTAGGTGAAGCCCTGCATCGGTAGCATCATCGACACCATCATCACGCCGTCGTGCTGACGGAACTCTCCCGCAAAGGTCTGCTGGATCGAAGTTCGTGGGACGTCATCGAGCTGAACGTGTGCTGGCCTCAGAGGTGCCGTACGTTCGGTACTTGGATCGGTCGGATCGTGAAGACGTATGACTACATCAATCGTGTTGTGCTAATGCTTCCGCTTTCGGTCTACGAGGGAACATGGACAACACTCTCATCTCTCGTTGCTATGCATCACCATGATCTTGCGTGTGCGTAGGATTTTTTTTGAAATTACTACGTTACCCAACAATAATAAAAGGATATATCTTTTTCTCATCAAGATAAGCATATTTCAAAGTGTGTGGCAATTGTTTTAATTCAAACACAGGATCACCTTTAGGGGGAGGAGGACCTCCTAGAGTTTCAATAGGCAAATTGTGTTTAAGCAGGGGTTGTTGTTTGAAAAAGATTCTATCTATTTCATTTCTTTCACGCATATGCAAATCATTTTCATGGTCAAGCCAATATTGTTCCAAAGGATCAGTAGGAGGTACAACAATATAAACAAGACCAATAATTTCATCCTCACTAAGCAAATCTTTCTTATGAGGTTGTCTACTTAACTTGGAAAAATTAAATTCATGAGATTCATCACCAAAGCTAACACCGACAGTTTGTTTCTTACAATCTATTCTGGCATTGACGGTGTTCAAGAAAGGTCTACTAAAGATAATGGGACAAAAGTCATCTTGTGGGGAGCCAAGAACAAGAAAATCAGTAGGGTATTTTATTTTCCCGCATAAGACTTCAACATCTCTAAGAATCCCAATTGGTGATATAGTATCTCTATTGGCAAGTTTAATAGTGACATCTTTGTCTTCTATTTCAGCAGGTATTATTTCATTCTTAATTTCTTCATATAAAAAAAAGGAATAGCACTCAAACTAGAACCTAGGTCACATAACCCATGATAATAGTGATCTCCTATCTTAACTGAGACAACAGGCATGCCAACAACTGGTCCATACTTATCCTTTTTATCAGGTTTGGCAATGCTAGAAGCTTTATCACAGAAGTAAATAACATGCCCATCAATATTATCGACCAAGAGATCTTTAATCATAGCAACATTAGGTTCAACTCCGATTTGTTCAGCTGGTTTGGGCATTCTAACATAACTTTTGTTAACCACAGTTGAAGCTTTAGCATGTTCCTTCATCCTAACAGGGAAAGGTGGGTTTTTAATATAAGCAGTGGGAACAACTGGATCAACATTGTAAATGATAGTTTCTTCTTTAGCTTCTACCAGTTCTTTAACTTCTTCTTTAATAGGTGGGTGATATTTAAACCACTTCTCCTTAGGGAGATCAACATGAGTAGCAAATGATTCACAAAAGGAAGCTACTATCTCAGAGTCAAGTCCATATTTAGTGCTAAACTTTTGAAAAGCATTAATATTCATAAAAGATTTAACACAATCAAACTTAGGTTCCATACCTGACTCTTTACCTTCATTGAGTTCCCAATCTTCAGAGTTGCATTTAATTCTTTCTAAAATATCCCACCGGAATTCAATAGTATTCTTCATAAAAGAACCAATACAAGAAGTATCGAGCATGGACTGATCATTACGAGAAAGACGAGCATAAAAATTCTGAATAATAATTTCTCTCGAGAGCTCATGATTGGGGCATGAATATAACATTGACTTAAGCCTCCCCCGAGCTAGGGAGATACTTTCTCCTTCACGATTCCAAAAATTATATATATAATTCCGATCACGATGAACTAGATGCATAGGATATTTTTTTTGATGAAATTCCAATTTCAACCGATTCCAGTTCCAAGATCCAATATCATCGCATAGCCTATACCATGTCAATGCTTTTCCCTTCAAAGATAAAGGGAAAACCTTCTTCCTAGCTTCATCACCCGGTAAACCTGCAAGCTTAAACAATCCACAAATTTCATCCACATATATCAAGTGCATATCAGGATGTTCGGTTCCATCTCTCGATTCCGCCCAACCCCTCTCAAGCTACCACATAGAAGCGTTGGCCTCGCGACTAAGTCTTGACACTAAGGACATCTGACGTGACAATTACATGACAAATGGCGCCCATCGTGGGGCGTGCGCACGGTGGTGTTGAGTTCTTGAAGGGATTTATTTAGGGATCGTGAAGCTCGCTATTGAGGAAGAAACCGGTGCGGAACAATCGCGTAGTGTCGGGGAAACTGATCCACGAACACCTATGGGACCGGCGGACCGAGCCCCTTTTGGTTCGGCAAGGGGCGGAGATCGCACGAAGAGCAGATCGAGGCGAAGCACACGAGCAGTTTACCCAGCTTCGGAGCTCTCTGGAGAGATAATACTCCTACTGCTGCATGTCTGAGTGTATTGAGTTCTTGCTCAGGAGCGCTAAGTGCTACAGTACACACCAGCTGCTAACGAGACCGAGCGTGAGTGTTTTTCTGGCCTCGAACCCCTCGAACCCCCTCTACGTTGCGCATGGGCCTCCTTTTATATGCTAAAGGGGTCTCCAACAGGTGGCAACGTAGACAAGGGTAAAAATGGAAAAGGAATTGCGGTTGGTACAACTACCTGTACAGTGTATCCTACCTAACCCTGACGGCAGGGGACAAAGGCATTAAATGCCCGTCTACGTCGCCCAAATAGTGCAAACATGGACCGTCAGGGACGCCACCGCTCGCCACGATGGCAAACTTGTCAGCGCCGCTTGCCACCGCGCACCGCTGGCTGCACAGCCTCTTGCCACGCGCGCCTGGAAAGGTCCCAGGGCGACACGTTGGTGGATGTGCTAGAGCGCAGGTACAGAGTGGTAGCCTGCCGCGGCAAGCGCCTTGCCGCGGTCGTTGTCTTGTCGCGTCCTGAAGCTTGTCGCTCACCGGGCCTCGCCGGGACGCGTGGCGCCTCGCAGCAAGTTCCTTGAGATGCCTTGGTTGGCCTTCCCGGCAAGCTCCTCTTGCCGGGGCCTTGTCTCCTTGGCTTGAATACTTTGTTCTTGAATGGCTCCACAGGAACCACGGAGGACCTTGGCGGTCACCCGGCAAGCCTTGCCGCGGGTGGCTGCAACTGCCCGTGCACAAGTTCAGGATACTAGGGTACCCCTACTCTAGTACACCAACAGGAGCCCCCGGGCCTGGGCCACACACGGTGCCGAGCGCTGTTGGGCCAGGCCCAAAACAGGGCACGGGCACGCGCGGCCTGGGTTATGCCGTATCTTACTCCGTATCCACCGCGCCCTCCTCGAACGGCACGCGTTGAATGCGGCATCGTGGGAGAGATCGTGGGTGGTTTCTTTATTCGGAAAGACGAAACGCCCGCCCCCTCCCTCTTTATAAGCAGGGGAAACAGGGGCAGTTCGCCCATCTCGCCGGTTGCTACTCCAATCTCAGAAGTCTCCGCCGCTCTCCCCTTCTTCCCAAAGCTGAAAGAGAGCAGCGCTCCGCCCCCCATCGCCACCAGCATCACCAATGCCGTCGATCTCCCCCACCACCTCTGCCATGGCTCCGAAAGCCGACAAGGGGAAGGTCGTGAAGTCGGCCGAGGCGCAGCAGCTCGCGGCGCTGCGGAAGGAGCGGGCAATCTCCCCCCCCCCCAGCTTGCAGCGAAGGAGCTGAGGGAGTACTACTACCTCTTCTGGTCGACGGAGACGCGAGCGCATCCGCGTACGAAGGTACTCCCAGCTGCCGCTTCTGAACTAGCTCCGAATGGATACCCTTTCTTCGCGCTGTTCTTCTACTGCGGGCTCTGCCCGCCTTTCTCTGAATTTTTCTGCGATATCATGAACACCTACGGGTTCCGCCTCCTTGACTTCATCCCCAATGCTGTTCTGACCATGGCAGTTTTCGCACATCTCTGCGAAAACTTTGTCGGAGTCTATCCAAACGTAGCCCTTTTCCACCACTTCTTTATGCCTCGAGTTGAGAGAGGGGAGCCCTTATTCGGCGGAATCGCCTGGATCTCGAGGACCGGCAAGAAGGAAGCTTATCTGGAGGGAGAGCTCCGCAGCAAGTGGTTGGAATGGAGAGCAGACTGGTGCTGGATTGTCGAGGAGAACCCGCAGCCATTTACCGCCCAACGCCAAGCCCCAATAGCGCGCGGCAACGATTGGAGCAACGTGGCCCCGGAAGATGATAGGCTGAGGATTGCTGTCACCCGGATCCTACGCCTTAGGCTTGCTGGGCTCACCGTAGGCGTCGTTGGAGCAGATTTCCTTCGCCGCCGCATCGCCCCCCTGCAGGAGAGGAGGAGACCCGCCTGGGAGTTCCGAAACGCGGCGGATATCATGAGGCTGCGCCCGGGCCTCAACTTTAACTTCACTGTCTTGGAATTGGACGCGATGATCCTGGAACTGTTCAAGCGCGATCCTCAACATCCAGAAACGTTCATGTTGCCGAGGGGCGTCGTTCCGCTGTGCAACAATTCCTCGCTCGACCGCATCCGTGCAATGATTCCACTGTGCGATTTGCATGGAATTGTTCCAACTTGGCAAGAGCCTGCAGACGGCGTCGTGCAGGAGTTCTTTGATGGCTTGGTAGAAGTGGCGGTCCACCCTGATGAACAAAAGAGCCTCACCCGCGACACCACCGATGCGGAGATGCAGCGCATCACCACCAGGCTGGAAGAGGCAGCAGCAGCCGCTGCCGCGGGCGAGTTCGGATTCACCGTGGAGGAGGCAGAGGCAGCAGAGGCGGCAAGCCTTGCCGAGCGAGAGGAGCTTGCCGGCGAGGAAGAGCTTGTCGGGCCTGAAGCTGAGTCGAGCGAGCCCGGCGAGGGAGAGCTTGTCGGGCTCGAACCTTCAGGCAGTTCGTCGCAAGCGGAGCCCCCAGCTCCACCAAGAAGGCGTCTCCGCAAGGCCGGGGATGTAGCGGAGCGGCAGACGATTCAACAGCCGCCGTGCTGTGCGACACGCTCTACCGCGGCAAGCAGTGTTGCCGCGGGAGCTCCTCACGCCGCTGCGGCAACTGGAGCGGGGTCTTCCCGGTCCACCGCTACTGCTCCTGCCAAGCGGACAAGGGAACCTACTCCTCCGCCTCGTCGCACCGGAGGCGAGCCGGACTTCGATCTCTCCGCGCTCAGCTCCGACGAGGAAGAAGAAGAGTAAGATTCTTCGTTGTACTTGTAGTTTTTCAGTTTTGTTGCTTTGTCTTGTATCTGATTTGCTTCACTCTGAATCCATTCCTTTTCAGGACGCTGGCCCAGAGAGCGGCGAAGAGAGCCAAGGTCCCGGTGATTGTCATCAAGGATGAACCCACTGCGATAGCCGGGGGTGTGCCCGAGACCACCTTGCCGAACCCGGCAACTATTCCCCAAAGCAGCCCCCAGCGCAGCCCCCAGCGTAAGTATATAGTTTACTTCCTGCTGTTAGGCGCGCATGGGTGCTTTTTCTTTGCTGATATCTGACTTTGGTTTGTGTAGGAGCAGAGCAGCCTCACCAGGAGTTCCCGGAAGCCGCTCCCGAGATGCCATCTGCTTCAACTACACCGCCAAGGGAGAATTCTCCGGCAAGGGAGCGTTCTCCGGCAAGGGACAGTTCTCCAGCAAGGGACAGCACCAGCGACCCTCCGGTGGTTGAGACCACGACTGCAGGTCCTAGTACAGGTAATCCCCTTGCTTGAAAACTTCCCTTGGGTTCTTCTTCTGATGATTTTCTTTTTGGATATTTGCTTGATTCTTCTCCTTTTTCCGTTTGTCAGATCCATCTGCCACGGAGCTGATGGAAACCGAGGTCGTTGGCGAGGAGAACGCGCGCAGCAATACCGACGACGCCGTTGCCACCGAAGGAGAAGCCAGCGCTGATGATCCTGCCGGCGAAGAGGCCGCCAAGGCTGCCGCCGCAGAAGCTGGCGAGGGATCCGGCGATCGCACTGACGGCCCCGAGGCCGCAGGAGCGCCAGGCGCTACGCCGACCGCCGATCCCTCTGCCGCTGCTGCAGCGCCAGGCTCCGAAGAGCCCCAGCCCGGCGCCTATTTGAAGGCCGGCGACGGCATCTTCATCAAGCTCCCTTGGGCGTCAAGTTCCAGGGCGCCGGTTGAAGGAGAGATGTTGGATGGAGAAGTTCTTGCCTCCGCTGGGCTGACGCTGGTTGACGCGCCAAGCAGCAGCAGCGACGAGCCTGAGGAGGAGGAGCTGCTGCGGAAGCTGTTGTCGCTCTACCGCGCCCGACAAGCCAAGCCGGTATCCCGAGAAGCACTTGTCGCGAAGGTGGGAGTGGACATCGAGAAGCGTGCGGAGGAGCTCCGGGGTTTCAGGCAGGAAGCTCTCCGGGCCCTGGCAGAGGAGCGGGAACGAGTCGACGAGGAGTGGAAAGCATTCCTCCTCGAGAAGGCTGAAGTTGAAGAGCAACAGCGGCTTGTTGCCGAGAAGTTATCTGCGCAGGAAGGCGAGTTGGCGCAGCGCAAGGTCAACCTTGACAGCCACGAGGAGGAGCTTGCCGCGCGCGAGCAAAGGTTTGGCGGGGCTCTCAAGGAAGCAAAGGATGCTGCCGCAGCTGCTAAGGCCGCCAAGAAGGAGCTGGAGACGAAGATGGCGCAACTAAAGGCCGATCTCAAGGCGAGCGACGAGGAGCTTGCTGCGCTCAAGCGTGAGCGCGAGACGGACGCCGCTGCTCATGGCGAGCTGCAAGGTCGTCTCGCTGAGAGGAGAAAAGAGCTTAGCGCCGCCAAGGACTCCAACGCGGATCTTGAGTTGAAGCTGGCCACTTTGACTCAGACGCTGGATGGCGCCAGGGAGTGGGAGGTGGCCTTGTCGGAGAAGATCAAGGCCGACGAGGCGCTGCTGGCGAATGCTACCGCCGCCCATAACTCTTTTAGGGAGAATGTGGAGCACTGGACGGAGGGTCTCGTGGATGCTGCCGCAGCCATCGACAGGGAGCTGGCGCAGCTGGGGATGGAGGATCTCGGGTACTCCTCCGATGAGCACCTCCAACCCAGCGCCAAGCTCAACTTGTTCTTCAAAGGCATGGGACGGACCTCCAGCGACTCCGGGAGAAGATCCCAAAGCAGCTGGCCGACGAGTCACGCAAGATCTGCGTGGCAGCTCTCCAAAAGGTGCTGGTGAAGGTGGCCTTCCGCAACCCAGGCCTCAACCTCACCGACGTCCTCGGGACCTTGCCGCCGGACGCTGATCTGGAAGCGCTCAAGACCCTTGTCGCACCCATTGTGGACAAGGTGAGCAGGATCAAGAGGGTTGAGGGCGATCGCGTAGATTAGGCCGCCCGTTTTCTCTTTTCTTGTCGCTGCTGGTCATGTTATGAGAACAATCTGTTAGAGCTGCGACAAGCTATCTTGTAATATGACTCTATTTTAGGTGGCAATTGCTATGTTATTTCCTTTACTTGATTCCTTCCTTTGTATGTTTTTGCCCTACGCTTTTAGGGAACTTGTCAACGCAGGCACCTTAGCCGCGAGCGCTGAGTGTGGGACGTCAGCAGCCTGCTGGAGGTGCCGCTACCGACAAGAAACCTTGTCGCAACTAGTCGCAGCTCACTTAAGTTGTTGAGCAGACTCGAAACAAAGTAAGGGCACAACTAGCTACGAGTTGGTTCCTCCACGCATAGGTTTTCCATACAAAGCACAGTCGTTCGAGGAAGATAACTTAAAAATTAAAACTGATTGCTCAAACTTTGGCAACTTAGCTTTTCTGTCGTTTGCTTTCCGGTAAGGCGACACTTCCTTGAACGACGCCTGGTCCACACCATTATCTTCTCCTTTCCCCCCGGCAAACTTGTGGACGAGGGAACCTTCCTTCCTTCGAGAAAGAGAAAGAAGAGAAAATAATGATACGGAGCCTTATGGCTCGTTATTGCTTACCGGGGGTAGGCGCTGCACAAAGTGTCAGATACATGCATGCAAAGAAAAGTGGAAAGCATGAAATCGACAAGATGTGCGGAGCACATGAGCTTTACTTATGCACGGGATCTGCGCCCGGCTTTGTACAAAGGATTACATGCAACATCGGCAAGACTTGTATAAAAGGTGGTTGCCGGAACAGGTTCCGGCAACCGCGCCCTACGGGTAAAACTTACGAAGATGCTCAATGTTCCAGGAGTTGCTCACCGGAATGCCATCTTCGGTCTCAAGGCGGACAGCGCCAGGCCTAGTGACTCGTTTCACCCGGTAAGGGCCTTCCCACTTTGGCGTCAACTTGTTGGAATTCTTGGCGGACTGAACGCGCCGAAGAACAAGGTCGCCTTCCTCGAGACTTCTGGCACTAACTTTGTGGCTATTGTAGCGGCTCAAAGCTTGTTGGTATCGAGCAGCTCGTACAGCAGCCTGAAGACGGTCCTCCTCAAGGAGCAGCGCATCATCTTGTCGCAGCTGCTCTTGCTCGAGCTCATCATAAGCGAGCACTCGAGGTGACCCGTATATGAGTTCCGTGGGGAGAACTGCCTCTGCTCCATAGACTAGAGCGAAAGGTGTCTGGCCAGTGGCTCGATTTGGCGTCGTCCTGACCGACCAAAGAACCACCGGAAGCTCCTCAATCCAGTTCTTTCCGAACTTGCGCAGCCTGTTGAAAGTCCTGGTCTTGAGCCCGCGCAACACTTCAGCATTTGCCCTCTCCGCTTGACCGTTGCTTCTCGGATGAGCAACAGAAGCGAAGCAGACCTTGGCGCCAAGATCTTGGACGTACTGCATGAAGGTGCGGCTCGTGAATTGCGTGTCGTTGTCGGTGATGATCCTGTTAGGGATCTCGAAGCGGCAAACAATCGACCTGAAGAACTTGACTGCTGACTGTGCTGTCACCTTCCTCACTACTTCCAGTTCCAGGCACTTTGTGAACTTGTCGATCGCAACGTACAAGTACTCAAAGCCCCCAACAGCTCGGGGAAAGGGGCCGAGAATGTCGAGCCCCCAGCCGAAAATGGCCAGGATAAAGGGATCGTCTGGAGAGCTTGAGCTGGCTGGTGTATCTGCTTGGAATGGAACCGGCACGCTTCACACTTGGTTACTTGTGCAGTTGCATCCTGGAGGGCTGTTGGCCAAAAGAAACCTTGCCGGAACGCTTTTGCCGGCAAGTGCTCTTGCGCCAATGTGGTGACCACATATGCCTCCATGTATCTCTGCCAACAGCTTTTGTCCGTCTTCCCGGCAAATACACTTCAATTTCATGTCGTTGAGTCTTCTTCTGTACAGTGTGTTGTCGACAAACTGGTACATACTTGATTGCCGGGCTACTCTTTCCGCTTCTTCTTGCTCTTCGGGAAGTTCTCCTGTCTGAAAGAAACGGACAATCTGCAATGCCCATGCTGGAGCTTGCGGCTCGACAACAAGGACTAAAGGCACATCTGCTGCTGTGGGAACATCCGCTTCTACGGCGAGAACCTGCGGCTCAGCCGGAGCTTGATGTCCCCCGGCAAGCTTGCCGGAGCAAAACTTGTCGGGAGCGTTTGCTTCGACGGAACAAACCCTAAGGCTTGCCGGAGCAGACTGCTCCTCAGCACCCTTGGTGTTGATCTTGGGGACCTTCTTGGCAGCGGGTTCAGGGAGCTCTGCCGGAAAATAGTCACCAGAAATCAACTTCCTCTTCTTGCTCTGTCCAGTTGATGGCGTTACAGACGGTTGAGTCAGCTTGAGCACAAACATCCCTGGTTCCACAGGTAACTTAAGTGCGGCGCACTTCGACAGGCTATCGGCAATGTCGTTCTGAGCCCTTGGAACATGTTCCATCTGTAGGCCGTCAAAGTGCTCTTCTAGCTTTCTTACTTCATCAACGTAAGCTTCCATCAACGGACTCTGATAATTCTTGTTCATTTGGCGGACGACAAGCTATGAGTCACCCCTGACAATGAGCTTCTTGATCCCAAGGTCTGTTGCGATCCTGAGACCGGCAAGCAAACCTTCATATTCTGCAGTATTGTTCGTTGCTTGCTCCTTGGGAAAGTGCATCTGGACTACGTACTTGAGGTGCTCTCCGGTGGGTGCGACAAGTAGCACGCCCGCACTGGTGCCTTGCGGCGAGAAGGCACCATCAAAGTACATCAGCCACTCTTTGTTTGCTTCCTTGACGGGGATGCTTGTTTCCGGAATTTCTTCATCTTGTGTTGGCGTCCATTCTGCTATGAACTCCGCCAACGCTCTGCTTTGGATAGTCGAAGTGCTCTCAAACTTGAGGCCAAAGCTTGACAGTTCCAGTGCCCACTCGACAATCCTGCCTGTTGCTTCTGGATTTTGCAGTATCCTCTTCAGCGGAAAACGAGTGACGACTGTGATCTCATGTGCTTGAAAGTAATGGCGCAGCTTTCTCGAGGCCATGAGAAGGCTGAAAAGCAATTTCTGCACACCAGAGTACCTGGACCTAGCCCCCTGTAGAAGGGAACTGACAAAGTAAACGAGGCGCTGCACCATTCTTTTCTGCATCTTCTCACGCGACTGCGCAGATCCATCTTTGTCGGGACCAGAGCTTGCCGGTGAAGTCCTCTGCTTGTCGCTGGATGCATCTGCCGTGGTTGCTGGCTCATCATCCGCCTCCCTCTCCGCTACTAACGCAGCACTAACCACTTGATTAGTTGCCGCTATATATAGCAGCAACTTCTCTTGTGGCTTAGGTGCGACAAGTGTTCGAGTGGAGGACAGGTATCTCTTTAAGTCCTGTAGTGCAGCCTCCGCTTCCGGAGTCCATTTCATTGGACCTGCCTTTTTCAATATTTTGAAAAATGGCAGGGCGCGCTCAGCAGACCTAGAGATAAACCTGCTGAGAACAGCTACGCAACCGGCAAGTCTTCGTACATCCTTGACGCGCTTTGGTGCCTCAATCTGCTCAATGGCCTTGATCTTGTCGGGATTGGCTTCAATTCCCCGCTGAGACACGAAGAACCCGAGAAGCTTGCCGGAGGGGACTCCAAACACACATTTCTCGGGGTTAAGCTTGAGGTTGATCTTGCGCAGATTTACAAAGGTTTCGTCTAAATCTTGAATCAGAGTCGCCTTGTCCTTGCTCTTGATCACTATGTCATCCATGTAGGCTTCCACATTTCTATGCATTTGCGGCTCAAAAGCGTCATGGACTACCCTTGCAAATGTTGAACCAGCATTCTTCAATCCGAAAGGCATCCGTACGAAACTGTATGTGCCACATGGGGTGATGAATGCGGTTTTCTCCTCATCCTCTTCTGCCATGAAGATCTGATTGTATCCTGAGTATGCATCAAGAAATGAAAGCAAGTCACATCCGGCCGTGGAGTCAACAATCTGGTCGATGCGCGGCAAGGGAAACGGGTCTTTAGGACAAGCTTTATTGACATCGGTAAAGTCGATACAAAGCCTCCATTTCTCGTTTTCCTTGCGCACGACTACAGGGTTTGCCAACCACGTAGGATGGAGCACTCCTCTGACAAGGCCTGCTGCTTCCAATTTCTTGATTTCTTCTGCGATGAATTCTTGGCGCTCCACTGCTTGCTTCCTAACTTTCTGCTTGACGGGCCGCGCATGAGGACAGACGGCAAGATGGTGCTCGATTACTTTCCTGGGAACACCGAGGATGTCAAACGGTTGCCACGCAAATACGTCGACATTCGCCCGCAGGAAAGCAACGAGCGCGCTTTCCTATTTAGGGTCGAGAGTGGCACTGATGGTGAAGGTACCACCAGTGCCATCCTCCTTGGCGGACACCTTCTTGGTCTCTGGTGGAGCTGCCATTGTCTTCTTACACTTGCTGGTGGAGCTCGATGGTGCGTCCTCGATGGTAGCGCAGCACTCCGAAGAGGTGCGCTTGCCGGAGTGGGCATCAGAACTCTTGCCGGACTTGGTCTTCTTCTTCGCCCCAGGAGCTTCAACGGCAAGTGACTTGCGATCTGTTGCGGCTGCTGCTTCCCGGTAGATCTTGTCGGCGCAGATAAGAGCATCCTTCTTGTCGCCAGGGACAGAGATGACACTTATCGGGCCTGGCATCTTCAGCATGTTGTATGCATAGTGAGAGGCTTCCATGAATTTGGCGAGTGCTGGTCGGCCGAGTATCCCATTGTAAGGCAATGGAAAGTCAGCAACATCAAAAGTGACCCTCTCAGTCCTGAAGTTCAACTCGCTGCCAAATGTCACCGGCAACGTGATCTTTCCCTTCGGCTTGCTCCTTGGAATGTGTCGGTCTCTTCGAGCTCGCTATCAGGGATCTGGAGTTTCTAGAGTATCATGGAGGAGATCAGGTTCAAGCCGGCCCCGCCATCAACTAGCATCTTAGTGACCTTGAGGTTGCGGATAGTTGGTGAAACCAACATCCGCAAGCACCCGACCGCAGTTATGCGATCAGGGTGGTCCTCAATATCAAAGATGATAGGCGTGCTGGACCATTTTAGAGGCTTGCGTGACTCGACGGGTGGTTCTGCCGCATTGACTTCCCGCATCCACTGCTTGAGCTGGCGGTGGGAAGTATGCAGAGAAGCACCGCCGTCAACGCACAGGACCTCTGTGGCTTTCTGGAACTCCTGCTCATCGGTCTCGTCATCATCCATATCTTCATCCTCGTCGTCATCCTCATCCTTGTCGCGGCCGCGGGGAGGTCTATCTCCTTGCCGCTGCTTGGCCTTGCCGCGGCGTCCTCCTCGGCCGGGGCGTTTCTTGCCGGCTCCTCCAGCACCTTCCTGGGCCTTCTCCTTGTCGCGTCGCTCGTATTCAGCCTTTTGCTGCTCGACAAGCTGCTCGACCTTCTTGCAGCTCTGGAGGTCATGGCCCTTGGTGCGGTGGATCTTGCAGTACTGCTTGTTGGTGCCGTCCTGCTTGTCGGCGACCGCCACAGCTTGGTAGTTGTTGCCGCCGGAGCTCCCAGCTTTGGCTTTCTTGGCGCCACCTCCGTTGCCGGACTGCTCAACGACTAGCACATCTTTGCCTTTCTTCTTCCTGTTGTTCCGCCGCCGGTTTTTCTTTGCCGGAGCGGTCCCCTCACTATCTGATCCTGCTGCTTCTGTATTCTCTCCGGGGAGTTTCCTCCCCTCCTCATCACGCGCACACTTGTCGGCCAGGACATATAGCTCACTGTGACGCCCCCGATTTAATCGTACACTAATCATGCACGCAAATGTGTACGATCAAGATCAGGGACTCACGGGAAGATATCACAACACAACTCTAAAACATAAATAAGTCATACAAGCATCATAATACAAGCCAGGGGCCTCGAGGGCTCGAATACAAGTGCTCGATCATAGACGAGTCAGCAGAAGCAACAATATCTGAGTACAGACATAAGTTAAACAAGTTTGCCTTAAGAAGGCTAGCACAAACTGGGATACAGATCGAAAGAGGCGCAGGCCTCCTGCCTGGGATCCTCCTAAACTACTCCAGGTCGTCGTCAGCGGGCTGCACGTAGTAGTAGGCACCTCCGGTGTAGTAGGGGTCGTCGTCGACGGTGGCGTCTGGCTCCTGGACTCCAGCATCTGGTTGCGACAACCAGAAAGAAAGGAAAGGAAAAAAAGGGGGGAAGCAACCGTGAGTACTCATCCAAAGTACTCGCAAGCAAGGAACTACACTACATATGCATGGGTATATGTGTAAGGAGGCCATATCAGTGGACTGAACTGCAGAATGCCAGAATAAGAGGGGGATAGCTAATCCTGTCGAAGACTACGCTTCTGGCAGCCTCCGTCTTGCAGCATGTAGGAGAGAGTAGATTGAAGTCCTCCAAGTAGCATCTTCAAGTAGCATCTCCAGTAGCATCGCATAGCATAATCCTACCCGGCAATCCTCTCCTCGTATCCCTGAGAGAGAGCGACCACCGGTTGTATCTGGCACTTGGAAGGGTGTGTTTTATTAAGTATCCGGTTCTAGTTGTCATAAGGTCAAGGTACAACTCCAAGTCGTCCTGTTACCGAAGATCACGGCTATTCGAATAGATTAACTTCCCTGCAGGGGTGCACCACATAACCCAACACGCTTGATCCCATTTGGCCGGACACACTTTCCTGGGTCATGCCCGGCCTCGGAAGATCAACA
>NC_041383.1:571681802-571682475 GCF_002162155.2 Triticum dicoccoides | reverse complement strand
AGCGCGCACGCGGGCGCAGGCCGATGGCCGCAGGGGGTAGAGGGGCTCTGGGGTGCCGGAGCACGGCAACGAGCGGGCGAGGCGGTGTGGTCCAGTGACCAAACGCGGCCACGGCGGGTGCGGTGGGTAGAGGAGGCAGCAGCAGCCATGGAGCAGGGGCACGGGCCGTGGGATGGTCGAGGGAGCGGGGCGAGGGGGCCGTGAGCAGGAGTGGGCAGAGCACCGTCTCGGTCGCAGGCGTCCGGTAGCGATGGCCGTGGGCGCGGGTGGGCGCGCACGGGCGCGTGCAGGGGGTGCCGGTCCAGTCGCGGTGCGGGGAGAAGGTCGCGGCCGTGGGCGCGCGGTATGGGGTCATCCGGAGCGCGTGGTGAGCGCGTGCGGAAAGAGGAAGAGCAGCAAGACCGGGGCACGCGGTGCGCGGCACCGTGGTTCGAGCACGCGGGCGGGAGGAGGAGAGGACGGTGCCTCACCGACGTTGCAGAGACGAGGGTCGGCGAGGCTCGGTGGAGCCTTTGGGGAGGAGGACGGGGACGCAGCGACGCAGGGGAGGAGCAGCGATGGCGTCCGGCGTGGTCGTCCCGGTCGGTGGTGATGGTCGGTCCGGCTCAGGGCGGCGACGGTGGGGCAGCGCAGGCGAGGCGGCGCCTGGCGTCGGCGATGACGAGGGGTCGGG
>NC_041383.1:571679009-571681123 GCF_002162155.2 Triticum dicoccoides | reverse complement strand
CTTCTGGCAGCCTCCGTCTTGCAGCATGTAGGAGAGAGTAGATTGAAGTCCTCCAAGTAGCATCTTCAAGTAGCATCTCCAGTAGCATCGCATAGCATAATCCTACCCGGCAATCCTCTCCTCGTATCCCTGAGAGAGAGCGACCACCGGTTGTATCTGGCACTTGGAAGGGTGTGTTTTATTAAGTATCCGGTTCTAGTTGTCATAAGGTCAAGGTACAACTCCAAGTCGTCCTGTTACCGAAGATCACGGCTATTCGAATAGATTAACTTCCCTGCAGGGGTGCACCACATAACCCAACACGCTTGATCCCATTTGGCCGGACACACTTTCCTGGGTCATGCCCGGCCTCGGAAGATCAACATGTCGCAGCCCCACCTAGGCAAAACAGAGAGGCCAGCACGCCGGTCTAAACCTAAGCGCACAGGGGTCTGGGCCCATCGCCCATAGCACACCTGCACGTTGCGTGGGCGGCCGGAAGCAGAACTAGCCCCCTTAATACAAGAGCAGGCTTACGTTCCAATCCGGCGCGCGCCGCTCCGTCGCTGACGTCTGAAGTGCTTCAGCTGATACCACGACGCCGGGATACCCATAACTACTCCCGCGTAGATGGTTAGTGCGTATAGGCTCGTAGCCGACTCAGATCAAATACCAAGATCTCGTTAAGCGTGTTAAGTATCTGCGAACGCCGAACAGGGCCAGGCCCACCTCTCTCCTAGGCGGTCTCAACCTGCCCTGTCGCTCCGCCTCAAAGATCCACACAGAGGGCCGTCGGGACAAAGGTCCTTTCAGCCCCCAATCAGTGAATCACTCGCGGGTACTCTTCGAGCTGACCCGACTTTAGTCACCATCTGTATAGTATGTATGTATGTATAGTATATACCCGTGATCACCTCCCGAGTGATCACGGCCCAATATTATAGCAAGGCAGACTGACACGAATGTAGGGCCAACAATGATAATCTAGCATCCTATACTAAGTATTTAGGATTGCAGGTAAGGTATCAACAGATGTAGCAACAATGTCAGGCTATGCATCAGAATAGGATTAACGGAAAGCAGTAACATGCTACACTACTCTAATGCAAGCAGTATAGAGTAGAATAGGCGATATCTGGTGATCAAGGAGGGGGCTTGCCTGGCTGCTCTGGCAAGAGAGAGGGGTCGTCAACTCCGTAGTCGAACTGGGCAGCAGCAGCGTCGGTCTCGTAGTCTACCGGAGAGAAGAGGGGGAAGAAACAATGAATACAATGCAAACAAATGCATATTGATGCATGACTTGACAAGTAACGATGCTAGGTGTGCCCAATCGCGGTAGTAGGTGATACCGACGAAGGGAGGAAACATCTGGGAAAGTATTCCCGGTGTTTCGCGTTTTCAGACAGATGAACCGGAGGGGGAAAGTTGCGTGTTTGGTATGTTAGAAGTGTGTGGTGGACGAACGGGTTGCGTATCCGGGTTCGTCTCGTCGTTCTGAGCAACTTTCATGTTGAAAATATTTTAATCCGAGTTACGGATTAAAAGATATGATTTTCTAAAGATTTTATTAATTTCTGGAATTTATTTAATTATTTAATTAATTCGGAAAATGGATTTATGACGTCAGCATGACGTCATGTTGACATCAGCAGTCAACAGGGGTTGACTGGGTCAAACTGACGCGTGGGTCCAATGGGACCCACCTGTCATACTCTGTTAGGTTAATTAGGATTTAGTTAAACTAATTACTGTTTAATTAAGCTAACAGGTTAATTAGATTAATTAATTAAGGTTAATTAACTTAATTAATTTAGTTAATTAATTAATTAATTAAATTTATTTTTATTTTAGTTATTGTTTTATTTATTTTTATATACTTTTTTTAACGTTCTGGGGTGGGACCCCCATGTCATTGGCCCCAGGGGGCCGATGCGGGCACGGGCGCGTGGGTGCCTGATACGGCACCCGCCCAGGCCAACCGCGGTGGCGGGACTGGCGGGGCACGGTGGGGTGCCGGCGACGCAGGGAGGCAGGGGGCGTGCGCTCGTGGAGCCGGGCAAGGACGGCGACGAGCGGGCACGATGGAGGCGGGACCGCTGTGAGCGCGGCCGAGGCGCGGGCCCGGCGCGTCGAGC
>NC_041383.1:571669137-571677201 GCF_002162155.2 Triticum dicoccoides | reverse complement strand
GGCCGGATGGCCCAGTTGGCCTGGGGCTTTCCATTTTTTTTAAACCTTATTTTCTTTTATAGTTTCTGTTTATTTGTTTTCTTTTATTTCTCATTTTAGTAAAATACTACAGTGGCAAGAAAATAGAGGTTGCAAGCTAAGCCACAGCCACAAACCACTTAGCACCGAAGCAAAATAGTTTTGAAATTGTTTAACATTTTGAAAGCATTTAAATAATTATTATTGTTACTATTTTATTCATTTTAGTGTGTTTAAACATTTTATAAAGGTGTGCTTTCTCCACCATAATTACCTATGTAATATTTGGTTCACTCCGAACATTTTAGTTTTAATATTCGAAAACTTTTATTCTTTGGTTGATTTTGAATTTGAATTTGAATCAGTTATGAACTAACACGAGATTAGGAACAGTAATCGAGGTGACGTGGCATCATTAGCAGAGGATCACTGTAGCTTAATTACCCGGGCGTCACAATTCTCCTCCACTACAAGAAATCTCGTCCCGAGATTTAAGAGGGGGACTAAGGGGGAAGGTCTGGTTACGAAATCCTAACGAATCTTCTCAGTCTTGGTTCGTCTTCTCGAAGAGGTCGATCCATAACGTTGATGTCTCCATACCACGGCTTCAGGTCCTCACGATGAAGTCGTCATCCTTTCTTCGGGATCTTCAACGTACTTACGAATAGGTAAGGGGCAGCTCGGCTACGACAGAATGCTTATGAGGGAAACAATCTGGGGTTAACCCATGAATGAGCATAAGATTATCTCTCGAGTTGAACATATGAAATACCTCGAGAGTAAGGTACGAAGGTACCATAATAGGCTCCAAGCGGATAGATAGTTGCTCGAAGCCTGAACCAGAGTGAGAAAGGGGTTCAGAGTAGCGAGAGTAAGTATTGCGTCTGATACCAGAATAGATCAATAGGACAGTGGCCCGTGGATTACATACGAGTCCACGCGCGAGGAATAACCTTGGGAATAGGGGGTGTACAGGACAGTCAGGTTTCGATCCTGTGGAACTGTGGGTTATGGGCCCATCATGTGGTTTTTTTTTAATAGGAGCAGTGACATCTTGCACGGTCATGATAGCAAGGCATGTCAGGGAGTACCATGTCAGCTATGTCGGCAACAACGTTGGTACCAAGGGCGAGGGACGAAGAGAACCATTTTCCTGCTCGTTGAAACGAGGCAGACCAATAGGCAAGGTTCCCGTCCATCGGTGGTTACCGGAATGTTATCAACAATAGTAACAAGGTCTTACTGACAGAGTTGTAAATCGAGGTGTTTGCACAAGCAGTGGATTATTACTGCTTATATCATATAGATCATAGAAAGGTTAAACCAAACAACGGAAAGGAAATATGGTTATCAAATTACACAAAACAAAGACAAGGAAAATGTGTTTAATCACATATTTCAGGGGTATATCCTTCCCAAGGACAAGCAGAGCATGATATCCAAGACAGGATATAATGTAGAAAACTCTTTAGGTAAGGGGGGGAGGAATCTCATGATATTACCCATACAACGGTGTTAGGATAAATGTTAAATAAAATTTAGCATCGTGCTTCAAATGTTCCTGTTGAAACTCGGAGTACCATTGACATGCTTCGAGATAGCACTGACATGGTCTTCAGGTGAAGATCAGACTTTGGAAACACGAAGGATCCATCAGGAATAACTTGTAGAATAAGTCTTACAATTTCCTCCAGGAAGAAAGGTTGTCCTTGCAAAAGAAATTATAACGATAGGTCCTCCACCCAGGGGGGGTGCTAGGCATGACATCATGTTACCGGGTCACGTAGAGATCAATGTTACAACTCTTGGAGATATGTCCCAACCAGCATATCTGACCGAGATTCAGATCAGGTTGGTGTCAGGATACCTCAGACTTAGGATACCTAAGAAGAAAAGGTGCAACGCAAATTGACGAGATGACATTGTAAGATTCTCGGGGAAATGAACTATGAAGTGATTTCCGTTATCAAGAGTCCATCATTAACCCAAGGAGAGGACAAGGAGGTGTCTGGTGAACTCAACGGCAATTCACCGAGATTCCTAAAAGATGGATGTCCACAATTAGTGAACAAGGAGATAACATTTGTCAGATCAAATGATATAAGGAAGTATGCTCGAGGAAAACATACACAATTAAACATAGGTTGAAAGGTGCGCCCGAAATGTGGATTGGGTTGCACGACCAATGTCAGAATGGTGATTCAATTAGCGAAGGACTTAGAATGAACTATCGATCATTAACTTCAAAGCAATAGGGTTGCTAGAAGTGCATAATCCAAACAACACCGTTCACTTGTGGGTACCCCGGTTGGAATCAACACGAGGACCAAGAAAGAATGGTGATGGTGAGAAGTATCATTATAGCAAGAATTCTTAAGAGGTGGAGCAATCCTCACAACATTCTTAACATCAAAGATGGTAATACTCCGCGGTAGAATATAACATAAGTTGGATAGCTAGGAACTCAAGGTACAACACAATACAGGAACAAGTTTTGTGTTGGAGGGAAAGCAATAATGTTGTCGCTGATAACACCAATCATCGAGGGCAAGGATGGTATTTCTCATCATGATTTCAATAGATCTCTTGGAAGAGCTCAGAATGTTGATGATATCCACGACACATTTGTCGCGAGAGTTCATGAAGATGTAATCGATCGGTGATGACATCAAGTCAAAAGAATGATGAAGCTAGAGGTTATTGGAACCATAGGTACGACACAAACTTGAAATCTAGCTTGTTGTTCAAGGCGAAATGATATGACGAGGAAGATCGACGTAAGCTTAGCTGTCGTCGCAAATTGGTGCTCCGAGAATAAGGACCAGGTAGCATAGTTAGAATCATCACGACAATGATGTAGCCAAACAGGCTAGGAATGGCGTGATCGGGTACAAACTCATACTTATAGAAGCTTACTGAAGAGTTGTTGAACCGTAGAGCGGACTCGGTTCAGTTATCGGTGTCTTTGAGTGTTTAATAACTCAGAGCCCGTGAAAAATTGGAATCAGTGGTAAGGTAGCACTTGATGAAGAACTCATAAGAAGTTATGCAGTACCATGATAATCTCGAGATACCAGGGGGGTAATACTCAACACAAGATCAAAGTAAAGGTCGGACTGGTGTATTGATCCATAGAAGACAATTGTTTTAACTTGTCCGAGAAATGGAATCAAAGAAGAACAATCATGGTCGGAACCACGGTTGCAAGGGATCAATTCACAGATACCATATGTTAGCTATCAAGGAAATAGTTATTATTACAAGAAGCTTCCATGATAGGATATACATCGCGTCCATGGGCATGAACACAAAGTTCAAGGTCGACTCCCACTTCTCCAATGCATAACCTTTCATTCACTTCTCACGTTCGATGATGTTGCAGTGTTGAAATTTTATCTGGTGAAGCACCAGAAGAGTATGACTCGTGAAAACTTTCGGGTTCACACGGTTTAGAGAAGGCATATGTTCAACCCATAGGGGCTTCTTAGAAACATATACCACGAGTTTCAAGAGTAAATAACACAAGCCCGAAAGCAGAGCATGGTTGACCAAGCAGAGGATACAACTTAACAAAGGCATTATGTATCAGGGGAAGAACTCACAAGGTGATCAAATGTGAAGGACACTGTCGGATAACAATCCAACAAAGGACTTGATGGTCCACAAAGGATCTGATACCAGTATCGGTACTCAACTAGAGGAAGAAGAATGCAAGGAGATCAGATTATAGAAACAATTGACTAACTCAATTGTCAAATGCAAAGGAATTATGATTTCCAAATCAAGGGATCAGAAGCAATGCTCTGATTAGGGATGGATAAGTTGAATAGCCTTAGGGTACAATCAACGACAATTGGATTGGTCGAGAACCAATTCCAGTTAAAAGAATGGAAGCTCAGCCAGAAAGGTAATTTATAAGGATCAATGATGATTGCGTGTATTCGCAGCATATTGAGTCAACAGACTCAAAATGATAATGACAAGGAATGTCAATAAGATTTCTATACTTATGGAATTAATCATAATGAAAGCAAACAAGAAATTCCAAAGCAATAGGTTGCTGAGGATTTTCGGAATATCGGGTGGTATTTCGAAGACTTTTGTGTAACACATGAACAACTGGGGGATGAGCGGATACTCAATAAGTGCGAGAATTAACCGTAGGGATATTCAAGTGACAAAGAACAGCAAGGCAGTAAGCTCAAGGGATTATTGAAACAACGACGAGTTTTTCAGGGTATCTTGTAATAACAAGACCACTGGGGATGAATGTAAGAATAACAAATGCAAGTAGTTATCCATAAGGGTTTGCGGTGGAAGGTGAATTGCAAACGCGATGAACACAAGTTCTCGGGTTAACAGTGGAGAGTATCTTCAGGGTCTTCTGGTGCAGCAGACGATCATTAGTAATAAGGGGCTCTCCGGGTGAAAGTGATAACGAGATCCTAATGTTAGACTTCGTAAACTTCATTTAACCCGAATAGAGGAGAGATCAGAGTCCCAGAGTATAGACGAGGAGTAAAAGATCCTAATACCTCCCGATGGCGACGTGGGCCCATGGGCCACACAGCCATGTTAGTAAAAGTTTTGCAACGACTAGACTCGACTTCGGCCAAGGAGTTGGAAAGGGGGATTCCTACAGGCAGTTGGCTCTGATACCAACTTGTGACGCCCCCGATTTAATCGTACACTAATCATGCACGCAAATGTGTACGATCAAGATCAGGGACTCACGGGAAGATATCACAACACAACTCTAAAACATAAATAAGTCATACAAGCATCATAATACAAGCCAGGGGCCTCGAGGGCTCGAATACAAGTGCTCGATCATAGACGAGTCAGCAGAAGCAACAATATCTGAGTACAGACATAAGTTAAACAAGTTTGCCTTAAGAAGGCTAGCACAAACTGGGATACAGATCGAAAGAGGCGCAGGCCTCCTGCCTGGGATCCTCCTAAACTACTCCAGGTCGTCGTCAGCGGGCTGCACGTAGTAGTAGGCACCTCCGGTGTAGTAGGGGTCGTCGTCGACGGTGGCGTCTGGCTCCTGGACTCCAGCATCTGGTTGCGACAACCAGAAAGAAAGGAAAGGAAAAAAAAGGGGGGGGGGGAAGCAACCGTGAGTACTCATCCAAAGTACTCGCAAGCAAGGAACTACACTACATATGCATGGGTATATGTGTAAGGAGGCCATATCAGTGGACTGAACTGCAGAATGCCAGAATAAGAGGGGGATAGCTAATCCTGTCGAAGACTACGCTTCTGGCAGCCTCCGTCTTGCAGCATGTAGGAGAGAGTAGATTGAAGTCCTCCAAGTAGCATCTTCAAGTAGCATCTCCAGTAGCATCGCATAGCATAATCCTACCCGGCAATCCTCTCCTCGTATCCCTGAGAGAGAGCGACCACCGGTTGTATCTGGCACTTGGAAGGGTGTGTTTTATTAAGTATCCGGTTCTAGTTGTCATAAGGTCAAGGTACAACTCCAAGTCGTCCTGTTACCGAAGATCACGGCTATTCGAATAGATTAACTTCCCTGCAGGGGTGCACCACATAACCCAACACGCTTGATCCCATTTGGCCGGACACACTTTCCTGGGTCATGCCCGGCCTCGGAAGATCAACACGTCGCAGCCCCACCTAGGCAAAACAGAGAGGCCAGCACGCCGGTCTAAACCTAAGCGCACAGGGGTCTGGGCCCATCGCCCATAGCACACCTGCACGTTGCGTGGGCGGCCGGAAGCAGAACTAGCCCCCTTAATACAAGAGCAGGCTTACGTTCCAATCCAGCGCGCGCCGCTTCGTCGCTGACGTCTGAAGTGCTTCAGCTGATA
The DNA here is from genome assembly GCF_002162155.2 of Triticum dicoccoides. Lineage (NCBI taxonomy): Eukaryota > Viridiplantae > Streptophyta > Magnoliopsida > Poales > Poaceae > Triticum > Triticum dicoccoides. Next base: position 571,671,349 of record NC_041383.1, on the reverse strand, counting down.
CCACGACGCCGGGATACCTATAACTACTCCCGCGTAGATGGTTAGTGCGTATAGGCTCGTAGCCGACTCAGATCAAATACCAAGATCTCGTTAAGCGTGTTAAGTATCCGCGAACACCGAACAGGGCCAGGCCCACCTCTCTCCTAGGCGGTCTCAACCTGCCCTGTCGCTCCGCCTCAAAGATCCACACAGAGGGCCGTCGGGACAAAGGTCCTTTCAGCCCCCAATCAGTGAATCACTCGCGGGTACTCTTCGAGCTGACCCGACTTTAGTCACCATCTGTATAGTATGTATGTATGTATAGTATATACCCGTGATCACCTCCCGAGTGATCACGGCCCAATATTATAGCAAGGCAGACTGACACGAATGTAGGGCCAACAATGATAATCTAGCATCCTATACTAAGTATTTAGGATTGCAGGTAAGGTATCAACAGATGTAGCAACAATGTCAGGCTATGCATCAGAATAGGATTAACGGAAAGCAGTAACATGCTACACTACTCTAATGCAAGCAGTATAGAGTAGAATAGGCGATATCTGGTGATCAAGGGGGGGCTTGCCTGGCTGCTCTGGCAAGAGAGAGGGGTCGTCAACTCCGTAGTCGAACTGGGCAGCAGCAACGTCGGTCTCGTAGTCTACCGGAGAGAAGAGGGGGAAGAAACAATGAATACAATGCAAACAAATGCATATCAATGCATGACTTGACAAGTAACGATGCTAGGTGTGCCCAATCGCGGTAGTAGGTGATACCGACGAAGGGAGGAAACATCTGGGAAAGTATTCCCGGTGTTTTGCGTTTTCGGACAAATGAACCGGAGGGGGAAAGTTGCGTGTTTGGTATGTTAGAGGTGTGTGGTGGACGAACGGGCTGCGTATCCGGGTTCGTCTCGTCGTTCTGAGCAACTTTCATGTTGAAAATATTTTAATCCGAGTTACGGATTAAAAGATATGATTTTCTAAAGATTTTATTAATTTCTGGAATTTATTTAATTATTTAATTAATTCGGAAAATGGATTTATGACGTCAGCATGACGTCATGTTGACATCAGCAGTCAACAGGGGTTGACTGGGTCAAACTGACGCGTGGGTCCAATGGGACCCACCTGTCATACTCTGTTAGGTTAATTAGGATTTAGTTAAACTAATTACTGTTTAATTAAGCTAACAGGTTAATTAGATTAATTAATTAAGGTTAATTAACTTAATTAATTTAGTTAATTCATTAATTAAATAAATTTATTTTTATTTTAGTTATTGTTTTATTTATTTTTATATACTTTTTTTTAACGTTCTGGGGTGGGACCCCCATGTCATTGGCCCCAGGGGGCCGATGCGGGCACGGGCGCGTGGGTGCCTGATACGGCACCCGCCCAGGCCAACCGCGGTGGCGGGACTGGCGGGGCACGGTGGGGTGCCGGCGACGCAGGGAGGCAGGGGGCGTGCGCTCGTGGAGCCGGGCAAGGACGGCGACGAGCGGGCACGATGGAGGCGGGACCGCTGTGAGCGCGGCCGAGGCGCGGGCCCGGCGCGTCGAGCGCGCACGCTGGCGCAGGCCGATGGCCGCAGGGGGTAGAGGGGCTCCGGGGTGCCGGAGCACGGCAACGAGCGGGCAAGGCGGTATGGTCCGGTGACCAAACGCGGCCACGGCGGGTGCGGTGGGTAGAGGAGGCAGTAGCAGCCATGGAGCAGGGGCACGGGCCGTGGGATGGTCGAGGGAGCGGGGCGAGGGGGCCGTGAGCAGGAGTGGGCAGAGCACCGTCTCGGTCGCAGGCGTCCGGCAGCGATGGCCGTGGGCGCGGGTGGGCGCGCACGGGCGCGTGCAGGGGGTGCCGGTCCAGTCGCGGTGCGGGGAGAAGGTCGCGGCCGTGGGCGCGCGGTATGGGGTCATCCGGAGCGCGTGGTGAGCGCGTGCGTAAGGAGGAAGAGCAGCAAGACCGGGGCACGCGGTGCGCGGCACCGTGGTTCGAGCACGCGGGCGGGAGGAGGAGAGGACGGTGCCTCACCGACGTTGCAGAGACGAGGGTCGGCGAGGCTCGGTGGAGCCTTTGGGGAGGAGGACGGGGACGCAGCGACGCAGGGGAGGAGCAGCGATGGCGTCCGGCGTGGTCGTCCCGGTCGGTGGTGATGGTCGGTCCGGCTCAGGGCGGCGACGGTGGGGCAGCGCAGGCGAGGCGGCGCCTGGCGTCGGCGATGACGAGGGGTCGGG
>NC_041383.1:571664902-571667115 GCF_002162155.2 Triticum dicoccoides | reverse complement strand
GCTGATACCACGACGCCGGGATACCCATAACTACTCCCGCGTAGATGGTTAGTGCGTATAGGCTCGTAGCCGACTCAGATCAAATACCAAGATCTCGTTAAGCGTGTTAAGTATCTGCGAACGCCGAACAGGGCCAGGCCCACCTCTCTCCTAGGCGGTCTCAACCTGCCCTGTCGCTCCGCCTCAAAGATCCACACAGAGGGCCGTCGGGACAAAGGTCCTTTCAGCCCCCAATCAGTGAATCACTCGCGGGTACTCTTCGAGCTGACCCGACTTTAGTCACCATCTGTATAGTATGTATGTATGTATAGTATATACCCGTGATCACCTCCCGAGTGATCACGGCCCAATATTATAGCAAGGCAGACTGACACGAATGTAGGGCCAACAATGATAATCTAGCATCCTATACTAAGTATTTAGGATTGCAGGTAAGGTATCAACAGATGTAGCAACAATGTCAGGCTATGCATCAGAATAGGATTAACGGAAAGCAGTAACATGCTACACTACTCTAATGCAAGCAGTATAGAGTAGAATAGGCGATATCTGGTGATCAAGGAGGGGGCTTGCCTGGCTGCTCTGGCAAGAGAGAGGGGTCGTCAACTCCGTAGTCGAACTGGGCAGCAGCAGCGTCGGTCTCGTAGTCTACCGGAGAGAAGAGGGGGAAGAAACAATGAATACAATGCAAACAAATGCATATCGATGCATGACTTGACAAGTAACGATGCTAGGTGTGCCCAATCGCGGTAGTAGGTGATACCGACGAAGGGAGGAAACATCTGGGAAAGTATTCCCGGTGTTTCGCGTTTTCAGACAGATGAACCGGAGGGGGAAAGTTGCGTGTTTGGTATGTTAGAGGTGTGTGGTGGACGAACGGGCTGCGTGTCCGGGTTCGTCTCGCCGTTCTGAGCAACTTTCATGTTGAAAATATTTTAATCCGAGTTACGGATTAAAAGATATGATTTTCTAAAGATTTTATTAATTTCTGGAATTTATTTAATTATTTAATTAATTCGGAAATGGATTTATGACGTCAGCATGACGTCATGTTGACATCAGCAGTCAACAGGGGTTGACTGGGTCAAACTGACGCGTGGGTCCAATGGGACCCACCTGTCATACTCTGTTAGGTTAATTAGGATTTAGTTAAACTAATTACTGTTTAATTAAGCTAACAGGTTAATTAGATTAATTAATTAAGGTTAATTAACTTAATTAATTTAGTTAATTAATTAATTAATTAAATTTATTTTTATTTTAGTTATTGTTTTATTTATTTTTATATACTTTTTTTAACGTTCTGGGGTGGGACCCCCATGTCATTGGCCCCAGGGGGCCGATGCGGGCACGGGCGCGTGGGTGCCTGATACGGCACCCGCCCAGGCCAACCGCGGTGGCGGGACTGGCGGGGCACGGTGGGGTGCCGGCGACGCAGGGAGGCAGGGGGCGTGCGCTCGTGGAGCCGGGCAAGGACGGCGACGAGCGGGCACGATGGAGGCGGGACCGCTGTGAGCGCGGCCGAGGCGCGGGCCCGGCGCGTCGAGCACGCACGCGGGCGCAGGCCGATGGCCGCAGGGGGTAGAGGGGCTCTGGGGTGCCGGAGCACGGCAACGAGCGGGCGAGGCGGTGTGGTCCAGTGACCAAACGCGGCCACGGCGGGTGCGGTGGGTAGAGGATTCAGCAGCAGCCATGGAGCAGGGGCACGGGCCGTGGGATGGTCGAGGGAGCGGGGCGAGGGGGCCGTGAGCAGGAGTGGGCAGAGCACCGTCTCGGTCGCAGGCGTCCGGCAGCGATGGCCGTGGGCGCGGGTGGGCGCGCACGGGCGCGTGCAGGGGGTGCCGGTCCAGTCGCGGTGCGGGGAGAAGGTCGCGGCCTTTGGCGCGTGGTATGGGGTCATCCGGAGCGCGTGGTGAGCGCGTGCGGAAGGAGGAAGAGCAGCAAGACCGGGGCACGCGGTGCGCGGCACCGTGGTTCGAGCACGCGGGCGGGAGGAGGAGAGGACGGTGCCTCACCGACGTTGCAGAGACGAGGGTCGGCGAGGCTCGGTGGAGCCTTTGGGGAGGAGGACGGGGACGCAGCGACGTAGGGGAGGAGCAGCGATGGCGTCCGGCGTGGTCGTCCCGGTCGGTGGTGATGGTCGGTCCGGCTCAGGGCGGCGACGGTGGGGCAGCGCAGGCGAGGCGGCGCCTGGCGTCGGCGATGACGAGGGG
>NC_041383.1:571656487-571663294 GCF_002162155.2 Triticum dicoccoides | reverse complement strand
AATCTTCTCAGTCTTGGTTCGTCTTCTCGAAGAGGTCGATCCATAACGTTGATGTCTCCATACCACGGCTTCAGGTCCTCACGATGAAGTCGTCATCCTTTCTTCGGGATCTTCAACGTACTTACGAATAGGTAAGGGGCAGCTCGGCTACGACAGAATGCTTATGAGGGAAACAATCTGGGGTTAACCCATGAATGAGCATAAGATTATCTCTCGAGTTGAACATATGAAATACCTCGAGAGTAAGGTACGAAGGTACCATAATAGGCTCCAAGCGGATAGATAGTTGCTCGAAGCCTGAACCAGAGTGAGAAAGGGGTTCAGAGTAGCGAGAGTAAGTATTGCGTCTGATACCAGAATAGATCAATAGGACAGTGGCCCGTGGATTACATACGAGTCCACGCGCGAGGAATAACCTTGGGAATAGGGGGTGTACAGGACAGTCAGGTTTCGATCCTGTGGAACTGTGGGTTATGGGCCCATCATGTGGTTTTTTTTTAATAGGAGCAGTGACATCTTGCACGGTCATGATAGCAAGGCATGTCAGGGAGTACCATGTCAGCTATGTCGGCAACAACGTTGGTACCAAGGGCGAGGGACGAAGAGAACCATTTTCCTGCTCGTTGAAACGAGGCGGACCAATAGGCAAGGTTCCCGTCCATCGGTGGTTACCGGAATGTTATCAACAATAGTAACAAGGTCTTACTGACAGAGTTGTACATCGAGGTGTTTGCACAAGCAGTGGATTATTACTGCTTATATCATATAGATCATAGAAAGGTTAAACCAAACAACGGAAAGGAAATATGGTTATCAAATTACACAAAACAAAGACAAGGAAAATGTGTTTAATCACATATTTCAGGGGTATATCCTTCCCAAGGACAAGCAGAGCATGATATCCAAGACAGGATATAATGTAGAAAACTCTTTAGGTAAGGGGGGGAGGAATCTCATGATATTACCCATACAACGGTGTTGGGATAAATGTTAAATAAAATTTAGCATCGTGCTTCAAATGTTCCTGTTGAAAATCGGAGTACCATTGACATGCTTCGAGATAGCACTGACATGGTCTTCAGGTGAAGATCAGACTTTGGAAACACGAAGGATCCATCAGGAATAACTTGTAGAATAAGTCTTACAATTTCCTCCAGGAAGAAAGGTTGTCCTTGCAAAAGAAATTATAACGATAGGTCCTCCACCCAGGGGGGGGGTGCTAGGCATGACATCATGTTACCGGGTCACGTAGAGATCAATGTTACAACTCTTGGAGATATGTCCCAACCAGCATATCTGACCGAGATTCAGATCAGGTTGGTGTCAGGATACCTCAGACTTAGGATACCTGAGAAGAAAAGGTGCAACGCAAATTGACGAGATGACATTGTAAGATTCTCGGGGAAATGAACTATGAAGTGATTTCCGTTATCAAGAGTCCATCATTAACCCAAGGAGAGGACAAGGAGGTGTCTGGTGAACTCAACGGCAATTCACCGAGATTCCTAAAAGATGGATGTCCACAATTAGTGAACAAGGAGATAACATTTGTCAGATCAAATGATATAAGGAAGTATGCTCGAGGAAAACATACACAATTAAACATAGGTTGAAAGGTGCGCCCGAAATGTGGATTGGGTTGCACGACCAATGTCAGAATGGTGATTCAATTAGCAAAGGACTTAGAATGAACTATCGATCATTAACTTCAAAGCAATAGGGTTGCTAGAAGTGCATAATCCAAACAACACCGTTCACTTGTGGGTACCCCGGTTGGAATCAACACGAGGACCAAGAAAGAATGGTGATGGTGAGAAGTATCATTATAGCAAGAATTCTTAAGAGGTGGAGCAATCCTCACAACATTCTTAACATCAAAGATGGTAATACTCCGCGGTAGAATATAACATAAGTTGGATAGCTAGGAACTCAAGGTACAACACAATACAGGAACAAGTTTTGTGTTGGAGGGAAAGCAATAATGTTGTCGCTGATAACACCAATCATCGAGGGCAAGGATGGTATTTCTCATCATGATTTCAATAGATCTCTTGGAAGAGCTCAGAATGTTGATGATATCCACGACACATTTGTCGCGAGAGTTCATGAAGATGTAATCGATCGGTGATGACATCAAGTCAAAAGAATGATGAAGCTAGAGGTTATTGGAACCATAGGTACGACACAAACTTGAAATCTAGCTTGTTGTTCAAGGCGAAATGATATGACGAGGAAGATCGACGTAAGCTTAGCTATCGTCGCAAATTGGTGCTCCGAGAATAAGGACCAGGTAGCACAGTTAGAATCATCACGACAATGATGTAGCCAAACAGGCTAGGAATGGCGTGATCGGGTACAAACTCATACTTATAGAAGCTTACTGAAGAGTTGTTGAACCGTAGAGCGGACTCGGTTCAGTTATCGGTGTCTTTGAGTGTTTAATAACTCAGAGCCCGTGAAAAATTGGAATCAGTGGTAAGGTAGCACTTGATGAAGAACTCATAAGAAGTTATGCAGTACCATGATAATCTCGAGATACCAGGGGGGTAATACTCAACACAAGATCAAAGTAAAGGTCGGACTGGTGTATTGATCCATAGAAGACAATTGTTTTAACTTGTCCGAGAAATGGAATCAAAGAAGAACAATCATGGTCGGAACCACGGTTGCAAGGGATCAATTCACAGATACCATATGTTAGCTATCAAGGAAATAGTTATTATTACAAGAAGCTTCCATGATAGGATATACATCGCGTCCATGGGCATGAACACAAAGTTCAAGGTCGACTCCCACTTCTCCAATGCATAACCTTTCATTCACTTCTCACGTTCGATGATGTTGCAGTGTTGAAATTTTATCTGGTGAAGCACCAGAAGAGTATGACTCGTGAAAACTTTCGGGTTCACACGGTTTAGAGAAGACATATGTTCAACCCATAGGGGCTTCTTAGAAACATATACCACGAGTTTCAAGAGTAAATAACACAAGCCCGAAAGCAGAGCATGGTTGACCAAGCAGAGGATACAACTTAACAAAGGCATTATGTATCAGGGGAAGAACTCACAAGGTGATCAAATGTGAAGGACACTGTCGGATAACAATCCAACAAAGGACTTGATGGTCCACAAAGGATCTGATACCAGTATCGGTACTCAACTAGAGGAAGAAGAATGCAAGGAGATCAGATTATAGAAACAATTGACTAACTCAATTGTCAAATGCAAAGGAATTATGATTTCCAAATCAAGGGATCAGAAGCAATGCTCTGATTAGGGATGGATAAGTTGAATAGCCTTAGGGTACAATCAACGACAATTGGATTGGTCGAGAACCAATTCCAGTTAAAAGAATGGAAGCTCAGCCAGAAAGGTAATTTATAAGGATCAATGATGATTGCGTGTATTCGCAGCATATTGAGTCAACAGACTCAAAATGATAATGACAAGGAATGTCAATAAGATTTCTATACTTATGGAATTAATCATAATGAAAGCAAACAAGAAATTCCAAAGCAATAGGTTGCTGAGGATTTTCGGAATATCGGGTGGTATTTCGAAGACTTTTGTGTAACACATGAACAACTGGGGGATGAGCGGATACTCAATAAGTGCGAGAATTAACCGTAGGGATATTCAAGTGACAAAGAACAGCAAGGCAGTAAGCTCAAGGGATTATTGAAACAACGACGAGTTTTTCAGGGTATCTTGTAATAACAAGACCACTGGGGATGAATGTAAGAATAACAAATGCAAGTAGTTATCCATAAGGGTTTGCGGTGGAAGGTGAATTGCAAACGCGATGAACACAAGTTCTCGGGTTAACAGTGGAGAGTATCTTCAGGGTCTTCTGGTGCAGCAGACGATCATTAGTAATAAGGGGCTCTCCGGGTGAAAGTGATAACGAGATCCTAATGTTAGACTTCGTAAACTTCATTTAACCCGAATAGAGGAGAGATCAGAGTCCCAGAGTATAGACGAGGAGTAAAAGATCCTAATACCTCCCGATGGCGACGTGGGCCCATGGGCCACACAGCCATGTTAGTAAAAGTTTTGCAACGACTAGACTCGACTTCGGCCAAGGAGTTGGAAAGGGGGATTCCTACAGGCAGTTGGCTCTGATACCAACTTGTGACGCCCCCGATTTAATCGTACACTAATCATGCACGCAAATGTGTACGATCAAGATCAGGGACTCACGGGAAGATATCACAACACAACTCTAAAACATAAATAAGTCATACAAGCATCATAATACAAGCCAGGGGCCTCGAGGGCTCGAATACAAGTGCTCGATCATAGACGAGTCAGCAGAAGCAACAATATCTGAGTACAGGCATAAGTTAAACAAGTTTGCCTTAAGAAGGCTAGCACAAACTGGGATACAGATCGAAAGAGGCGCAGGCCTCCTGCCTGGGATCCTCCTAAACTACTCCAGGTCGTCGTCAGCGGGCTGCACGTAGTAGTAGGCACCTCCGGTGTAGTAGGGGTCGTCGTCGACGGTGGCGTCTGGCTCCTGGACTCCAGCATCTGGTTGCGACAACCAGAAAGAAAGGAAAGGAAAAAAAGGGGGGGGGGGAAGCAACCGTGAGTACTCATCCAAAGTACTCGCAAGCAAGGAACTACACTACATATGCATGGGTATATGTGTAAGGAGGCCATATCAGTGGACTGAACTGCAGAATGCCAGAATAAGAGGGGGATAGCTAATCCTGTCGAAGACTACGCTTCTGGCAGCCTCCGTCTTGCAGCATGTAGGAGAGAGTAGATTGAAGTCCTCCAAGTAGCATCTTCAAGTAGCATCTCCAGTAGCATCGCATAGCATAATCCTACCCGGCAATCCTCTCCTCGTATCCCTGAGAGAGAGCGACCACCGGTTGTATCTGGCACTTGGAAGGGTGTGTTTTATTAAGTATCCGGTTCTAGTTGTCATAAGGTCAAGGTACAACTCCAAGTCGTCCTGTTACCGAAGATCACGGCTATTCGAATAGATTAACTTCCCTGCAGGGGTGCACCACATAACCCAACACGCTTGATCCCATTTGGCCGGACACACTTTCCTGGGTCATGCCCGGCCTCGGAAGATCAACACGTCGCAGCCCCACCTAGGCAAAACAGAGAGGCCAGCACGCCGGTCTAAACCTAAGCGCACAGGGGTCTGGGCCCATCGCCCATAGCACACCTGCACGTTGCGTGGGCGGCCGGAAGCAGAACTAGCCCCCTTAATACAAGAGCAGGCTTATGTTCCAATCCGGCGCGCGCCGCTTCGTCGCTGACGTCTGAAGTGCTTCGGCTGATACCACGACGCCGGGATACCCATAACTACTCCCGCGTAGATGGTTAGTGCGTATAGGCTCGTAGCCGACTCAGATCAAATACCAAGATCTCGTTAAGCGTGTTAAGTATCCGCGAACGCCGAACAGGGCCAGGCCCACCTCTCTCCTAGGCGGTCTCAACCTGCCCTGTCGCTCCGCCTCAAAGATCCACACAGAGGGCCGTCGGGACAAAGGTCCTTTCAGCCCCCAATCAGTGAATCACTCGCGGGTACTCTTCGAGCTGACCCGACTTTAGTCACCATCTGTATAGTATGTATGTATGTATAGTATATACCCGTGATCACCTCCCGAGTGATCACGGCCCAATATTATAGCAAGGCAGACTGACACGAATGTAGGGCCAACAATGATAATCTAGCATCCTATACTAAGTATTTAGGATTGCAGGTAAGGTATCAACAGATGTAGCAACAATGTCAGGCTATGCATCAGAATAGGATTAACGGAAAGCAGTAACATGCTACACTACTCTAATGCAAGCAGTATAGAGTAGAATAGGCGATATCTGGTGATCAAGGGGGGCTTGCCTGGCTGCTCTGGCAAGAGAGAGGGGTCGTCTCTGGCTGAAGAAACAATGAATACAATGCAAACAAATGCATATCGATGCATGACTTGACAAGTAACGATGCTAGGTGTGCCCAATCGCGGTAGTAGGTGATACCGACGAAGGGAGGAAACATCTGGGAAAGTATTCCCGGTGTTTCGCGTTTTCGGACAGATGAACCGGAGGGGGAAAGTTGCGTGTTTGGTATGTTAGAGGTGTGTGGTGGACGAACGGGCTGCGTATCCGGGTTCGTCTCGTCGTTCTGAGCAACTTTCATGTTGAAAATATTTTAATCCGAGTTACGGATTAAAAGATATGATTTTCTATAGATTTTATTAATTTCTGGAATTTATTTAATTATTTAATTAATTCGGAAAATGGATTTATGACGTCAGCATGACGTCATGCTGACATCAGCAGTCAACAGGGGTTGACTGGGTCAAACTGACGCGTGGGTCCAATGGGACCCACCAGTCATACTCTGTTAGGTTAATTAGGATTTAGTTAAACTAATTACTGTTTAATTAAGCTAACAGGTTAATTAGATTAATTAATTAAGGTTAATTAACTTAATTAATTTAGTTAATTAATTAATTAATTAAATTTATTTTTATTTTAGTTATTGTTTTATTTATTTTTATATACTTTTTTTAACGTTCTGGGGTGGGACCCCCATGTCATTGGCCCCAGGGGGCCGATGCGGGCACGGGCGCGTGGGTGCCTGATACGGCACCCGCCCAGGCCAACCGCGGTGGCCGGACTGGCGGGGCACGGTGGGGTGCCGGCGATGCAGGGAGGCAGGGGGCGTGCGCTCGTGGAGCCGGGCAAGGACGGCAACGAGCGGGCACGATGGAGGCGGGACCGCTGTGAGCGCGGCCGAGGCGCGGGCCCGGCGCGTCGAGCGCGCACGCGGGCGCAGGCCGATGGC
>NC_041383.1:571655164-571655683 GCF_002162155.2 Triticum dicoccoides | reverse complement strand
GGAGGCAGCAGCAGCCATGGAGCAGGGGCACGGGCCGTGGGATGGTCGAGGGAGCGGGGCGAGGGGGCCGTGAGCAGGAGTGGGCAGAGCACCGTCTCGGTCGCAGGCGTCCGGCAGCGATGGCCGTGGGCGCGGGTGGGCGCGCACGGGCGCGTGCAGGGGGTGCCGGTCCAGTCGCGGTGCGGGGAGAAGGTCACGGCCGTGGGCGCGCGGTATGGGGTCATCCGGAGCGCGTGGTGAGCGCGTGCGGAAGGAGGAAGAGCAGCAGGACCGGGGCACGCGGTGCGCGGCACCGTGGTTCGAGCACGCGGGCGGGAGGAGGAGAGGACGGTGCCTCACCGACGTTGCAGAGACGAGGGTCGGCGAGGCTCGGTGGAGCCTTTGGGGAGGAGGACGGGGACGCAGCGACGCAGGGGAGGAGCAGCGATGGCGTCCGACGTGGTCGTCCCGGTCGGTGGTGATGGTCGGTCCGGCTCAGGGCGGCGACGGTGGGGCAGCGCAGGCGAGGCGGCGCCCGGC
>NC_041383.1:571596411-571654644 GCF_002162155.2 Triticum dicoccoides | reverse complement strand
ATGGCCCAGTTGGCCTGGGGCTTTCCATTTTTTTAAACCTTATTTTCTTTTATAGTTTCTGTTTATTTGTTTTCTTTTATTTCTCATTTTAGTAAAATACTACAGTGGCAAGAAAATAGAGGTTGCAAGCTAAGCCACAGCCACAAACCACTTAGCACCGAAGCAAAATAGTTTTGAAATTGTTTAACATTTTGAAAGCATTTAAATAATTATTATTGTTACTATTTTATTCATTTTAGTGTGTTTAAACATTTTATAAAGGTGTGCTTTCTCCACCATAATTACCTATGCAATATTTGGTTCACTCCGAACATTTTAGTTTTAATATTCGAAAACTTTTATTCTTTGGTTGATTTTGAATTTGAATTTGAATCAGTTATGAACTAACACGAGATTAGGAACAGTAATCGAGGTGACGTGGTATCATTAGCAGAGGATCACTGTAGCTTAATTACCCGGGCGTCACACTCACTTACGTCTTTGATCTTGCACATCGCCATCTCCTCCCGCATCCTGCGGTTTCGCACGTTCTGATGGAACGCGCTGATTACCGCGAAAGGGTGGACATCTGGGATGTTGTGCTGTACGCGGCTGAATCTCTGAATGTACTTGCGCAGGGGCTCTCCTTCCTTCTGGGCGAGCAGATGAAGGTCGCTTTCTTGGCCAGGAGGCTTGTGGCCGCCTGTAAAGGCACCGACAAACTGATGGCATAGGTCTGCCCAGGAGGATATAGAGTTGTTTGGCAAGTGCATGAGCCAGGATCTGACATTGGGCTTGAGCACCAGTGGGAAGTAGTTGGCAAGGATCTTGTCGTCCCGCCCCCCGGCAGCTCGCACCGCGATGGTGTAGATGCTGAGGAACTCCGACGGATGCGTCTTGCCGTCGTACTTCTCTGGTACGTCTGGCTTGAAATTCTTTGTGTTGGGCCACTGGAATTGTCGCAGCTCACGAGTGAACACAGGGCAACCTACCGCGTACGGCAAGTCGCCTGGTTCCCCTGGCGCATGCATGTCGACAGAGGGCCCAGCGCGCTGGTCTGATTGACGCCGCGCTTCTCTTCCGCGCTCGATGCGAGTTCGAGCGTCTTCTTGCTGTCGTTCGTGAAGAATTTGGCGCTGATCGCAGCGAGCTCGTGGATCTGATGATGCGGTGGAGTCGCTGTCGAGGTGGATCCGGCGAGCCGGCGATCTTGGCCTTTGGGGTGGAGAGTGCACGGTGGTTGCACCCCCACCGGTTTCGTCGACATCGGCTCGTGTCTGGCAGTCCTGCCGCGGCAGCGATGTACTCGGCTGCCGTGGAGTGTCGCCGTTGGCGAAGCCGATGAGACTCTGAATGGTGGCCCTCCATTCATCGATCTTGTCTGCCGTTGGAGGGTAATCCAGGAGCAATTGAGCTCGCGCCAAAGCTTCTGTTGGAGTGGTGGGCGGCAATGGCGAACGGTGCGAGGAGCGGGATATGCTCGGACTTCTAACTATGTTAGAAGGAGCAGTATCCCGTCCAGGCGACCGTGTCTCGCTCGTGCTAGCATGTTGGCGTGCATGCTGGTCTCGAGCACCCCGAGATCCACCAGCTCGATCTTGGTCCAACAAACGTATGGCACTACGAATACCATGACGATGTCGGTCCTGCGCCTCCTGAGATGGGCGCGGTGCATGTAAGGACGCCGAGGTCTGCGCAGCCTTGTCCTTGGACCTGGTAGCACCGTGAGCTCCCTCGTCGATGTTCGTTCTTCCGCCGGCGTCTACCCCACCACCCGTTTGCTCCAGTGGTGGTGGGATCGACGTGGACAGAACAGCTGCCGCCGAAGTCTTCTTCTTCGGTGGCATGTCGATGAAGAAGATGAAGATCTAGCTCGTGTGAACACCGAATCAGGTTCACGCAACCTCGACGCCCCCTACCTGGCGCGCCAAAGATGTCGGGGAAACTGATCCACGAACACCTATGGGACCGGCGGACCGAGCCCCTTTTGGTTCGGCGGGGGGCGGAGATCGCACAAAGAGCAGATCGAGGCGAAGCACACGAGCAGTTTACCCAGCTTCGGAGCTCTCCGGAGAGATAATACTCCTACTGCTGCATGTCTGAGTGTATTGAGTTCTTGCTCAGGAGCGCTGAGTGCTACAGTACACACCAGCTGCTAACAAGACCGAGCGTGAGTGTTTTTCTAGCCTCGAACCCCTCAAACCCCCTCTACGTTGCGCATGGGCCTCCTTTTATATGCTAAAGGGGTCTCCGACAGGTGGCAACGTAGACAAGGGTAAAAATGGAAAAGGAATTGCGGTTGGTACAACTACCTGTACAGTGTATCCTACCTAACCCTGACGGCAGGGGACAAAGGCATTAAATGCCCATCTACGTCGCCCAAATAGTGCAAACAGGGACCGTCAGGGACGCCACCGCTCGCCACGATGGCAAACTTGTCAGCGCCGCTTGCCACCGCGCACCGCTGGCTGCACAGCCTCTTGCCACGCGCGCCTGGAAAGGTCCCAGGGCGACACGTTGGTGGATGTGCTGGAGCGCAGGTACAAAGTGGTAGCCTGCCGCGGCAAGCGCCTTGCCGCGGTCGTTGTCTTGTCGCGTCCGGAAGCTTGTCGCTCACCGGGCCTCGCCGGGACGCGTGGCGCGTCGCGGCAAGTTCCTTGAGATGCCTTGGTTGGCCTTCCCGGCCAGCTCCTCTTGCCGGGGCCTTGTCTCCTTGGCTTGAATACTTTGTTCTTGAATGGCTCCACAGGAACCACGGAGGACCTTGGCGGTCACCCGGCAAGCCTTGCCGCGGGTGGCTGCAACTGCCCGTGCACAAGTTCGGGATACTAGGGTACCCCTACTCTAGTACACCGACACATAGGGACAAGCTTGCGCCTAACCAACATATTCATTGTTTTTCGATCTGATCGGTGATTAACTTTGGAGTTGACATATACCAATTGGAGACCAGAGGTTAAGGTTACAACTTGTGCACCACTACAGGCATCTTGGTGATCTGTCGATCCGAGAAGAGATTTACTGTTTTGTTGCAATAGCCGAAGCGATCCATCGAGACGGCCATGAATTTGTCTACATGTGCCGAGTGTATCAAGAGTTCCATCACACACGGCCTCATCTTGCCATTAAAACATTGTTTCAAGTTCATGCAAGAGAAGTTGGAGTCCAACCCAGGCTTGTTTGGTAACAAGCACATAATAGGAAGAATTATGTATTGAGGACAGTAGTACCAAAAAAAGTGGTGGCTATTTTTGACAGGGTGGACTCGGATGGGTGTAGCAGCTCAAGTACTACTTTGACTCGAGTATGGATGAAAAAAAAGAGGGACGGACATGGATGGTTAAACCAACAACTACCAGGACGAGGAAGTGGACAGGGGATGGACTCGGACTCCTTCGCTGCTACTTGCGTGACTCTGCGGCCGAGTTGCCAGTCTATGTCGAGCCAGCAAGTCAAGTCGCCGCCGTTCTCCACCTCCAAGCCATCCCCGTGCGACCCCGCCTCTGAGTCATCGCCACCTCTGAGCTGCCGCTCCGAGCGGTTGTCGCCTTCGCCCGCTCCACCGTCTACCTTGGGCCGCCCCGGTCGAGCCGCAGCCCCCCCCCCTTGTGCCAAACCTCATGCCATTCAAGCCGCCATCTCGAATCGATCAAGCTCGACCTCGTCGATGAGCCGCTGACACCATGGCCTTGTTGAACCGTCAATTGTGACTCCGCTTCAGGTCAGCGTCGTCAACCCGCCGCCTCGGGCTGTTCCGAGTTGGGGCGGATTTCTGTTGCAGCCCGCCTCATCCTCGGCTTGTGCGGTCAGTCCGCCTTCCTGTCGAGCCACCACTGTGGCCATGTCCGGCCGGCTTCCAAGTTCCACTACAGCAGCAAGCCAACAAACGAGGAAAGATGCTCTTGGTCCTAGTCAGCTTAAACCCCTAAACACTCATGTTCTATCCCAAGTGAAAAGAGATGTGCATGCTTCTCCTTCAATTCAGAGTTGTGCATCACAGAGACCCTCTGTTCAACCCTTACTGACAAAATATACAGCAAATGAGGCATCAAGGGCACAGTACGAAAAGATTATTCACGGACACTACATACGGATCATCTGTTGTTTGGACAAATCAGGTGATGTCCATCTAATTTTATTTTACTAGCGCATATTGTTTTGTCAAAGAACAATTACTCTGGTCTGTCATATTTTTTTGCAGGATCGATGTTCATTACAAAGGTGTGCGTAAGGGACGCACGCTTACATCACTTTTGCACTAGCGCTTATCCATGCCGTGCTGCTGGACGGATACGTGCGCAAGTTGCCGTCCCTGTGGCCCGGTTTACATCCACTCGCCGGGACCGCGCCCGTGATTGACTCGCCGTCCGCGTGGCTTACCGCGCCTGCAATTAACTCGCCCGTCCGCCCTCGCGTCCGGTTCACGAGTCTGCACCGGTTTACAATGCGGAGGACAACTTTCTCGTCTGCACCGGCTTACAACCCCGTGGCTGATTCATCTGTCTGCTCCCGTGGCCGACTCAACCGTGATTGATTTTAGCTTTACCGCGGTAATCATCAACTCCGCGGTGGATAAATATAAGGTGAAATCCATCAAGTATATTTTTTATATATTATTTTCTTTAAAAGAGCAATTACCCTGGTTTGTGATGTTTTTGAGGCAGGACAATTGTTCACTACATCAACACGACGTGGTTGACTCGCCCGTCCGCGCGGTTTACGACGCCTGCGACAGACTCGCCCGTCTGCACGGTTCATGACGCCTGTGATTGACTCGCCCGCGCGGCTTACAACATTTGCGATTGATTCGCCCGTCCGCACCAGCTTACAACATCGCGGCCAACACATCTGTCCATGCCCGCGGCCCACTCGCTTGCGTCCATGCCGCTTCTGATGCTACAATCGTCTTTACCGTCTATCTCTCGCGGCATGGTCTATATCAACATACCGGGTCACACTTGTCTGCATGAGCTGTTTATTGAGTATGAGCAAGTCACTGATTGGGTAGCCCGGGTTTCTTCCAACAACTTGGAGGAAAATTATCATGTATTATCAGCCACCGTCCGCATCGGACGGCTCAATGGGCATGCGCACAAGTTGCCGCCACACAGTTTGGTTAACTTCAAACATCCAGTTGGAAGCAACCATTGGCCAAGTTGCTGACACGGCTCATACGGGATCATTTATAACCCGCCACAGTTACCTCAACATTCTCTGGATTCGCATCGTGCTATCAACACCAATGATATACACCTTCTGCTATGGTCAAATATGGAGAATCTCAAAGACAACTCCTCGAGCCGCCTTGAGACTCGGGGGCTACATGGACATGGCTCAGTAAATGTTGCCAGTTTAAAGGCCATAGGAAAATTTCCAGCTCAAAATGAAGAATTCTGGTTCAAAATCCGGTTCAAGAGAAATATGTCTCTCACAAAGCTTTGAAAGCTCTCAATATCCGGTTTAAAAATCCGGCTCAAGAAGAATTTATATCTCTCAAAGCTCGAGTTCTCAGGAAAAATTAAAGGGACCAAAGAGAGTCTGTTGCAAAGCACAACTCAAACATAGGTGCCCCGCTTCAAAGACCATTGGGGGCTGATCGTATTCAAATCTAGCTTAACTCCTTTGGCACAGCTTCCTGGTCGTATTCGAATCATAGATGTTCAAACAACTTGATCATTTGGGGGCTGGGTCGTATTCGAATCATAGCTTAACCCCTTTTGGTCCGACCCTGATCGTATTCGAATCAGAGTCGTTAAATATTCTCAAGGTCACTTGGGGCTTCCTGTTCAAACATAGGTCGTATTTGAACTAAAGAGAACATAGCTGTCGGTACCCACTTGATCGGCGCAATGCCTAAACCCACTTGGGGGCTTCTTGATCGTATTTGAATCATAGCTTAACCCCACTTGGGTCCGACCCAGATCGTATTCGAATCAGAGTCGTTAAATATTCTCAAGGTCATTTGGGGGCTTCATGTTCAAACATAGGTCGTATTCGAACCAAAGAGAACATAGCTATCGGTACCCTCTTGATCGGCGCAATGCCAAAACCACTGGGGGCTACATGGTCG
The DNA here is from genome assembly GCF_002162155.2 of Triticum dicoccoides. Classification (NCBI taxonomy): domain Eukaryota; kingdom Viridiplantae; phylum Streptophyta; class Magnoliopsida; order Poales; family Poaceae; genus Triticum; species Triticum dicoccoides. The sequence continues at coordinate 571,648,595 of NC_041383.1, read as the reverse complement.
TATTCGAACCCTAGATTAACCCCTTTGGGACGGTTTACTGATCGTATTTGAAACAGAAGCCTGAATTTGTATTTCTATTCTTTTTTGCTTAAGTCTTTTTTTTGAAAGCACTCTTTGGATTTGTCTTGAGACCTTTTCTGTGTTCATGTTTAAGACATATATAAGGTTTCTATTTAACCCGGATTGGTTTTGGACGATAAGTCGCCAACATTGGACAAACATCATACATTTGGAAGTGAGTGGCTTCTAAAGATTGGGTTATCACCCTTACTACGCAGGTCACATAAACCGACAGTGCAAATTCAAATATCACAGGTATGATATTATTATTATAGTTATGTTTCAAAGTTATGATTCATAACATGCTTATCTGCTACTCCTTTTAAACATCAGTGGTTATATGTGAGATATTATGACCCGCCCTGGCTTTTACGTTAAGTCGCAAGGGCATATGTTGTTTAAACTTTGTGCAGGATTTGCAGAAATATGACTTATATAAATGATTAAGTTCAAGCTCATTATCAATATTGATGCTTCAAAATGATTATCCATTCTGGTTTTTTCTCAAAGGTATAAGCCGCCGGGTTATAAAAATTCCAGCTTACAATGAATGTGCATTAAGTCTCCATCGGCCAAGAGCCGCCGAGTATTTAAACTCCGGATTTACTTGTCAACAGATAAGGTATTCAAAGTCGCTTTGGCGCAATGGCTATTATTTTATCAATGGATATGATTTATTCTACAATGGAAGGAAAAACCCTGAGTTGCTGCAGGCTAACAACCCGACACTTGGGGGCTACATTATTCAAATTGAGATTACATCAAATATGCAAGTCCCATGTCACTGCCAGCTTGCACCATGGCACTTGGGGGCTAATGCAAAGTCATGTTTTGCTTAACTTATCGAAGACCCAGCTCATCACATTTTAATGAGCCGGCCCTTGAGGACTACCAATTTCTCCTGTTAAAAATTCAAGGTACATGAGTTAAATCCATTATATTGAAAAGGTCTAGTACTTAGTTGGTAGAATACAAAGCTCTTAACCTTGTGGACGTGGGTTCAAGCCCCATGATGGAGATTACATCATATGATGCTATTATCAATGAATTATATACAAAAGTCCCTGCTAATTATTGCATAATGACCCGGCCCTTGGGGGCTACAGTGGTTGAAGTTTTCATGAGCATAAGGCAATTACAAGTCCCAGGTTGTTGCAAGCATGACAACCCGGCACTTGGGGGCTACAGGTGATATGCATATAAAGGAGAAAAAAATCTTCAAATTCTCAGTTTGGAGCAGACCAGATTAACCCAGTGTCTGCAACAATCATGACCAGACATCATTTATTTATAACCCGACAATTTTGGCAATCATAAATCGGCAAGATCTACATCTTTAAGTCGGCTGAATATCAGTTGAATATTTCAAGACCAATATTTTTGTCAAGTCAGAGCATTGAAGGCCGACTCAAATGGATTATTTCTTATAATATTTCTCTACAAGAGCCAATGTCAGCAAATTGATTATGAAGCTGGCCTATTGACCCAAATTTTTTAGAAGAAGTGCCTGGATTTTTTGCATTGGCAAGGTTTGGACATATCTGTTAAAGGAGATTTGCTATAAGATCTTGAGCATGCATCCAGAAGGAAATGACAAGGACTTAAAGTTGACCAGGTGCCGGTTCAGGAAAATATTTAACCCGGAGCACAACCTATCAAGTTTGTTCTTGTGTTTATTTTACAGGATCAGCTTAACATGGATAAATCCAAATTAAACTAGGGGCTAATGTCGGGGATATACCCCGCGGTATGGCCCGGCCGGGCTTGGCGTTTTCATTGGTAACCCGCCGGAGGACAGGCGACTCACGAGTCTAGTGGCTTACTGGTCTGGTGACTCATGAGCCTGGCGACTCACGGATGGCCCTAACGACAGGTCAGATAGAGGACTAAGGAATATTCTCCTACAAAGGAAGCAAGACTAGGACTCCACTTGTTATGGTGGGCCGGCTTAAGATGAAAGGCATAAGGAATATTCTCCTACAAAGGAAGCAAGACTAGGACTCCACTTGTAATAGAGTAATACTAATCCTACTAGGACTAGTCATGTAACCCGCCCTTCAACATATATAAGGAGGGGCAGGGCACCCCAAGAGGGACAAGCAAGAAGAAACAATCTCTAGGGCTAGACACAAAGAGCCGGCTTACCGGCGACTCCCTCATGATCATAATGAGACCGAGCCACAAACAGCATGTAGGGTTATTACCGGAAGATGTTTCCCGGGGCCCGAAGCTGTCTAAATCCTTGTCTTATGTTGCGTCTCTCGATTCCGCCCAACCCCTCTCAAGCTACCACATAGAAGCGCTGGCCTCACGACTAAGTCCTGACATTAAGGACATCTGACGTGACAATTCCACGATAATAAGGATTAGCTAGCAGTTGTTCTACCATACCTGAAGGAATTTCATATTCAATATTTTCAGTAGGTGCAGTAGGTTGAGGGGAAACTAATTGTGGTTCTGGTCTAGGTGAAGATACCCCGAACAAACCCCTCAAAGGATTGTTTTCCATAGTAGCAAGTGACAATAAATTTCAACACGTAGTAATAATGTTTCCTTACCAATTTCCACTTACCAAGAGCGCTTCACTCCCCGGAAACGGCGCCACAAAATAGCCTTGATGACCCACAAGTATATGGGGACAATTGTAGTCTTTTCGATAAGTAAGAGTGTCGAACCCAACAAGGACAAGAAGGAAATGACAAGTGGTTTCCAGCAAGGTAATGTCTGCAAGTGCTAAAATTGTAAGTAGCGGAGTAGTTTGATAGCAAGATAATTTGTAATGAGCAAGTAACAATAGTAGTAACAAAAGTGCAGCAAGGTAGCCCAATCCTTTTGAGGCAAAGTAGAGGCCAAAACGGTCTCTTATGATAAGCAAAGTGTTCTTGAGGGTACACGGGAATTTCATCCAGTCACTTTCATCATGTTGGCTTAATTCCTACTTATGATTAACCCCCTCGCAAGCATCCGCAACTAAGAGAAAAGTATTAAGAATAAATTCTAACCATAGCATTAAACTTTTGGATCCAATCGATCCCTTACGGAATATCGCATAAACTGAGGTTTAAGCTTCTGTCACTTTCACAACCCATCATCTAATAACTACTCCACAATGCATTCCCTTAGGCCAAAATATGGTGAAGTGTCATGTATTCGACGTTCACATGACACCACTAAGGGAATCACAACATACATATCATCAAAATATCGAACACATATCAAGTTCACATGATTACTTGCAACATGATTTCTCCCGTGACCTCGAGAACAAAAGTAACTACTCACAAATGATAATCATGCTAAAGATCAAAGTGGTATTAAATAGCATAATGGATCTGAACAATCTTCCACCAAATAAATCATATAGTAATCAACTACAAGATGTAATCAACACTACTTGTCACCCACAAGCACCAATCTATAGTTCCGGTACAAAGATTGAACACAAGAGATGAACTAGGGTTTGAGAGGAGTTGGTGTTGTTGAAGATGTTGATGAAGATAGCCCTCCCCAAGATGGGAGAGTTGTTGGTGATGATGATGACGATGATTTCCCCCTCCGGGAGGGAAGTTCCCTCGCGGAATCGCTCCGCTGGAGGGCAAAAGAGCTCCTGCCCAAGTTCCGCCTCGAGACGGCGGCACTTTTTCCCGAAAGTCCTCCGTATTTTTTCTAGGTCAAAATGACTTATATACTAGAAGAGGGGCACCGGAGGTGGGCCTGGGTGAGCACAACCCACCAAGGCGCGCCTGGGCTCCCTGGCGCGCCAAGGTGGGCGCCCTTTGGTACTTATTGACTCCAAAAATTCTTATTAATTCCATAAAAAACCTCGTGAAGTTTCAGTTCATTTGGAGTTGTGCAGAATAGGTAACTTGACGTAGCTTTTTCAGGTCCAGATTTCCAGCTGCCAGAATTCTCCCCCTTTGTGTATACCTTGCATATTATGAGAGAAAAGGCATTAGAATTACTCCAAAAAGCATTATTATACAATAAAACAACATAAATAATAGTAGGAAAGCATGATGCCAAATGGACGTATCAAAGACCCATCCGTTAGCTTAACATATAATCGTTCAGTTTATTGCTACTGCTTTCTTGAATGTCAAATACATGTTCCTTTGACCATGAGATCATGCAACTCCCGGATACCGGAGGAATGCCTTGTGTGCTATCAAACGTCACAACGTAATTGGGTGATCATAAAGATGCTCTACAGGTATCTCCGAAGGTGTTTGTTGAGTTGGCATGGATCGAGATTGGGATTTGTCACTCCGAGTATCGGAGAGGTGTCTCTGGGCCCTCTCGGTAATACACATCATAAGAAGCTTGCAAGCAAAACTAAGGAGTTAGTTACGAGATGATGTATTACGGAACGAGTAAACATACTTGCCGTAACGAGAATGAACTACGTATGAAGATACCGACGATCGAATCTCGGGCAAGTAACATACCGATAGACAAAGGGAATTACGTATGATGTCATAACGGTTCGACCGATAAAGATCTTCATAGAATATGTAGGAACCAATATGGGCATCCAGGCCCCGCTATTGATTATTGACCGGAGAGGTGTCTCGGTCATGTCTACATAGTTCTCGAACCCGTAGGGTTCGCACGCTTAATGTTCGCTGACGTTAGAGTAGTACTGGGATATTTGATGAATGGTAACCAAATGTTATTCGGAGTCTCGGATGAGTTCTCAGACATCACGAGGAGTCTCGGAATGGTCGAGAGGTAAAGGTTTATATGGAAAGTCATATTTTGGTTCCGGAAAAAGGTGCAATTTTCGGCAACGAACGAAGTGTTGATGGCCGACAAAGGAGGACAGCGGCAACGATTGGGATGATGAGGGCGGCAAGGAGGACGTCAGTGATGAGGATGAATAAGTTCAGGTAGTTCTCTTAGGTTTTGGAAATATGCATGTTAAATATGTATGAACTTCTGCATATCTTATAATGATATTAAGTATTATCCGTATGTTTTATGAAGTTGTCCACTGAATCCTCTCATGTCCAGTCTAGTTTCAGCCTAAATCATGAAAAGTACTACCATTTCATCCAGTTCAGTCAGTGACCACGCCATCGGCATGTTATTTAGGCGATCACCACGACAAAGGCAACAATCCTTGGCTAGAATCCAAGGGCTCAATTTTTTCTTTCTGCTAATGGGTTATTTTTCTTCAAAGATATTTTCATTACTTTTAGTACTGCCACTTGACTTGGCGGTCCCTTTGCTGTCGAGGTAGACTATTTGAAGTTAAGTGTACAACTTTTAACTCAATATATTTCTATGTGATCATATTTTCCCGATTGTGCTCTCATTGTTCACTGAAATGTGTACGTATGAAAAATTGATCAATGGATTTCGATACGAGAATCTGAGCCCTAAACCCCGAAAGTTTGATTCTAATATGTTATAAACTCTATCATGGCAGAAAATATAAGGTACTACTCCCTCTGTTCCAAAATAGATGACCCAACTTTGTACAAAGTTAGTATAAAATTGGGTCATCTATTTTCGAACGGGGGGAGCACGTTTTGAACACCAACAAGCCATTTTGTTATGTATTTTTCTAAACCCGCCTAACATTGTTTGTGACACGAAACATTTTTTGTGATACTACAAATCGTCTAGAAAAATGGACATGCCTAGTGACGTCCAAAAGCATTGTAGAATTGCTGGCCAGAACGTCGCCAAAGTTGGCTAGGGTGCTACCCCGGGAGGGAAACACCTCGTGATGGTGGACCATCACAGAAAATGATTTTCAGCGACGTTTCCTGTTTCGTCGCCAGGGTTTTTGTCGCTGAATAGACGAAATTTTGTAGTGCTAGTTATCCTCAATACTGGTCTGTACTCTTTTCTCATTTTCATATTTCGGTATCCCCGCAAATAACTCCTTTATCACAATACCGGCCAGGCAATGCTGGACACTATCATATTGAGTGGGCCCAGAGTGTATTTCTCCATCGTCGAGGGGGTAAATCCTAGTTTTGATATACCTAGGACCATGACATACTTTCCAACTTATCTGAAAGTCACCTTTATAATTACCCAGTTATACAGTAATGTTTGTTGACCATGTATCAACAATCCGGTATCCGGGTCTACGACATTCTCATTGTCTAAGGCCGCAAGTAAACGTTCACAAAATTATGAGAAAATACCGACAACATATTGACGACGTGATATATCATAGTATTTTGTAAGTGGGCCTATCCAACACCATTGTTACTGTAACAATGTGTTATTATTATTGCTGGCATCGTTGTTATGCCCATTTTTAGAAAAACAAGACCATCAATAATACATGATCAAGTCGAGTGAGGCTTGACTAGGGATCTCTTTGACGTTTATTATTCCACACGTGGGATTAGGTTTTCCTCCAAATCTCATATCCAGTAACGAATGCAATTCTAGCATAGAATATAAGCTTAATCACGAACAAGGACATAAAATAATAATAACTTTATTATTGCGGGCATATTTCCAACATCCATAATGGTCTCCGCCTTGATTTGGATGCCATCTTGACCACACCTTGTATCCTAGATATGCAACGCCAACCCTAGGGCTGAGATTCAGGTTTTGTCTGGATGAAGAATTCCAACTAATGCTACTCTTAGTTGTAGGCATGACTGTCGCGAGACCTACCATAATGCGCATCTTTGAAAACCCAATCTATCTAGCACTTCATACATAATTGCAATTTTAGACTATCTTTTATTGTCCTTCAATTGCATGCAGGAATGGACCTTCGTGGTCGGGTTCGCCATGCTTCCGACACTGTCAATAACCCTCTTGAGTTTGAATAACTATTGTTAAAACCCAAAATTTGTCACATGTTTGCAGAATGGTCGTCAAAGCTATCTTCACCAAATCAGAGTTATCGCTCACACCAAAAGATGAGGGCACCTCGATACTTATCACTAGCCCTAGTAGGGATCCGATGAAGTGGGCTATAAAACAGTGATAAGGACTTAGGAAATAGGCAAACGGTGGATCAGACCAGAAGTAGCACAATCGACTTGAGAATTTAGTGTTTTTAAAAGTCATTTGCATGATTCAATTACAAACTAGTTGTTTTAAGGTAATTTGTGATTTGCTAATAAGTCTAATAACATATCCTGCCATTGTACCAGGTTCAGAACTCTAATTAAACACAAAGGGCCTGATACTGACCCTAAAAGCCAAGAAAATGTACCCAAAGTTGAAAATGAACAAGCAACTTACAAGTAGCATAGCTGAACAATTAATAGTTGGAATGTTTCAAAGCAAGGTACAATGATAAATAGAACATGCATAGATATCAAATCATATGAGCCATCACATAGAAGTATGAAACGATGAGGTTTGCAGCAAACAACATTGAAAACTATTCCGTACAACAAATATCTAAGACATTCAACATGTGCTAAAATGTGTAAATGGAGGAGAGATTGACTGGTCACCCTATACGTCAAGCTGGCCAAAAATTTGCAGCCAAGGTACAGGATTCCCTTGTGGTTTCCAGAAGAAAAGTAGTATTGGGAAATAAATGTGTGGCCAGATGGCTTCCGAAACGATGCTGTGATGTGGAAGTGCGTGATGCCGCAGAATTGTCTTAAAAACTGCAACCTGCGTGCATCTCTGTCCTAATCCTAACCGGGATCGATCGCCAAGGTGTTCAAACTTTGAATGTGTATGCATGTTTAGACCTTTCACATGAAGTTTGGAGCCTGGTGTGCTTCTGGAGGAGGAGAAGAAGAGGTTACCGGGACGTCATCGCATGTTGTGTCCGACGTCCCTGCTGCTGCCGTCGCCGGTGGTGTTTCTTGTGCGCCAGGATGCGACATGCCGGCATCCTCACCGGAGAAGCGAGGATGGTGAATGAAGAGGCTGCGAGCACTGTCGTCCATCTCGTAGTCCCAGAAGGAGCTGCCAGGGCCCCATGTGTTGAACCATGACTCGTCGGCCTGAGCCCACATGCCGCCGGACTGCGCCGACGAGTGAAACATTTCGGCCGAGTAGGGCGTAGCCGCGTCGCGAGAGCCTCCATCCTGGGGAATAGTCGTTGGGGGTGGATGCTGTGGTTGGTTTTCAAGCGTGGACCATTCTGCGTGCTGCTGTTCCCGCTGCCGCGGAGCTTGCTGCGTGTTGGCCGCCGCCTCGTCAGAAGTTTGCGGAGGCGAGGACGATGACGACGAGCAGGAAGCGGTGCCAGCGGCGGCCGAGGTGGCAGCGGAGCTGGCGGCGCTGGTGCGGCCGCTCCCTCCTGCGCGGTCCTTCCCGAGGAACCGATCGGGGAAGTTGAGCCGCGCGTTCTCGCCGCGGAGCTTGAAGGCCTCGCGATCGTACGCCATGGCGGCATCCTCCGCGGTGTCGAAGGTGCCGAGCCACAGCCGCGTGCGATTCCGTGGCAGGCGGATCTCCGCCACCCACTTACCCCAGTGCCGCTGCCTCACGCCGCGGTACAGTTTCTGCGGCGGGGGCGGCGCCCGCAGCAGCTGCTGGTACAGCGAAGGCGGCATGCCGGCCAGGCCGCCGCGGGGGCTCAGGTTCAACGCCTCGCTCCAGTACCGCAGCAGATGCTGCTGCTGCTGCGCGCTCTCGACTGGCATGAAGAACGACTGGGTCGCGCACGGCGGAGAACCGCCGAACGAGATCATCTGCTGATGCCGCAAAGGCTGCTGCTGCGGCGGCGGCGACGCTGGTTGGGACATGCTGGAGTACTGCCGGAGAAGCTGCGGGCTCTCGCGCGCCGTCGTCGCCGAGGGCTCATACGCGAAGGGGAAGATGTGCCGCGCGGAAGGCGCGACGGCGTCGGAGGCGGGGAAAGACCGAGGAGAGGCCGGGGCCGACGACGAGGAAGTGGAGAGCGACGACGTGGTCCGGTGGAGGCGGTCGGGGCTCCTCCCGATCTTCCTGAGCGGGCGCAGCAATGCCGCGGACGCGTCCTCGAAGACCGGCGCCAGCTGCTGCTGCCGCCGCGCCTGTATCGGCGTCACCCCTTTCCCTTTCCACCTCCTGGCAGTCCCGCGACCGCCTCCGCTTCCACTCTCGCCGCTCGCGCTCGACGCGTCCATGCGCCCGGAGAAGACTTCGCGGCGCTAGGAAAATGATCGCTTGGCGTAGTCGCGGGGGAGCGAGAGTCAGAGAGCTAACGAGCGTGCGCGTGGTGGGGTTTTGGTTCTGATACCGAGACGAGTGCAACCGGAACGACGCTTATAAGGGTAGGGAAAAGTGAAGTGTTTTGCTTCGTTGCGATGGGATCATGGTGCGGCACGGCGCGCCGGGGGCAAAAGATCGTGGTCGGTGGTCAGGGCCCCAAGAGCATGGACTCGCCAAGGTAACTCCACTCCATGTTAAAAAAACCGGAAATTATATCTGGTTGCGGTTTGTTGGGAGAGGGTGGCATTTTGAACGTTTTTCGAGTAGTTTTATGAATCGGGCACGACAGTTTCTTCAGAGCGACGTGACATTTGTTGGTAGGATGGTAGTTTTGAGGCTTCATATGAGAAAATATCTTGTTATTCTGAAGAAACTGTCACCCACACACAATTAAATATGTCATGAAAACGTTCGCAAATGCCACGCTTCATGGCGAAGGTTCGCCAGCTAAGGCGGTCCCAAAAAAAGGTAACTCCACTCCCGTGAAGAGCAAAGCTCGACTCAACCCCCTCCTTCCAGACGGCGCTAGTATTTCCTCTAAGGCGGTACAAGGGGGAACCCTAGTGCCGCCAACCTTCCTCCCCTCTCCCTCGTCATCACTACCGCCGGCCAACACTATTATGACAGCGGGCCATGCACTAAAAGGTGTCAGGGATTTTCTCTCTTGTTGATACAGTGGTCGGTCCGGTGATTGGGAACAACGGTGGTTTTTGCTCAATGGTGTGTTGATGAGGGCACGCGGATCCGAAGCCTTGCGCATCGATCGGGATCTGGTGCGCTTTGCAACTGTTAGTGTGGAGGTGCGCCTGCTGGTAGCTCAATGCCACGGGTAAGCTGGAGCATGTGGATGAAGCGGTGCTCCTCTCCCTCGCCACCACCGGGGAATGCCGCTGCGGCCAGATATGATTCGGCCCTTACAGGCCATGGCATCCGAGGAGATGTATCTGGTGGCAGATGTTATTATGTGCTACCATGCATGGCATGCACAACAATCCTTGACAAGATTGTTGAGTAACGTGATTGTATAGGAAAGCTAGGATAGCGTAGGATATTATTCTACCTTGCCTTGTACTCCAAGATGATCATGTACTCCTATATATATGCCCACGAGGCTCAAGCAATACAATGAACAACTCTTCCACCAATCCCTCTCTCCCTTCTAACATGGTATCTATCGCAAGGCGATCCTAAACCCTAGCCGCCGCCGCTTCCGCACCTGCGCGCCGCCCCCGGGGCGGTCGGCCTCCATGACCGCCGCCGAGGGCCGCGTCGCCCGTACCTAGGGTTCGTCCGCCGATCGTGTTGGCCGGCTGCCCTAGAGAGTCTTTTTCCCGATCCAAAAACCCCGTGTTTTTCTCTTTCTCGCCGGTCGCTTTGATCGGCGTCTACTTTTTGGTTTTCCGGTGTATGTGATCCGGTTTGCGTCGCCCACCGCCGCCGTTGACCCCGTGCGTCTCTACTTCAACACCGGCGCGATTGGCCAGCTTCTTCACCGACTCGGTGGCCTCGCGCGTCGTCCGCGCGTCTGCCCGTCGATCGCGCCGACGCGGCGGCCTCGTGCGTCGTCCACGCATCGGCCCGCCGGTCGCCCCGATCCGGCGGCCTCGCGTCATGCGGCGGCCCTTCACCGCCGCCGTTCGCGCGACGGCCCGCCCGTCGATCTACGCCGGCCGTCACCGCGCCCTGCTCCGACCGGGACCCCTGCATCACCCCGACCCGGCGGCCTCGCGCCATGCGGCGGCCAATCATAGCCTCGCTGCCGCCCGCCGTCGCCGGCTTCATCTCGGACTCCGCCGCCACCACGCCTCCACCGAGCGGCGTCCCCGACCTCGCGCGCGATCGGCTTGATCACCCGCTCGCCGTCGCGATCCGCCTCATCTACGCCGCGCGACCGACCTAGCCCGTCAGTTACGCGCGCCTCCGCAGGTCCCGTGAAGATCGTCTCCGAGTCCGCGCGCCCCTCCGCCGATCGAGCAACGGGCTGCCGCTGTGTCGCCCCATCGGGCCGCAGCGCTGCCGCCCTGTGGTTCTTCTCCCGGCTGCACCGACCCGCGTCACCGCCGCGTCGCCCCTTCGGGCCGTAGTGCCGCGGCCCGTGGTCTACCGCCGCCCCGAGGCCGTCCGCTCCAGGCCATCCCCGTGGCTGCACCGACCCTCGCGCCGCCGCTGCGTTGCCCCGTTGGGCCGTAGCGAGCGTGGCACGCGGTCCACGCCGCCGTCTTGAGGCCGTCCACGCGGTTGCACCATACCCCGCTCCGCCGTTGCGCCGCCCCTTCGGGCTGTAGCACCGCGGCCCGCGGTCCCTGCGACCGTCCCGAGGTCTTTCGTCATCGCCCCGACCTGCCCGCCGCCGCTGCGTCGCCCCTTCGGGCCGTAGCGCCGCGGCCCGCGTCCACCGCCGTCCCCGCGCGTCGACTTCCTATGGCATGCGCCGCACCACCTCCTTTGGCGCAGGAACGCCATCGTCCGCGCCGGTCTTCGTCACGCTGTCAGGGTTCTTCGCCTACTTCGAACATAGCCGCCGCGCTCATAACCTAACCGCCGCCGCCGCCGTCAGACCGCCGCTGCCGCTCTTCTTCGGGCGCCGTCGCAGCTACCCCGATAGCCGCCGCCGCCGCCCGTCCACCCCGTTCGTCTTTGTCGAGCACCAGCCCGTCGCCAGCGTCGTCGTCATCTACCTCGACCGCTTCATCTACTCCGACACCCGCGCGCGACATTGGCCCTGTGCCGATTGGCGCCGCAACCGTCGTCGAGTCCTTCTCTGCTGGCCTCTCCGACTTCTTCGACATGGCGTACAGCTTGTGCAGGTCCCAGTCTATGCATGCCCAGTGCTAGCAACACCGCCGCGTGCCTTCGTCCACAACGTGTCCCTGGGCCTGGCAAGCCTGGCGCGACGCTTCGTCAACTTCGTCTTCGTCCGTCTATGCATGTCCGGTGCTGGCAACACCGGTGCGTGCCTTCGTCCATGATGTGTCCCCGGGCTTGGCAAACCCGCCGCGACGCGTCGTCAACAACATCATCTTCTTGGCGCACCCCTACTTCGACACCACTGCGCCCATGCTAACTCGGCGCCCCCTTGCGCCCGCGGCTCCACGGCGACTTCCTCGACACCGGCCACCCTGACTCGACATCGACCACGACATTCTTCGCACGGCTACCTCGACCACGACTCCACCACCCACGCTCTCGGCTACCTCGACAAACGGCACAAAGGGCTACCGCCTGCTTGAGCAACCTCGTCGGTTTTCACTCCAGCCACGACTCCGCGATGCATCGACCGTTACGACTGTGGGGGGGGTGTCCGTTAGCTTGCCTTCGGATTCTTCTCCAGTCTCACCGTCTGTGTCGCTACCGTTGTGACTGCGGGGGGATGTTGAGTAACGTGATTGTATAGGAAAGTTAGGATAGCGTAGGATATTATTCTACCTTGCCTTGTACTCCAAGATGATCATGTACTCCTATATATATGCCCACGAGGCTCAAGCAATACAATGAACAACTATTTCACCAATCCCTCTCTCCCTTCTAACAAAGATGATATAGTGTGACAGTGATAAGATCTTCTGGTGATTTCTTCTTTGGTCGGTAAGTTCTATATGAGTAGAACGATAGAGAAGTTGATCACACCATTAGCGGTTAACATCGTGGTTGTACTCTCTTGGGATGAAACCCGGGATTTATCCTTCCACATATATGCGTAGCAGATGTTCGCACGTCATATTCTTGTTAAATATGTTGGCTCGAAAAACTACGTACTCTGGGTGGCTATAGCACCTAGTCTAACTTGTTGGTTAGACCAGCCAATAACAACATGCAAGTGACGATTTCTTTTTGAAGGCATTGTCTTAGAGTCATGCACCTATTGTCAGGTCACATATCGATCGACCAACAGATTATAGTCCACGCTAAGGGTTTTTATGGTATGTTTTTGAAGATGTTGCAATGAGGCAGGTAGATTGTGGATAGCTTCATTTTTCTTTCTTTACTTTGGTAAGCCGATTTTGTGTGGTATCAATGCTTGTTATTGTTTTTCATGATAAATAGGGTCCTCTTAGCTGGCGAACGTTCGCCTGGAGGGGGCGGCATTTGCGAATGTTTAGATGTCAGGTTTAGTTGTAGCGGTGTGGCAGTTTCTTCATAATAGGATGATAGTTTCTTCAGAGAAAGACATTTTGTTTTTAAAACTAACACAGTTTGGTCTCTCGTTGCAACTAAAACTGTCAGGAAAATGTGTTCTCTTGCCACCCCTTCCTAGCTAAAGTTCGCCAGATAACATTACCAGATACATAATACTCCATCTAATGTCAAAATTTAGTGCATAATTAGTTTTGTCTTAAGTCAAACTTGGTAAGCTCTGACAGAGTTTGTAAAAAAGTTTGCCAGCATCTACCCTATGAAATCACTACCATTAAATTTATCATGAAATATATTTTAAGTCTTATACATTTGATATTGTAAATATTTATTTTATGAACTTTGGTCACTCTTTACAAAATTTAACATAAAACAAATCTAACAAGGATTATATTTTGATAGGGTGGGAGCATATGAGAGCAACTCCAACGCAGTGACCCAAAAAAATACGGATTTTGTCCGTTTTTTGTCTGTTTGGGTCGCCCGTCCGCCTAGTGGACATGTCGCGGGCATGCGCGAACGGAGGATGAACCCAACGCGGGACACACGAGCGGACACCCGCGGACAGAGCTACACCAGTTGAGCACCTCCTCTGCATGCGCCCCCGTCTCCTCCATCTCAGCAGCGCCGGCGCCGCCGTGCCCCTCCGCGCGCCGCCCCTCTGATCCCCCTCGTGCCATCGTTCCTCTCCGCTCCCCATAGCGCCACCAGCCAAGCCCACAACCACCTGTACACGGGGGACCATGGCCGGCGACCGCCGCACCACCATGGCCGGCGACCACGAGCCAAGATGCATAAGCACTAGGTGGCGGTGCAGAGCAGGGGAGGCATGCAGGAGACGTCGAGGAGGCGCATCAGAAGGTGCAGGCAACACGAGAAGAGCTGGCGAGAGGAAAATCGCCTCGGTGGAGAGGTAGGGATCGCCGAGAGGGAGCTGTAGGTGTGTAGCACGGCGGCAGAGCATACCGGGGCTTGTCGGAATCGTCCGACATAGCTGTAGAGGGGGTCGAGAGAGAGAGAGAGAGGGAGAGGGAGAGAGAGAGAGAGATGCATGCTAGCGAGGCCGTGCGCAGTCACTGGTACGTGGGACCAGGGCGGACACGAGCGGACGGTAGCGACCGATGAGCGCGCCCGCTTCTATCCGTTTTATACTCATTTGTGTCCCATATTTGGGTCAAGCTTGGGTCAGGGCGGATAGCGGACGGACAGCAGGCGGACATGCGTGTCCATTTGGGTTGTCTCGTTGGGCCAAGTTGTCAGGACCCCGACTCAATGCCACATCGATCTAGCATGTAACACCTCATATCACTTTGCGGCCTCACGCACGGTATTCCCACGGGTGTCGCCTTACCTTTGCCCGGGACCGTTTGCGCCTTTTGGCACACGTATATGATAGTGTCGCTAGCATCCATATGATAAGGAGCCCGGGCTGACATGGCTAGTCGTAAACCCAAAGTGGCACAAACTTACAGGGACAGGCATCCATGACCCAGCATCGAACATGTCGGTCATCAGCGAGTAAATCCAGGCTGTAGCACTGGGCTAGCAGGACTCCGGTGAACCGGGCTGTAGCGGGCTAACAGGACTCCGGTACTCATCGCGTGACATTTCCCCGAAGGGATAGACACAGGAACGAAGAAGGACACATGTCAGCCAGCCTAAGTGTTCCGGAGCAGCAGCAAGCTACCATGGAACACTAGGAGACATTTCCCGGTAAGAGAGGCTACTAAGAATAAACAACTAGATAGTCAGATCCCACACATACCAAGCATTTCAATAACATACACACAATATGCTCGATATGTGCAAATACAACATGGCATCACAACATGACTCTACAACTCAAGCATTTAATTCAATAGGCTCCGAGGAGTGAGATATTACAATCATGGGTCTCATGACCCAACATTCAGAGCATACAAGTCAAAGCACAAGCGGAAGCTTAACATGTCTGAGTACAGACATCTACAAATGAAAAAGGCTGAGAAGCCTGACTATCTACCAGATCCTGCCGAGGGCACAAGATCGTAGCTGAGGTAACAAGCTAAACGTCGAAGTCCACGTGGAACTACTAGTGATACTGAAGTCTCTCTGCAAAAACATAAAATAGGCAAACGTGAGTACAAATGTACCCAGCAAGACTTACATCAGAACTATCTACATATGCATCATTATCAACAAAGGGGATGGTGGGGTTTAACTGCAGCAAGCCAGCTTTGACTCGGTGGCTATCCTGAACTACGACTGCAAGTAACTCTTTTGAGGTGGCGCACACGAGTCCACATATTCACCATATCAATACACCACTATGGATCCGCTCCCGTCTCCCTACGAGAGCGCCATCCGTAGCACTCATGCTTATCTTGCGTATTTTAGGGTATCCACTTTCACTTGTCTATGAACTGATATAAGCAACCCAGAAGTCCTTTACCGCGGACACGGCTATTCGAATAGATGATGTTAACCCTGCAGGGGTGTACTTCTTCATACATGTTTCCACCACATAGCGTCTGCACACGACATGTGCTCGGCAGACTTCAAGCGAAAGCCGACGTGGGTGTAGACCACGACCTACCTAAACACTCAAGTCTCTAGTCCAGGTTTATCGCCTATTCGGGTTCCATCCATGAGGAGATCCGGCCGGGGTTTCGCTCACAGCCCCAAACGATGTGAACAGGGGTCCGAGACACCTAACGGGTGTCCGGTATACCCGGCCACGGTGTATCTACCGCATCACAGCCCACCCCTCGGGTCAGCACTGCCCACGGCCTCCAACACATATCCTACAAACACCAGAAACTAGTTGCAACTCCTTGACAGAGAACAGGGGTGATTAAGAAGTCGAGCGGAGTCATATTTCAGGGCCCAATGCATGGTAGTAGCTGAATCATGGATCACAAACACAGAACTCAGTTCCTAAGGACGGCTTCAATGAGACAACCCACCATGTACTCCTACATGGCCTCTCACTGATACCTTTTACCAAATCGTGTTCACACACTTAGCTCACACACAGTAGGACATGTTCACACACCTCTGATTCATTCCCGATGAATCAGACCTGACTCAACTCTAAGCAGTAGCAGGCATGACAAACAAACATCAATGAGTAGGCACAACAGTGCTCAAACAACTCCTACTCATACTAGTGGGTTTCATCTATTTACTGTGGCAATGACAGGTCATGCAGAGGATAAAGGGGTTCAGCTACCGCAGCAAGTAACAAATGACTCGTTGTTGTCCTAATGCAGTAAAAGAGAGCAGGAGCGAGAGAGTAGGATTGTATCGGAATGAACAAGGGGGTTTTGCTTGCCTGGCACTTCTGAAGATAACATTGAGTCTTCATCAGTGTCAACGATCACATCATCGGTACAGCGTCTACCGAGGGGGGACAAACACCGACAAACAAAGAAGAAACACAATCAATGCAATGCACAATATGATGCATGCTATGACATGGCAATATGAATGTGTTTTGGGCTAATGCAACTAGCAGCAGATTAAATGGAGTTGGTTTGAATCCAAGATTCAAATTCAAACTCCATATATGACATTTCAAATGCCATTAATTCAAATTATTGTATACAGCAGCTTTAAGTTGTTCTAACATGCATGAAACCAGTGCAGATGGATAGATTGGATTTTTCTGATCATTTTTCATATATAATTTGTTTGATTTGGAGTTACGGTTGATTTTCTATGAATTTTACAAGTTTTAAACATTTTCTGGAATTTCCTGAATATTAATAATTCCAGTAAATCATTATTGCGTCAACATGACGTCAGGGTGACGTAATCAGGTCAAAGGCACGGTCCAGGTCAAACCTGACCTGGGGACCCACTGGTCAGTGACTCGGTCGACTAATTGAGTTAGTTAGTGCTAAACTAACCCTAACCAGGCTGTTAGCAGGGCGGGGCCCACATGTCAGTGTCTAGTTTAGTTAACTAAATTAGTTAGCTCTAATTAATCTCGAGTTAACTAATTAGGGGCTTGGGCCCACATGTCAGGGAAGGTCAAACCAGTGGTCAACCGCGGTCAAATGAGTCAAACCCGCCGGCGACTCGACGCCGGCGATGCCAGACATGGCGGAACGACTCGGGTTTTGCCTACGGAGCGCCGTTTGGCGCGTGGAGCACAGCTACGGGATGTGGACGCTCGTCCGCATCCAACCGTGGTGGTGGCGCGATCGGGGAGTGGCCGGAGTAGCGCCGGCGACGAGGTTTGCGGCGGCGCGTGCGGGTGAGCGCGGTGGAGTTGCTATGGTGCACGAGGGGAAAACGGAGAGGGGAAGCAGGAGCAGGAGCTTACGGAGGGCGCGACGAGATGCTCAGCGGGCTCGGGGGAGGCCAAAGCTGAGCGGGGCGGCGAGGCTGATCTCCAGCGGCCGAGGAGGGGAGAAGCGTCGGGGTGGCGCTTCGGGGCTCTTCCGGTCGCGTGAGCCGTCGTGGAGGACGAGGGAGGCACGGCGGAGCTCAGGCCGCGTCATAGAGGTGAGGGGGTGGACGATGGCCGCGGTGGTGCTCGTCGGTGCGGACGCGGCTGCGTCGGCCATGGCGTTGAGGAAGCGAGGGAGAGAGCAGGGGAAGAGTGAGGTGTCGGATGGACCGGGGCGACACCGGGGAGGCGTTCGCGGCGTCGAAGCGGTGACCAGGCGATGCAGACGAGCAGGGTGGTGGCGTGGCGAGCTCGGGCGCGTGCGCCGTGTCCCTCCTCTCTGCCTGCCTAGCGAGAGGAAGCAGGTGGCTGGCACGGGCCAGCACAGTGCTGGGCCGGCCAGTGGGCTGCCAGGTGGGCTGCGCCAGGTAGTTTCCTCTCTCTGTTTTCTATTTACTTCGGTTTTCTAATATTCTGTAAATTTTTAGGGCTTTATTAAAATACTTAGGCATCTTTAAAAATCCTGAAAATAATCAGGGGCTCTGTTTAGATTATTTCCAACAGCCCACACTTATTTTTAGAATTATTTGGGCATTTAGAATATTTTATAGCATTTAAATGCCCAAATGCAAATAGAGTATGATTTAATTCAGAGCCCAATATGTCCTGCAAAAATATAAACCATTTTTGGCAGATGCTTCCACCTCAAACCAGAAATGTTGAACATTTTTAGAGGGCATTTTGAGTTCAATGAAAAAGATTTTATTTTGACCCTAGTTGAATTCATTTGGTGCTAGAGTTTAAGCATCCCCATTTCAAGTTTCTTAGTAATTTAAACATGATGACATGATGAGCAGGCAAAGTCAAGCAAGGCTGACCTGGGGCTGTGACAGCTCACCCCCACTAAACAAGAATCTCGTCCCGAGATTCAAGCGTAGAGTAAGATGAAAGGGAAGTGCAAACTAACACAATCTTCACGATCCAGGTTGCACTTCAAATGAACATTGATTCGTTCACCATCATTGTCTCGAAGTCTTGCTCTGAGAACTCCAACTAACATGACAACGCGAGGAAAGGAAAGACCCTAAAAGAATCGTTCTTCTCGAAGGTCGAACAACTCAGGATTAACTCACGGAATGAGACATAGCAACATCTCTCGAGCTGAGAGACGAAGCACACCTCTAGAGGAATGGAGTGGAACAGATGACGGAGGTTTACCAGGTAGACTACAATTCCACACTTAAGAAGGTGGTGAACGGTTGTCAGCGCAGCGAGGAGTTAAGTTGACATGAAACCATAACGAGACATCTTAGAGGAGGTGACTCATAGGATCACCCCTTAAGTGGCAAAAAGAATTACCTTTGATTCAAAGATCATTGAGACTCTTTATACCAGCCTAAGGCAATTCTCGAGCGATCGTTTGGAGGGGTTCGGTAGAATGGCATACCC
This sequence comes from Triticum dicoccoides, assembly GCF_002162155.2. Taxonomy (NCBI): domain Eukaryota; kingdom Viridiplantae; phylum Streptophyta; class Magnoliopsida; order Poales; family Poaceae; genus Triticum; species Triticum dicoccoides. The sequence continues at coordinate 571,629,436 of NC_041383.1, read as the reverse complement.
GGATTAGAATGGATGATGTGGATTACCTTGTTGAAAACCACACAAGGGATGATTTTAGTAATTAAGGAGAAGCTCAACAGTAGAGAGTGAGTCCACTGTTTGAAAAGTTATGGCATAACCGAGGAAACTGAGAGCAATCCCAGTTAGTGCCGATGGTAACACCTAACGCTAGCGTGTGCTCTCAAGAACTTGGGCATTTCCATATTCATCAAGGTTTTACCAACATCCGTGTCAAGGACCCTGGCAACACAGCATACTACCATGATGAATAGCGATGGACGATGCAGATGCAAAGGAGGATAACACTTTCTCGGATTTCACCTTAGCGAGGCCAAGGGGACAAAATCTATGAGCTGGTTCTGCTACACACATGTGAACATGTTGTCCCAGACAAACATGATCACATGGTAGTCTTACAATAAAACACTACCGAGTTCCGGTGGGGAACCATCATCGAGGATATCGAAGTCCTTGCATAGGGTATACTCTTAGGAAGGAGCTTCTTCTCCTTGAACAAATCAATCAGTGGCTTGGTGTACTAGGGATACATATAGAATGAAGATGATCAGTCTATCAGACCATAGAATACTTCGCACATGCATGACTGACTTGGGATGATTCCAAAGAAAACAGAAACAATCTTTCTCGAACTCACGGCAACAACTTGCACCAAATGCACGTGAATCGGAGGAAGTCACTTCTTTTATCCAAGCATATCCTTCATGAACGAAACACGAAGATAATGCTTACAAAAGTTTCCAATACTAGCTTAATGTTCAACAAAATCATGGAGGAGATAAGGATGTTGTCAATGGGCTCAACAACAATTCATCCAGGTTCCCATGGAGATGGAATTCCATAACTATGTGAACAAGGTGATAGTATTGGTCAGACCCAAAAGACATAATGGTGTATGCTCGAGGAAAATCCACGAGTAAGACAACATTACGAGTATCATCGGTTCTGATTTGACTTGACGATAGCCCATACTCAAGTCAAAATTCTGACAAGGCAATAAATCCAACAACTGATCACAGGGACCAATCGGTGGAGATATCATCTTTCTTCAACAACCACATAAACACAAGGATATCCCTTTGAAAATGAACTAAGTCGGACAAACTTTCATCTTCCAACTCTCCAAGTTGTTGTTCAGTTTACCAACTAGCTCAGGGTATCCAACACAGATTTTTGGAGAAGGGGGTGGTTTATGAAAAACCAACTTGATCACGAACCCAACATAGCGGTCAGGTGACAACCTGGTAATACTTCCGAGAAGATATTCAGAAAATTACGAACCACCAATATGTTATTAAACTCGAAAACAATCTTGTTTCCGAGGCAAGGTGATATGATCAATTAAGCAAGGGATTGAAACCCTAACTCATTGATCAAAGAGTGCACCAGAAATAAGGACTAGGTAACACGAACAGTCTTAGAATGATGATTCAAGAACCAACACGCTAAGAATGAAATTATTGTCCTTTAACTACCAAGCAACAAGGTTGCTAGGAGTATTGATTTCACACATCACGATTCACTTGTCGACATTCCGATTGCAACAACACGGGAACCGAGAAATGAATAATGATAGAGAGAAGTATCACTGTGTTAAGAGTTCATAGGATGGTGTGCAATTCCCATGACATTCTTGATATAAAGATGGTAATACTCCAAGGTAGAACAGAGCAAAAGCAAGATTAGCAATTTGATCTGTGGAGTACGACTGCTTTGACCCAATCCTGGAAATGGACAAGGTACTGGAGTTTGTTTCTCCTAGTCATTCCGGAATAGAATGGCTTGACGGACCACAAGAGTAATAGGAATGCACGCATACTCTTGACTATCAAATGATAGACGAGGGTCAGAAGACGACTAAGAGGGACAACTCAAAGAACATATAACTTTCTGAGTTGTGGATGCATAGATTAGTATGTCGAACCAAGTTCAACATGTTTCTTCCGGATAACCCATGCAGAGAGTTAGGACTGGCAGAGTCACGATTTATGAATGGAGAACTCCTCAAGAGTACTCTAATTGTGATCTTTTGATCCAATAAACATCTGCCATAAGCGGTTCATAGTATTTGGAAGAAGGAAATACCACGGACCTCGAGGACTATCGCAAAGTTACTAATATCCTAAAGGAACTAGCAGACACTATCAACATGAAGTAAGTAGAGTGAATCTCAGGTTCAAGAACCCAGGAATAGAATATCTACTACTAAGTAGCATCACGGGATGCTTTCGAGAATAAAGGCCAGAATCATCACACTGGGACACAAATCATGGCTAGATTACTAGATGATCCCCTAGGACACCTAGGGTCATAATGATAATTCCAACATATATGTCGAGGCAATAGAATACCTCAACTCAGCAATTAGTGTGATTAACCTGGCCCAAAGGAACATAAAAACCAGAGGGAAAGGATTTGCAAGTGCATCAGATTGTTTAGAAAGCTGGGATGATTCAGACAGCATAACGGCTGTAAATGCTCAGAAGTTTGGAGACATACTACAGAAATGGTGGCATAGCCACTCAGAAGCACAATATCAAGGTTTCGAGATCATCAGTTAACATACAGAAGTGGTAGGAACTGGACTGAGGCTTACATCCAACAATCTTACAAGTCTACAGATTAGTAACACGTGATCCTGATAGAAAGAGGAGATAGCCTAGTTCTTAATCCCCGTAGAAGAGAAGAGGATGACTCAGATCAGAAGGCCATGAGGTATAAGGAGTAAAAAGAGCCTTACGTTCCATCCCACAATCAATTCCCTTACATAACTAAAGAATTTCTAGACACAACTTCGACCAGTTTGGCTTGGTAATCCTACAGGCAGTCAGGCTCTGATACCAAAGCTGTCAGGACCCCGACTCAATGGCACATCGACCTAGCATGTAACACCTCATATCACTTTGCGGCATCACGCACGGTATTCCCACGGGTGTCACCTTACCTTTGCCCGGGACCGTTTGCGCCTTTTGGCACACGTATATGATAGTGTCGCTAGCATCCATATGATAAGGAGCCCGGGCTGACATGGCTAGTCGTAAACCAAAAGTGGCACAAACTTACAGGGACAGGCATCCATGACCCAGCATCGAACGTGTCAGTCATCAGCGAGTGAATCCAGGCTGTAGCACTGGGCTAGCAGGACTCCGGTGAACCGGGCTGTAGCGGGCTAACAGGACTCCGGTACTCATCGCGTGACATTTCCCCGAAGGGATAGACACAGGAACGAAGAAGGACACATGCCGGCCAGCCTAAGTGTTCCGGAGCAGCAGCAAGCTACCATGGAACACTAGGAGACATTTCCCGGTAAGAGAGGCTACTAAGAATAAACAACTAGATAGTCAGATCCCACACATACCAAGCATTTCAATAACATACACACAATATGCTCGATATGTGCAAATACAACATGGCATCACAACATGACTCTACAACTCAAGCATTTAATTCAATAGGCTCCGAGGAGCGAGATATTACAATCATGGGTCTCATGACCCAATATTCAGAGCATACAAGTCAAAGCACAAGCGGAAGCTTAACATGTCTGAGTACAGACATCTACAAATGAAAAAGGCTGAGAAGCCTGACTATCTACTAGATCCTGCTGAGGGCACAAGATCGTAGCTGAGGTAACAAGCTAAACATCGAAGTCCACGTGGAACTACTAGTGGGACTGAAGTCTCTCTGCAAAAACATAAAATAGGCAAACGTGAGTACAAATGTACCCAGCAAGACTTACATCAGAACTATCTACATATGCATCATTATCAACAAAGGAGATGGTGGGGTTTAACTGCAGCAAGCCAGCTTTGACTCGGTGGCTATCCTGAACTACGACTGCAAGTAACTCTTTTGAGGTGGCACACACGAGTCCACATATTCACCATATCAATACACCACTATGGATCCGCTCCCGTCTCCCTACGAGAACGCCATCCATAGCACTCACGCTTATCTTGCGTATTTTAGGGTATCCACTTTCACTTGTCTATGAACTGATATAAGCAACCCATAAGTCCTTTACCGCGGACACGGCTATTTGAATAGATGATGTTAACCCTGCAGGGGTGTACTTCTTCATACATGTTTCCACCACTTAGCGTCTGCACACGACATGTGCTCGGCAGACTTCAAGCGAAAGCCGACGTGGGTGTAGACCACGACCTACCTAAACACTCAAGTCTCTAGTCCAGGTTTATCGCCTATTCGGGTTCCATCCATGAGGAGATCCGGCCGGGGTTTCGCTCACAGCCCCAAACGATGTGAACAGGGTTCCGAGACACCTAACGGGTGTCCGGTATACCCGGCCACGGTGTATCTACCGCATCACAGCCCACCCCTCGGGTCAGCGCTGCCCACGGCCTCCAACACATATCCTACAAACACCAGAAACTAGTTGCAACTCCTGGACAGAGAACAGGGGTGATTAAGAAGTCGAGCGGAGTCATATTTCAGGGCCCAATGCATGGTAGTAGCTGAATCATGGATCACAACACACAGAACTCAGTTCCTAAGGACGGCTTCAATGAGACAACCCACCATGTACTCCTACATGGCCTCTCACCGATACCTTTTACCAAATCGTGTTCACACACTTAGCTCACACACAGTAGGACATGTTCACACACCTCTGATTCATTCCCGATGAATCAGACCTGACTCAACTCTAAGCAGTAGCAGGCATGACAAACAAACATCAATGAGTAGGCACAACAGGGCTCAAACAACTCCTACTCATACTAGTGGGTTTCATCTATTTACTGTGGCAATGACAGGTCATGCAGAGGATAAAGGGGTTCAGCTACCGCAGCAAGTAACAAATGACTCGTTGTTGTCCTAATGCAGTAAAAGAGAGCAGGAGCGAGAGAGTAGGATTGTATCGGAATGAACAAGGGGGTTTTGCTTGCCTGGCACTTCTGAAGATAACATTGACTCTTCATCAGTGTCAACGATCACATCATCGGTACAGCGTCTACCGAGGGGGGACAAACACCGACAAACAAAGAAGAAACACAATCAATGCAATGCACAATATGATGCATGCTATGACATGGCAATATGAATGTGTTTTGGGCTAATGCAACTAGCAGCAGATTAAATGGAGTTGGTTTGGATCCAAGATTCAAATTCAAACTCCATATATGACATTTCAAATGCCATTAATTCAAATTGTTGTATACAGCAGCTTTAAGTTGTTCTAACATGCATGAAACCAGTGCAGATGGATAGATTGGATTTTTCTGATCATTTTTCATATATAATTTGTTTGATTTGGAGTTACGATTGATTTTCTATGAATTGTACAAGTTTTAAACATTTTCTGGAATTTCCTGAATATTAATAATTCCAGTAAATCATTATTGCGTCAGCATGACGTCAGGGTGACGTAATCAGGTCAAAGGCACGGTCCAGGTCAAACCTGACCTGGGGACCCACTGGTCAGTGACTCGGTCGACTAATTGAGTTAGTTAGTGCTAAACTAACCCTAACCAGGCTGTTAGCAGGGCGGGGCCCACATGTCAGTGTCTAGTTTAGTTAACTAAATTAGTTAGCTCTAATTAATCTCGAGTTAACTAATTAGGGGCTTGGGCCCACATGTCAGGGAAGGTCAAACCAGTGGTCAACCGCGGTCAAATGAGTCAAACCCGCCGGCGACTCGACGCCGGCGAGGCCAGACACGGCGGAACGGCTCGGGTTTTGCCTACGGAGCGCCGTTTGGCGCGCGGAGCACAGCTACGGGATGCGGACGCTCGTCCGCATCCAACCGTGGTGTTGGCGCGGCCGGGGAGTGGCCGGAGTAGCGCCGGCGACGAGGTTTGCGGCGGCGCGTGCGGGTGAGCGCGGTGGAGTCGCTATGGTGCACGAGGGGAAAAACGGAGAGGGGAAGCAGGAGCAGGAGCTTACGGAGGGCGCGACGAGATGCTCAGCGGGCTCGGGGGAGGCCGGAGCTGAGCGGGGCGGCGAGGCTGATCTCCGGCGGCCGAGGAGGGGAGAAGCGTCGGGGTGGCGCTTCGGGGCTCTTCCGGTCGCGTGAGCCGTCGTGGAGGACGAGGGAGGCACGGCGGAGCTCGGGCCGCGTCAAAGAGGTGAGGGGGTGGACGATGGCCGCGGTGGTGCTCGTCGGCGCGGACGCGGCTGCGTCGGCCATGGCGTTGAGGAAGCGAGGGAGAGAGCAGGGGGGAGAGTGAGGTGTCGGATGGACCGGGGCGACACCGGGGAGGCGTTCGCGGCGTCGAAGCGGTGACCAGGCGATGCAGACGAGCAGGGTGGTGGCGTGGCGAGCTCGGGCGCGTGCGCCGTGTCCCTCCTCTCTGCCTGCCTGGCGAGAGGAAGCAGGTGGCTGGCACGGGCCAGCACAGTGTTGGGCCGGCCAGTGGGCTGCCAGGTGGGCTGCGCCAGGTAGTTTCCTCTCTCTCTGTTTTCTATTTACTTCAGTTTTCTAATATTCTGTAAATTTTTAGGGCTTTATTAAAATACTTAGGCATCTTTAAAAATCCTGAAAATAATCAGGGGCTCTGTTTAGATTATTTCCAACAGCCCACACTTATTTTCAGAATTATTTGGGCATTTAGAATATTTTATAGCATTTAAATGCCCAAATGCAAATAGAGTATGATTTAATTCAGAGCCCAATATGTCCTGCAAAAATATAAACCATTTTTGGCAGATGCTTCCACCTCAAACTAGAAATGTTGAACATTTTTAGAGGGCATTTTGAGTTCAATGAAAAAGATTTTATTTTGACCCTAGTTGAATTCATTTGGTGCTAGGGTTTAAGCATCCCCATTTCAAATTTCTTAGTAATTTAAACATGATGACATGATGAGCAGGCAAAGTCAAGTAAGGCTGATCTGGGGCTGTGACACAAGTTTTATGTCTGGATAATCCAAACGGACAAAATGGTTCGATCTATGATTGTATGAATCAGTCGATACTCGATACTGGGGTTTTGCTCCTTGGAAAATAACACTCGTGAAGAGGATTAACGTGGGCATTATGTTGCTGTCAAAGGCTGCGTGGGCGGTACTACTACTGACCCGGAGACAATGAGAAAATGACGACGAGACTTCGCTAGATTGACACTCCCCTCACATTGCTTTCCTTGCACTCCAATCTCCCCAAGTCAGTGACAGTTATACTCTTCTAAAAGGTTCTGGAGTTTCCAACCAATACGATCACGCTCGCAATAATTGTATTGCCATTAGCAATTTTGCGACCGGATGCTTAGCGACCGTGTTAATAAACAAGGCGCACAATTATGCAGCAGGTGAGGTGGCCTACGGAAGCGATTAGGTTTGTTAATGACATGCCAGCCCGGTCTACTACAGATTCGTCCACGCGTGCTCCCGCCCCTTGGCACCTAGTAGGCGCGACCTGCATGCCAGAAGGGGGAGTCGATTAACTGAACCCATCGCGGCTTGTTGTTAGAACTGTATTTTAGCTTATCTCCCGAATACTTAAGGCAAGTGATAAGCTTTAAGGCATAGATTAGTAGGGCCGTACGCTTAGGGCTGCTTAATTAGGCCCTCTGGCAACGTGATTTGCTCTGTCGGGGCCATCGACCATTCGACATGGATGAGCACGCCTGTTCCTTCTCATGATTAATCACCTCGTTCGTTCGCATGTGCTGCAGCCTGCTGTGCATGCGTCAGGATTGCGTAATTAGATAGTAACTAATTCTATGGGACTTACGTATTCGGTGTTAATTATGTGTAACTGCATAATAAGCTTAAAAGTATGTACGTGTGTACGTAAATATAAACATTGAGACAAGTGTTGGTTGATCTGCCCTCGTCATGGAGAAGAGAGAAAAAAAGGAGAAGAGATTACTAGATCATGATCTAGCAAGCTAGCTAGTATACATGAAATGTCGCGATCATATATCTCACGGTACCAAACTGGCTAAACCACTCGTCAGGCAGCGCTAATTACTACTCTGTCTCCTAATGGAAGAAGTTTTTCCAACACTAGTGTACTGTCAAATAACGTATTATGAGATGGAGGAAGTAATTACTCCCTCTGTTCCCAAATATTTGTCTTTCTAGGCATTTCAAATGGACACAATATACGGATGTATGTAGACATATTTTAGAGTGTAGATTCATTCATTTTGCTCCGTATGTAGTCATTTGTTGAAATCTCTAGAAAGACAAATATTTTGGAACGGATGGAGTGTTAAGCTAGCGCCTGGTGGGAGAAGGCATCCCATTTGTAGTTGGCTGGTTGGATCCAGATGGTTCGATCGTCGTTGATTACGCCCGTCGTCCTCAGAGTGAGAGGGCAACTATCGATCGGTGAAGATTTTATTTTGAGGCCATCGTCGATCTATACATGAAGCTAGAGGCAACGTATAGTCGGGTCGCAATAATACCGTACCAGATTCTCCCGGAAAGAGGTGCCAAGAGGAAAGGCGTCCAAGCGGCCGTTGGTTTGGGCCCTCTTTCTCGGCGCATCTGCGGCACGCGTGCGCGAGTTCGTACGCCCCGGCCGGGCCACCTAACCCGATCGGTGCAATGGCCGTCCCTTTCGACAGCAACGGCACAGAGCCACGGACCCAACAAGATGACGGCCACAGCGTCAGCGTCACGAACTTACCACGGAAATCTACTATATGTGCGCCGGGGCCCATGCATCCAACCGGCCTGGCCGGCCGGCGGCTGCCAAGGTCGTAGGTGACGGTGGAGGCGGAGCCGCCCAACCCCACCCACGCACCGCCCACCCGCCGACGCGTACGTACGTACAACAACAGCTAGCCATGGCGCACCGGACCCCGTCATCGATCGATCCATGCCATGGTGGATCCGATCGGCCAGGCCAGGTGCATGGTCGCTCTCAAGGCGCGCTAGCTTCCGTGCGGGCTTTGGCCGTCTATATCGAGCCCGGCGCTGACCCTGGCTACTACCATGCGGTGGCGCACGCGGAGACTTTCGGTCGAGGTCAACCCCACCCACGCGCCGAAGGCGCGACTGCACCGATCGAGCCCTAGTGCGGGTCGATGCGTGGCGCCACTTTGCACCCCACGATCATGGGTGTAGCCTTACGTGGCGCGTTGCCGTAGGCTGCCGATGGCATGTACTTGCCGAGACCAATAAGGAGGTCTTTGACTTCGTAGTTAAGAAATGTACGAGCATGTTAGCACTAGAACACCATCGTATATCTATCTGTCTAGGCTGGCCTATCGTGTAGGGAATCCTTCTCTTGCAAACTACGGGATGATATTTCGTGTAATACATGCATATGACGTCAAGCAGATACTCCAGCATCTCACTGTTTCTTTTTACTTCGCGAATACGTAAAAGGCTTGTGTATCATTGTATAGCATCTCACTATTTGTATCGTCTTTGTTGGAATATAGAGTTGAGCTCAATCACAGATTGTATTCCTCCCAAATGGGGCAGTACATAATATAGGAGTACAGAGGGAGGAAGAGAGATACACACGCACGCACACGCTAACTAATCCTAACTACTGATCCTGCTTTCACGTAGTGGATTAGGCCGGTGCTGCATGGTGAGATGGGTCGGTACTGCATGGCGCATGCATAGGCGGCAGCGCACATGGCTCCTGAAGAGTAGCTCCAAGCTGGTGTGAACGTGTAGTCTAACAGCCCCCCGCAGTGTCAACGTGGGCTTGCCGAATGTTGAGACTGGACCGGAACTGACTGAATGTAGCAGTAGGCAACCCCTTTGTGAAGATGTCCGCATACTGAGAGGTTGTAGGAACATGAAGGACACGAACTTCGCCCAAGGAAACTTTGTCACGAACGAAATGGATGTCTATCTCAATGTGTTTCGTCCGTCGATGCTGCACGGGGTTAGCGGACATATAGACGGCAGAAACATTGTCACAATAAACCACCGTAGACTTGGCGATGGGCTGATGAAGCTCCTGCAATAACTGACGCAGCCAAGCCGTCTCGGCAACGACATGGGCAACGGCCCGGTACTCCGCCTCAGCGCTAGACCTGGAAACAGTAAGTTGTCGCTTCGACGACCAAGATATCAAATTATACCCAAGAAAAACGCAAAAACCGGAGGTAGAGCGTCGCGTGTCGGGGCAACCGGCCCAGTCGGCGTCGGAATATGCTAGGAGTGTGGAAGGTGAAGACGGGTAAATGTGGAGTCCAAAGTCTAGGGTGCCTTTGAGATAACGAAGGATTCGTTTGACAAGGTTGAAGTGAGAGGAACGTGGAGCATGCATGAAGAGACATGCTTGCTGAACGGCGTACGACAAGTCGGGGCGCGTGATAGTAATGTACTGCAGGGCACCGGTCAGGCTGCGATAGAGAGTGGGATTATCGAGTAGATCCCCATCAGAGATGGAGAGCTTGGCACCCGAGTCGATAGGAGTGCGAATAGGATGATAGTCAGACATACCGGCGCGCTCAATAATGTCCAAAGCATACTGGCGCTGAGAGAGATGGAGGCCGGCGGGCGAGTGAGTGACAGTGATGCCAAGAAAGTGAGACAGAGTGCCTAGATCGGTCATGGAGAATTCACGACTAAGAAGGGCAATAATATAAGTGAGAAAAGAAGAGGACGAAGCGGTGAGAATAATATCGTCGACATAGAGAAGGAGATAGGCAGTGTGGGTTGTTGACTTGTAAATGAATAGCGAGGTATCACATTTAGAAGCAACAAATCCAATGGAGGTAGCATAGGCGGCGAAGCGAGTAAACCATGCGCGTGGGGCTTGTTTAAGGCCGTAAAGAGATTTGTTAAGAAGGCAGACATGGGATGGGGCGACGGGATCTTCGAAACCGAGCGGCTGCTGACAGTAAACGGTTTCCGTAAGATGCCCGTGAAGGAAGGCATTCTTAACGTCGAGCTGATGAATGGGCCACGAGTGAGATGTAGCTAGAGAGAGAACGACCCGAATAGTGCTAGGTTTGACGACCGGGGAGAAGGTCTCGTCGTAGTCAATACCCTCGGTCTGAGAGAAACCGCGAACAACCCAACGTGCCTTGTAACGAGCGAGGGTGCCATCGGAGTTGTACTTGTGTCGGAAAACCCACTTCCCACTAATAACCGGAGCCGTGGATGGTCGAGGGACAAGTGACCAAGTCTCATTTTGGAGGAGAGCTTGGTACTCGTCACTCATGGCACTGGCCCAACAGGGATCGGCAAGAGCAGCGCGATAGTTGCAGGGGAGGGGAGAGACACGCGAGGGATCAGCTAGGAAATTGAGCCAACGAGATGGCAGTTGGAAGCCCGACTTGGCACGAGTACGCATGTTATGAGGGTTAGCAGGGGGCGCGGCAGCAATGGCATGGCGCGGGAGAGGCCGAGGGGTGGTGGGGCTACCGGAGGAAATAGAGGCCGATGTAGAGGCCGAGCTACTGGAGGTGGTGTGTGGTGACGCCGGGGTGCAGGTTTGGGGGCGGGAGGTGGAAGAAGCAGGCGTGATGGCGGCGGGCTGGCCGGGCGAAACGACTGGTGTGCTAACGTGGCTGCCAGGCGAAACGGCCGGCAGGGCAGCAGTGTGGTCTGGCGAAGCGGCTGCTGGGCTAGTGTGGGTGCCGACCGGGGGTGTGAACACAGCTGGGCTGGTGAGCGGGGAAGCGGGCGTAAAGATGGGTTCATCGGCTGTAGGTGGATGCGAAATATCAAGCGCTGAGTTGGCCTCCGGAGTGCGAGAGAAAGGGAAGACGAATTCGTCGAAGGTGACGTGCCGCGAGGTGTAGACGCGTTGGGTGGAGAGGTCTAGGCATCGGTAACCTTTGTGATCCGGGGGATAACCAATGAAGACTCAAGGAAGAGAGCGAGCAGCAAGCTTATTCGGCGCAGTGGCCTCCGTGTTAGGGTAGCTAGGCATCCGAAGACGCGGAGGTGAGAGTAAGTGGGGGGGGCTGGTGGAGAGTTTCGTGTGGTGTGGCGAGGGAGAGGGTTTTAGTGGGACGGAGGTTGAGGAGCAAGGTGGCAGTAGCAAGAGCGTCGGCCCAATAGCGTGGCGGCATGGATGCTTGGAGCAAGAGTGTGCGCACGACGTCGTTAGTCGAACGAATGGCACGCTCAGCTTTTCCATTCTGAGAAGAAGTGTATGGACAAGAGAAACGCATCACCGTACCGAAGGGAAGGAGGAAATCCCTGTTTTGAGCACTATCAAACTCACGTCCATGGTCGCACTGGAGGGTCCGAATGGTTCGACCAAAATGCGTGCGAACGTAGGCATGAAAGTGACGAAAAATGGAAGGTACATCAGATTTTTGTTTGAGAGGGAAAGTCCATCGATAGCATGAAAAATCATCAATTATCAAGAGATAGTACTTGGCTCCGGAAACACTAGACAAAGGTGCTGTCCAAAGATCACAATGCAAGAGATCAAAAGCAGCAGTAGTGTGACTAGTCGAGGAAGTAAATGGTAGACGAACATGTTTTCCGGTTTGACAAGCATGACATAAACGCCCATCCACTACAGGTTTATTACAATGTTCTAAGGATTTATTGGAACGAAAAGTAGCATCGCCGGGGTGACCCAAACGCCGGTGCCAGAGGTCGGTGAGGCGTGAGACGGTGACGGCGAGGGCCGCGGGTGCAGCTGGAGGGAAGACGTCGTACAACTCGCCTTCACTGTTGCACCGAAGAATTGCCGCCTTGGTTGCAAAGTCCTTCACAGAAAGGCCATACGGGTCAAATTCGACGGAACAATTGTTGTCAGTGGTTAAGCGACGTACAGAAAGAAGATCTTTGACTAGATCGGGAGCAACCAGGACATTATTTAGATAGAGAGGCCGATTAGGGTTAGGAAGTGAAGCAGAACCGACATGGGTAATACGCATGGGACTACCGTTGCCAACAAAAACTGGGGGATAATGAGATACAGGGGCGACGGAGGACAACTTACCGGGATCGGTCACGAGGTGAGTGGAGGCGCCGGAGTCCGCAACCCAGCCACCGCTAGGCGACTGCAGCGAGAGGTTGTGCAGGGCGCCCATCAGCGCCGCGTGATCAACTCCATGAGCATCGGAGCTGGCCGGTGGAGGGTTGTACTGTTGCTGCTGGGGAGGCGCCGGCAAGTACGGCTGGTGGTGGAAGGCCGGCGGCTGGTGCAATGGCATCGGAAAGGCCGGGTAGAAGGAGTACTGCTGCTGCTGCAGGGGTCCGCTGAAGGCGGCATGGGCCTGTGGCGGCCGTGCGCCGAGGATGCCAGGCGCCGAGCGTGGTGGAGGAGGCAGGGCCATGGGGTAGGCATAGACCTACCCCGTCCATGGTGGTGGTGAAGCGGCGGCGCCTTGATACCTGCCGTTGGTGGTGTAGCGGCGGCGTTTGTTGTGCCCCTAGTTGGGTGAGGGAGAAGACGTTTTGCCGCCGCCGAGACCAGGGGCGGGCGGCCGAGCCTGGCCGCCGGAGGCCACACCCGAGTGCGCGGGCGACGGACCCCGCTGCTGGACGGCGAGGGCGCTGTGATGGGTGGAGCCGGCGAAGTTGTTGCCGATCTCGTCGTGCAGAAGCATGTCGACGGTGACGTCAAAGGGGATGGGAGTTGGGGACTTCTCTATAATCTTGGCGGTAGTCTGATGACGATCCTTGTTGACGCCACGCAGAAGTTGGATGACCAACTCGTCATCGTCCAGTGGCTTGCCGGCATCGCGCAGCGCGTCGGAGATGGACTTGAGGCGGGCGCAGAAGACGGAGATTGAGGAGTCCCCTTGACGAGTCTCGGAGAGCTCCGTCTGGAGCTGGAATCACCGCGCCCGATGGTTGTTGACGAAGAGAGCCTCGACGGAGGCCCAGGTCTGGGCGGCGGTGGCCTCCCGGTCGAGCATGAAGGCCGCAAGCTCCGTCACCATCGCGCCGAGGAACCATCGCTTCACCGCCTTGTTGACGATGTTCCAGCATGCGTCGCCGGCGTGGTCAGCGAAGTCCGGCGCGATCCAAGAGGCGACGTCGTACTGATCGATGGCGTCCAGCATCATCCCCTGCCAGACAGTGTAGTTGGCGCCGTTCATGGCGAGGCGGACGGGGAGATTGATGTGAGCGCCCTCGACACGCATGGCGTGCACATACGCGGGCGTTGGGTAGAAGTGGGGTGGCGGCACTGTCTGGAGAGGAAGAGGAGCGGGAGTGACAAGCAGAGATGGGGTGTCGGGAGAGATGGTGGGGTTTGGCTGGGAAGAGGTAGCGGGAGGAGTGAGAGGAGATGAGGTAGCCGGAGAGGAGGCTGCGGCGGCGGCGGCGGCCGCGGCGGCCGCGGCGGCGTCGACCTCGGTGGCCATGGCGGAAGCGTAGATTAGATCAAACTGATACCATATTGGAATATAGAGTTGAGCTCAATCACAGATTGTATTCCTCCCAAACGGGGCAGTACATAATATAGGAGTACAGAGGGAGGAAGAGAGATACACACGCACGCACACGCTAACTAATCCTAACTACTGATCCTGCTTTCACGTAGTGGATTAGGCCGGTGCTGCATGGTGAGATGGATCGGTACTGCATGGCGCATGCATAGGCGGCAGCGCACATGGCTCCTGAAGAGTAGCTCCAAGCTGGTATGAACGTGTAGTCTAACAGTCTTTAGTATCGCTTTTATCGTGAACACGTTTATTAGTTGAGGGTGTGTCAACGGGGCTGGTTCCCCTATTGGTTGGGTTGTGGTCTCTATTGGTCCACAGGACTTTATAGTGATGACACTGTATTTGACAAAAGGAATTTACGCAATAAAGATGTTTCTAGATGTTGGTATATTTTCCGATAAACTTAGTCAAATCTTAACAAAATACAATGGCTTAGAATTAAACTAGAGTCACTTACACCGAAACGGAGGAAGTAAAAAATGTATACATCAACCTCCATACGCTTTAAGTTGTACCTTTTTCAAAGTAATTAAACCTTAATATTTCTATAGTGCATGCACATATAAGTTGTATATGTGTGTATGACAAGTTGTTGACGCAGTAAAAGAACATGCGGTGCCCCCATGTTTGGTTTTGGTAATTGATGACAATCTCTATGGACTAATGGTTGTCTTGAGTTATATTTGAAGGATTTGTCCATAGGCTTTTCTTGAAGTCCATGTATTGATTTCAAGGAGTTTATGAGTTGACCAATGTGCTATTAAGGAAGTATCCAAAGATTGGTCATGTGAGTGTTGAGCTTATTAAAAGCATGTCTTGAAGAAGATTGTGTGATCATTCATGTTTACCTTCAAAATATCATCCAAATAAAAAGAGTTGGAAAAATTCAAGGTTTATCAAGACTAAGTCAAGAGTGAATCAAGTTGATCAACTCACAAAGCATAGAAGATGTACCGAGAGGGATCAAGTGATCCCATGGTATGGTCAGCATTGTCCATTGCACTTTGTGTACTAACCCATGGTCTATGTGAGAGTTCTATGTGGAGTTAGGTATGTGTCCATGGGCTTGCGTCAAGAGAAAGATATCATACAACCCATGGAAAGGATGACATCAAGTGGTGATCATCATGAAGATTGCCGTGTGCAAGTTCAAGTGGAGCATCACGAAGAGATCAAGTGCTTGAATCTTGCCATCCATTATGGTGTCAAGGGACTTGTGAAGATGTGCCGAAGAGTGGCTCACCCATAATGGACTATGAGGGAGCAATCATCTAGTCTTCATCGAGCCAACGCAATCAAGAAAGGTGGTCCAACTTGAGGGAGCCAAGATCTTCATCATCTAGTTCAAGTGGACCATGTGCAAGGCAAAGGTTTGCCCTTGATAGGTTTTCTATTTTACCGGTCTCGTGGTGGTAGTTGGGAGACCGGGTTATAGGATCGTTTGCCGTACTATCAAGGGGGGCTCTCAAGTTGGTAGCTTGATCGTATCGTTAGTAGAGAGCTCAAACCATTGCATACTTGCATCATGTTTCTTGGTTCTTGTTTGGTTCTCTTTGTGAGTCTTAGAGCTTATGGTCATCTTGATAACAAGCTTGAGTTCATCGAAAACAGAGTTCGCATGCGTCTTCTATGATGTTTTCGGTGTTGGAGGTTTTATCGGTCTTATCCGATAAAGGGTTCTCACCATTTTCTTATGGGCCTTTTCTATTTTGCTTCTTATTTATATTTCTTTCAAGATTGTGTTATCCCTCGTAGCTAGCTTTCCAACAAACTTGGTTTCATCGAATTCGGAGTCCGTTTGCAAAAATTGTGGCAGTTTTGGTGTTCTGAAAAGGCTGCAGCGGTACTACCGCGAATTGGAGCGGATGTAATTTTTTACTACCGTGCGAGCACGGTACTACCGCGGCTCCTACAGCGGTAGTACCGCTCTGGACCAAAAAACTCGTCCCAAGTCCTGTGGAGGTAGGCACGGAAGTATTTTTTTAATACCGCTCGCAAGCAGTAGTACCGCTACCCTTTGCGGTAGTACCGCGATCCCTAGCGGTAGTACCGTGAGGACGAGCGGTAATACCGCTCCTTGGAGCGATAGTACCGCTTTGGCTGGCTGTGAGGATAACGGTTGGATTTTTCCCCACCTATAAAAGGGGGTCTTCTTCCCCAATGAACCTCATCTCTTTAGCTCGTGTTCTTCCCCCATTGTTGACCTTCTTCGAGCTTGCAAACTCTCAATCCCTCCATGGATTCTTGCTAGTTTTTGAGGGAAAAGAGAGAGGAGATCTAGATCCACATTTCCACCAATCACTTTCTCCTCTATGTGAGGGGAATCCCTTGGATCTAGATCTTGAAGTTCTTGGTGTTCTCCTTCTTGTTCTTCCTCTCATCTTCCTCCCTAGCATTAGTTGCTTCGGTGGGATTTGAGAGAGAAGGACTTGGGCACTCCATGTGCCCTTGCCATTGCATTTGGTGCATCGGTTTGAGTTCTCCACGTGATACGTGGAAGTTATAAGTTGAGAAGCTTATTACTCTTGGGTGCTTGGTACCCTTGAGCTTGTTACTCTTGGGTGTTTGGACACCCTAG
Source organism: Triticum dicoccoides (assembly GCF_002162155.2). NCBI lineage: Eukaryota > Viridiplantae > Streptophyta > Magnoliopsida > Poales > Poaceae > Triticum > Triticum dicoccoides. The sequence goes on along the minus strand of NC_041383.1, from coordinate 571,612,544 downwards.
AGCCTGTTCCTCTTGGGTGCCTTGGCTCCCTAGACGGTTGGTGTTATTCGGAGCTCAATCATTGTGGTGTAAAGCTCCGGGCAAGCGTCTAGGTCTCCAATTAGGTTGTGGAGATCGCCCCGAGCAATTTGACGGGTATCGGTGACCGCCCCAAAGGGTTGCCAAAGTGTACGGGTTCGGTGACCGCCCCCAAGGGTCGCCATTTGTACGGGTTCGGTGCCTGCCCTCAAGGGTCCCTTAGTGGAATCACAGCATCTTGCATTGTGCGAGGGCGTGAGGAGATTACAGTGGCCCTAGTGGCTTTTTGGGGAGAATTGTGCCTCCACACCGCTCCAAACGGAGATTAGCATCCGCAAGGGTGTGAACTTCGGGATACATCGTCGTCTCCGCGTGCCTTATCTCTTGTGATAGCCATATTGTTTCTTGTCGTATATCTTGCTATCACATAGTTACTTATCTTGCTTAGCATAGGTTGTTGGTGCACATGGGTGAGCCTAGTTGTTTTAGGTTTTGTGCTTGACAAATTAACTGCTAGGTTTATTCCGCATTTGTTCAAGCCTAAACCGTAATTATTTTAAAGCGCCTATTCACCCCCCCCCTCTAGGAGACATCCTCGATCTTTCAATTGGTATCAGAGCCTCGTCTCTCCTTGTTAGGCTTAACCGCCTAGAGAGTAAAGATGTCGACTAGGGGATTAGGATTCTCTGACACTCTTAGTTTCGATGGCACAAATTTTGAAGTTTGGGTAATTCGCATGCTTAATCTCTTTAGGGTCATGGACCCAAATTTAGAGCGAATTGTAGATATGGGTTTTTCTCCTCCGAAGGATCCCCAAAGATTATCTTTAGAGGATGAGAAAAACTCTTATCTCAATGCTCAAGCTTCTAATGTTCTTTTCGATGCTTTGAGCAATGTAGTTATATTTCAACTCATGCCGTTCCGGGATGCTCATGAGTTGTGGACGAAGCTTCAAGATAAATATGGTGTGTCCAAGATTTGTGGGGATGATTTTTCTCCCTCCACCTCCAGCCGTATAGTCTTCTCAACTTCTTCTACTTCACCTACATGTGGTTTGCCACAAGGTAATGATATGGTGAGTAGTGTTGTTCATTGCAATGATGATAGTATGCTTATTGTGGATGATCCTTCATCACTATATTATTGCAATGCTCCTTCTTTGGGCTTTAACACTTCGAGCACTCCAAATGTTCACATGCTTGTGTTGATAGTCCTTGCATATCATGTAGAAATTGCTTGCCTAAATCTCATGATGATATGCTTGCTATATCTTGTTGCCATGATAAAATTGCATGTATTTCCTCGAGTTGTTGTGCTAACAATGTAGAGGAAACCCAACACTCCATGGAACAAGATGTGGTCTTGAATGGTGCTTCAAGGGATCCTACATCATCATCTATTGCGTTTTGCCTTATGGCCAAGGCTTCAAAGGTATCTCCCACTTTGAATCCCAATATATCTTGTGATGATATTGATGATGGCAAGAGTGATGATGATGTCGATTATGATGAAGAGAATGATGATGTTGCCTCCTTAAAAATTAAGGGGGAAATGATTTTTAAAGCTCTTCTTAAGAATAAAATTGCTCATTCAAACTTCATTGAAATCATGTCGATTGCTATTGAGAGCAAGAAATATATTGATGAGTTGGAATCTCGTCTTGAGGAGCATGAGGTCACCATTGATAAAATGGAAGGTCATGAGCGTGATTACGCTAATGAGATTGCGGATCTCTCTCAAGCTCTTGAACTTGAACAAACCATGAAGGAATCTCTTGAGGATACTTTTGCTCTAGAATTATCTAGAGTGAAGGAATCTAATGATAGAGCTCTTGAGGTGGCCAATGTTTTTGAAACTAAAAATGGTAAGCTTGAAGTTGCTCATGCTAGACTCCTTGAGGATTTTGAGCACCTCGAAAATGGCTCAAGGGTCATCAAGGGTGAGCTCGTCAAACTCACCGAGTCTCATGCTCAACTTGAAGCTTCTTATTTAAAAGATCTTTCCAAGTTGCCTTCTCCTCTTGTTGTTAATGATGATGCTTGTGCTACTAACTTTATTTTAAAGGAGAATGTTGAGCTAAGGGCTCAACTTGAGTTGCTATCTAGCAAGTATGGGAAATTGGAAGAAAGTCATGAAAAGCTTTTTAGCTCTCATGATGATCTTCTTGTATCCCATAATGTGCTAAAAATAGCTCATGAGGCTATGATTGCTAAGGTAACATATAGTGAGCCTCATGTGGATATTAGCACTACTTTTAGTCAAAATGCTATATTGCCTTGTGCTAGTCCTCGTAATTCGTCTATGCATAAAATTGGTACATCTTGTGATGAATTGCTTCCCTTGCCTTGTTGCTCTAATGATGAAGCTTATACTTCCTCTAGTGCTTGTATTGGGACTAACCATGTAGAGGAAATCAAAGAGCTCAAGGCACAAGTCACTTATTTTAAGAATGACTTGGAAAGTGTCATGAAGGGAAGGCCACACTCAACAATATCTTGAGTGTGCAAAAATCCCCCAATGACAAAGGTGGACTTGGATTCAACTTCAACAAGAAGAAGAAGTCCAAGTTGAACAAGAAGAAGGGCCAAGAACAAGTCAAGAATTCATCCAAGATTATTTGCTTCAAGTGCAAAATTGAAGGGCATCATGTTAGATCTTTCCCATTGAAGAAGAAGGCCATTAGTGACAAGCAACAAGGGAATAGGCCACAAGTTCAATCTCATGCTCAACCTCAAGTTGAAGAAAGGCCACTTCCCAAGAAGACTCAAGTTAATGCTTCTCTTGTGGAAAAATCAAGTGAGAAGAAATTGAAGAGTAGATGTTGCTACTTATGTCGTGAGAAAGGTCAAGTCGCTTCTTCATGCACTAGTGGTAACTTATCCAACCCAATTATTATTGATGATATTTATTCTCTTAGGAAGGATAAGGTTGGCAATGTGTTTGCCAAAATTATTGGTACTCAAAGTGGCATCAAGAAAAGAACCATTTGGTAGCCAAGCCTATTGTGACTAACCTCTTAGGACCCAACTTGGTTGGGGACCAACAAGCTCAAACTTGATCAATAGGTGTTGTTGGAGGGCATTGGAGACTTGGCTACATTATGAAGAATTAAGGGGACTTCATCATTCTTATTGTCTCAAGCCAAGTCAATTGGATTATCAAGTTTCTATCTTATATCCAATGTGCCTCCTTGCGGTAACTTGTACTTAAATTGTTTACATTGAGAGTTACTTGCCCCCTTGCATGTTTTGGTTTTGTTCCTTGCATGTGTTTGTATATTTTGTGATTCCAACTTGCTTATCTTGAGCAATCAAGTATGTGTGTGTTGGTTTGCACATCATGTACGTGTGTGTCGTGCGTTGAGCCTTTATGCTTTTTTTTTGTACCCTAGTTGGCTCTTGTGAGAGATTAATGGAATATCCCATTACGGGGGAGTGATGTGGGTTGTACACCTCACAATCCTATAATTGCGTGTACATGAGTAATACCATCTAGTACTGATATTTCAAGATTATCTAGTCGCTATATGGTATGTCTTCTCATGATAAATTCAAATTCTAAATAGTCCATTAATTATCTCTTGTTGGATCCTCTTATTGCCTCTTGTTAACTTTTCTTTGGTATCACATTATGGGGGAGTAATATGCTATGTGCATATTACAAGCCTAGAAAATGTGTACATTTGAGATATTGTCACTTAGAGTTGATATGATTAATTATCTTGTTCCTAAGTAACATGTTAGCTCTACAAGTTGCAATTTGCTTGTGTTTGTTGTGAAGATGATGTTGGATGTCCTTGTTATCTACCACTGGGATTTATTTCAAATACTTCTTGTCTTTGACAATTGGTAGTCACTTATGTGGGGTAGAATTTGTTGATCATCCTTACTTTGGCTTTTGTTTTTATTTGCCTTTTCTCTTGCCAAGGTTTGTGTCAACTCCCGTTGTCTTCCCTACCACTTGTGGATCTTTTTTATTTCTTATTCTTGTCTAGTGGTTTCTAGATATAGTGAAAGTGGTGATCCCACCTTGTGCATTTTGTATTCAAATGCAAATCCTATATAATGCACAACTCGTGGGGGAGCTATCATATTTTCTTTAGAACACTCTTCTTGTGATCCTTATCAAGTGTGTTTTGGTGGAAGGCAAGCCATTTCTTTTTGGTACTTTGTGCCATCATGAAACTTTGTTGAGAGATTGGTTTGTTTGGAACCATCCTCTCTTTGGGAGTTTGACATCTTTAATTTAATGTGTATCAATGGATATCTCATTCCTTGATGTATGTTTAATGATATCTTCCAAGTGATGATTTCTCCATCTGGTATCCTTTTCACTTGGCATTTCTTTGTCTTTTGGTTTCGGGTTTTGAAAGTCTTGAGCATGCATGTTTACTTCATGTATGTTATAAGGCATGCTTTCTTTCTTTGACTCAATATATAGGGGAAACGCCACCTAGTCTCAATTTGGATGAGATGTGCATGAAATTCATTTTCATATCTATATGCACATATTTATGTGGAGTTTGTCCTATGTATTGGTGTTTCTAACTATTTGGTCCCGATGAGTTTGGGTACCATTTAGTTTGTGTTGTTCTTCTAGGAACATTTGGAGATGCATTGGATGCTCGGCTCACTCACAAGGAAGGTGTTGTCACCATGTGCATATTGGAGTCAAGCTAGGATGATCAATAAACTACTATCTACCTTTAATTGGTTTCTACTACATCCTTCCAATGATATCTCGGTAACAAGTATCTATTCATGCTTTTCTCTCTTGCATTCAACCTTGTGTAGGTTATATCTTGGCATGATATTAATTTCATATCTTGTGATACTTGTTTCCTTTCTCAAAGCATCCCAACGATGATCTCTTGTTGCTAGTTGTGATGTCTTTGATGGATGTGTGATTGGACTTCATCTATATACAATAAGACCATATCTAGCCATGTGATATGCTTCCAAGCAAATATTTTATTGGTATATGTATGACTTCCTTTTGGATATCTTGTTCCTTCATGTTGTAACTATTCTGGGTGTACATCCTTCTTTGTAGATATATATCATCATGATATCGTCTACCTAGAATCTTATACACTTGAGAGAAGTTTCATATCTAGATGATATCCTTTCTTTCATGTCCACGTTGTCTTTCTTTGTTATTTCTTTGGTGGCTCCGTTAAAGCTTTTGCCTTGAGCGTGTGTCTTCTATCGTTGCATCTTGATGCACTCTTGTGTGTTGAAGATTATTTTCCTCATGCTTATCTTTACGAGGCTTTTGCCATCTTAATTGGTATCCCTCGTCTTGACAAGGCATTCATCTTCTATCTTCACCATGGGTTGTCACAAGCATAGGTTCTTTATATGCTTATTAGTAAGCTTGTGAACCCATTTGCTAGTTGTGCGTGGGAATGATAGGCCTTGCACCGTGTGCCTCATTCTTTCAAGACTTTATTGATGCTTAATTCTCATCCATACATTAGTCTTCTCAAGTGCATTACCTTGACTCACACACATCATTTTGGTTGAGCCCATTCTTAAGTTGCCTCTTTTACTTTTTGCTCAACCATGTGTTTGTTGTAAGTACTAGGCTTTGTTTCCTATATGCTCACTTGCACTTGTTGTAAGTTTCTATTGATTTTGGGGGAGCTATGATCCTATTTTGTGCACTTTGTATCCAAATACAAATATTCTTATGTTTGCACGAATCATTGGGAGCTTCTCTAGTTTCTTTAGAACACTCCTTTGCTCATATCATAATATCCTTTATTCTTGTGGCTCATAGGATCCTTGGTCTAGTTGGTTCCGTTGATATCCTTTGATTGCTTGCTTAAATTGGTGTATTTTAACTGCTTCATTGCTTGTCTCTCTTTGTTATGTCTTTGTGGCATATCATTCTTTAGCAATCTTTGTGCCTCGATGTAGTTTGTGTTCCTTCAAGTATTTACCTTTGGGTATGTGTATTGCATTCCACTCTCTTGTTGAGAAATACACAATTCATGGAGGAACACTCTTTATATTGTCCTTCTAAGCTTCTCACCCATTTTGGCAATTGATGCCAATGGGGGAGGAGTTTCAGAGAGTTTTGTGGAGAAGGTGAGAGAGTTATCTCCTCTTGCTTCGGTTTTGTTCCTTAGCATTTGCATCTCATACACATGCACTATTGGTTGTTGCATTGCATGGTGATGCATAATTCCTTATATAAACTCTCTTGAAAGTGATTGTCATCAATTACCAAAGTGGGGGAGATTGAAAGAACATGCGGTGCCCCCATGTTTGGTTTTGGTAATTGATGACAATCTCTATGGACTAATGGTTGTCTTGAGTTATATTTGAAGGATTTTTCCATAGGCTCTTCTTGAAGTCCATGTATTGGTATCAAGGAGTTTATGAGTTGACCAAGGTGCTATTAAGCAATTATCCAAAGATTGGTCATGTGAGTGTTGAGCTTATTGCAAGCATGTCTTGAAGAAGATTGTGTGATCATTCATGTTTACCTTCAAGATATCATCCAAATGAAGAGAGTTGGAAAGATTCAAGGTTTATCAAGACTAAGTCAAGAATGAATCAAGTTGATCAACTCACAAAGCATAGAAGATGTACCGAGAGGGATCAAGTGATCCCATGGTATGGTAAGCATTGTCCATTGCACTTTGTGTACTAACCCATGGTCTATGTGAGAGTTCTATGTGGAGTTAGGTACGTGTCCATGGGCTTGCGTCAAGAGAAAGATATCATACAACCCATGGAAAGGATGACATCAAGTGGTGATCATCATCAAGATTGCCGTGCGCAAGTTCAAGTGGAGCATCACGAAGAGATCAAGTTCTTGAATCTTGCCATCCATTATGGTGTCAATGGACTTGTGAAGATGTGCCGAAGAGTGGCTCACCCATAGTGGACTATGGGGGAGCAATCATCTAGTCTTCATCGAGCCAACGCAATCAAGAAAGGTGGTCCAAGTTGAGGGAGTCAAGATCGTCATCATCTAGCTCATGTGGACCATGTGCAAGGCAAAGGTTTGCCCTTGATAGGTTTTCTATTTTACCGGTCTCGTGGTGGTAGTTGGGAGACCGGGTTATAGGATCGTTTGTCGTACTATCAAGGGGGGCTCTCAAGTTGGTAGCTTGATCGTATCGTTAGTAGAGAGCTCAAACCCTTGCATCCTTGCATCATGTTTCTTGGTTCCTATTTGGTTCTCTTTGTGAGTCTTAGAGCTTATGGTCATCTTGATGACACGCTTCAGTTCATCGAAAACGGAGTTCGCATGCGTCTTCTATGATGTTTTCGGTGTTGGAGTTTTTACCGGTCTTATCCGAGGAAGAGTTCTCACCATTTTCTTATGGGCCTTTTCTATTTTGCTTCTTATTTATATTTCTTTCAAGATTGTGTTATCCCTTGTCGCTAGCTTTCCAACAAACTTGGTTTCATCGAATTTGGAGTCCGTTTGCAAAAGTTGTGGCAGTTTTGGTGTTCTGAAAAGGCTGCAGCGGTACTACCGCGAATTGGAGCGGATGTAATTTTTTACTACCGCTCGAGCGCGGTACTACCGCGGCTCCTACAGCGGTACTACCGCTCCGGACCAAAAAACTCGTCCCAAGTCACGCGGAGGTAGGCATGGAAATATTTTTTTTAGTACCGCTCGCAAGCAGTAGTACCGCTACCCTTTGCGGTAGTAGTGCGACCCCTAGCGGTAGTACCGCGAGGACGAGCGGTAGTACCGCTCCTTGGAGCGGTAGTACCGCTCTGTGCTGGCTGTGAGGATAATGGTTGGATTTTTCCCCACCTATAAAAGGGGGGGGGTCTTCTTCCCCAATGAACCTCATCTCTTTAGCTCGTGTTCTTCCCCCATTGTTAACCTTCTTCGAGCTTGCAAACTCTCAATCCCTCCATGGATTCTTGCTAGTTTTTGAGGAAAAAGAGAGAGGAGATCTTGATCCACATTTCCAACAATCACTTTCTCCTCTATGTGAGGGCAATCCCTTGGATCTAGATCTTGGAGTTCTTGGTGTTCTCCTTCTTGTTCTTCCTCTCATCTTCCTCCCTAGCATTAGTTGCTTCGGTGGGATTTGAGAGAGAAGGACTTGGGCACTCCGTGTGCCCTTGCCATTGCATTTGGTGCATCGGTTTGAGTTCTCCACGTGATACGTGGAAGTTATAAGTTGAGAAGCTTGTTACTCTTGGGTGTTTGGACACCCTAGAGCCTGTTCCTCTTGGGTGCCTTGGCTCCCTAGACGGTTGGTGTTATTCGGAGCTCAATCATTGTGGTGTAAAGCTCCGGGCAAGCGTCGAGGTCTCCAATTAGGTTGTGGAGATCGCCCCGAGCAATTTGACGGGTATCGGTGACCGCCCCAAAGGGTTGCCAAAGTGTACGGGTTCGGTGACCGCCCCCAAGGGTCGCCATTTGTACGGGTTCGGTGGCCGCCCTCAAGGGTCTCTTAGTGGAATCATGGCATCTTGCATTGTGCGAGGGCGTGAGGAGATTACGGTGGCCCTAGTGGCTTCTTGGGGAGCATTGTGCCTCCACACTGCTTCAAACGGAGATTAGCATCCGCAAGGGTGTGAACTTCGGGATACATCATCGTCTCCGCGTGCCTCGGTTATCTCTTACACGAGCCCTTTACTTATGCACTTTACTTTGTGATAGCCATATTGTTTCTTGTCGTATATCTTGCTATCACATAGTTACTTATCTTGCTTAGCATAAGTTGTTGGTGCACATAGGTGAGCCTAGTTGTTTTAGGTTTTGTGCTTGACAAGTTAACCGCTAGGTTTATTCCGCATTTGTTCAAGCCTAAACCATAATTATTTTAAAGCGCCTATTCATCCCCCCCCCCTCTAGGCGACATCCTCAATCTTTCAATTGGTATCAGAGCCTCGTCTCTCCTTGTTAGGCTTAACCGCCTAGAGAGTAAAGATGTCGACTAGGGGGTTAGGATTCTCTGACACTCTTAGTTTCGATGGCACAAATTTTGATGTTTGGGTAATTCACATGCTTAATCTCTTTAGGGTCATGGACCCAAATTTAGAGCGAATTGTAGATATGGGTTTTTCTTCTCCAAAGGACCCCCAAAGATTATCTTTAGAGGATGAGAAAAACTCTTATCTCAATGCTCAAGCTTCTAATGTGCTTTTCGATGCTTTGAGCAATGTAGTTATATTTCAACTCATGCCGTTCCGGGATGCTCATGAGTTGTGGACGAAGCTTCAAGATAAATATGGTGTGTCCAAGATTTGTGGGGATGATTTTCCCCCCTCCACCTCCAGTCGTATAGTCTTCTCAACTTCTACTACTTCACCTACATGTGATTTGCCATAAGGTAATGATATGGTGAGTAGTGTTGGTCGTTGCAATGATGATAGTATGCTTATTGTGGATGATCCTTCATCACTATATTATTGCAATGCTCCTTCTTTGGGCTTTAACACTTCGAGCACTCCAAATGTTTCACATGATTGTGTTGATAGTCCTTGCATATCATGTAGAAATTGCTTGACTAAATCTCATGATGATATGATTGCTATATCTTGTTGCCATGATAAAAATGCATGTATTTCCTCGAGTTGTTGTGCTAACAATGTAGAGGAAACCCAACACTCCATGGAACAAGATGTGGTCTTGAATGGTGCTTCAAGGGATCCTACATTAGCATCTATTGCGTTTTGCCTAATGGCCAAGGCATCAAAGGTATCTCCCACTTTGAATCCCAATATATCTTGTGATGATATTGATGATGGCAAGAGTGATGATGATGTCGATTATGATGAAGAGAATGATGATGTTGCCTCCTTCAAAATTAAGGGGGAAATGAGTTTTAAAGCTCTTCTTAAGCATAAAATTGCTCGTTCCAACTTCATGGAAATCATGTCGATTGCTATTGAGAGCAAGAAATATATTAATGAGTTGGAATCTCATCTTGAGGATCATGAGGCCACCACAGATAAAATGGAAGGTCATGAGCGTGATTACACTAATGAGATTGCGGGCCTCTTTCAAGCTCTTGAACTTGAACAAACCACGAAGGAATCTCTAGAGGAGACTTTTGCTCTAGAATTATCTGGAGTGAAGGAATCTAATGATAGAGATCTTGAGGTGGCCAATGTTTTTGAAATTAAAAATGCTAAGCTTGAAGTTGCTCATGCTAGACTCCTTGAGGATTTTGAGCACCTCGAAAATGGCTCAAGGGTCATCAAGGGTAAGCTCATCAAACTCACCGAGTCTCATGCTCAACTTGAAGCTTCTTATTTAAAAGAGCTTTCCAAGTTGCCTTCTCCTCTTGTTGTTAATGATGATGCTTGTGCTACTAACTCTATTTCTTGTGAAGCATCCATTTTAAAGGAGAATGTTGAGCTAAGGGCTCAACTTGAGTTGCTATCTAGCAAGTATGGGAAATTGGAAGAAAGTCATGAAAAGCTTTTTAGCTCTCATGATGATCTTCTTGTATCCCATAATGTGCTAAAAATAGCTCATGAGGCTATGATTGCTAAGGTAACATATAGTGAGCCTCATGTGGATATTAGCACTACTTTTAGTCAAAATGCTATATTGCCTTGTGCTACTCCTCGTAATTCGTCTATGCATAAAATTGGTACATCTTGTGATGAATTGCTTTCCTTGCCTTGTTGCTCTAATGATGAAGCTTATACTTCCTCTAGTGCTTGTATTGGGACTAACCATGTAGAGGAAATCAAAGAGCTCAAGGCACAAGTCACTTCTTTGAAGAATGACTTGGAAAGTGTCATGAAGGGAAGGCCACACTCAACAATATCTTGAGTGTGCAAAAATCCCCCAATGACAAAGGTGGACTTTGATTCAACTTCAACAAGAAGAAGAAGTCCAAGTTGAACAAGAAGAAGGGCCAAGAACAAGTCAAGAATTCGTCCAAGATTATTTGCTTCAAGTGCAAAATTGAAGGGCATCACGTTAGATCTTTCCCATTGAAGAAGAAGGCCATTAGTGACAAGCAACAAGGGAATAGGCCACAAGTTCAATCTCATGCTCAACCTCAAGTTGAAGAAAGGCCACTTCCCAAGAAGACTCAAGTTAATGCTTCTCTTGTGGAAAAATCAAGTGAGAAGAAATTGAAGAGTAGACGTTGCTACTTATGTCGTGAGAAAGGTCAAGTCGCTTCTTCATGCACTAGTGGTAACTTATCCAACCCAATTATTATTGATGATATTTATTCTCTTAGGAAGGATAAGGTTGGCAATGTGTTTGCCAAAATTATTGGTACTCAAAGTGGCATCAAGAAAAGAACCATTTGGGTAGCCAAGCCTATTGTGACTAACCTCTTAGGACCCAACTTGGTTGGGGACGAACAAGCTCAAACTTGATCAATAGGTGTTGTTGGAGGGCATTGGAGACTTGGCTACATTATGAAGAATTAAGGGGACTTCATCATTCTTATTGTCTCAAGCCAAGTCAATTGGATTATCAAGTTTCTATCTTATATCCAATGTGCCTCCTTGCGGTAACTTGTACTTAAATTACATTGAGAGTTACTTGCCCCCTTGCATGTTTTGGTTTTGTTCCTTGCATGTGTTTGTATATGTTGTGATTCCAACTTGCTTATCTTGAGCAATCAAGTATGTGTGTGTTGGTTTGCACATCATGTACGTGTGTGTCGTGCGTTGAGCCTTTATGCTTTTTGTTTGTACCCTAGTTGACTCTTGTGAGAGATTAATGGAATATCCCATTACGGGGGAGTGATGTGGGTTGTACACCTCACAATCCTATAATTGCGTGTACATGAGTAATACCATCTAGTATTGATATTTCAAGATTATCTAGTCGCTATATGGTATGTCTTCTCATGATAAATTCAAATTCTAAATAGTCCATTAATTATCTCCGTTGGATCCTCTTATTGCCTCTTGTTAACTTTTCTTTGGTATCACATTATGGGGTAGTAATATGCTATGTGCATATTACAAGCCTAGAAAATGTGTACATTTGAGGTATTGTCACTTAGAGTTGATATGATTAATTATCTTGTTGCTAAATGACATGTTAGCTCTACAAGTTGCAATTTGCTTGTGTTTGTTGTGAAGATGATGTTGGATGTCCTTGTTATCTACCACTGGGATTTATTTTCAAATACTTCTTGTCTTTGACAATTGGTAGTCACTTATGTGGGGTAGAATTTGTTGATCATCCTTACTTTGGCTTTTGTTTTTATTTGCCTTTTCTCTTGCCAAGGTTTGTGTCAACTCCCATTGTCTTCCCTACCACTTGTGGATCTTTTTTATTTCTTGTTCTTGTCTAGTGTTTTCTAGATATAGTTAAAGTGGTGATCCCACCTTGTGCATTTTGTATTGAAATGCATATCCTATATAATGCACAACTCATGGGGGAGCCATCATATTTTCTTTAGAACACTCTTCTTGTGATCCTTATCAAGTGTGTTTTGGTGGAAGGCAAGCCATTTCTTTTTGGTACTTTGTGCCATCATGAAACTTTGTTGAGAGTTTGGTTTGTTTGGAACCATCCTCTCTTTGGGAGTTTGACATCTTTAGTTTAGTGTGTATCAATGGATATCTCATTCCTTCATGTATGTTTAATGATATCTTCCAAGTGATGATTTCTCCATCTGGTATCCTTTTCACTTGGCATTTCTTTGTCTTTTGGTTTCGGGTTTTGAAAGTCTTGAGCATGCATGTTTACTTCATGTATGTTATAAGGCATGCTTTCTTTCTTTGACTCAATATATAGGGGAAACGCCACCTAGTCTCAATTTGGATGAGATGTGCATGAAATTCATTTTCATATCTATATGCACATATTTATGTGGAGTTTGTCCTATGTATTGGTGTTTCTAACTATTTGGTCCCGATGAGTTTGGGTACCATTTAGTTTGTGTTGTTCTTCTAGGAACATTTGGAGATGCATTGGATGCTCGGCTCACTCACAAGGAAGGTGTTGTCACCATGTGTATATTGGAGTCAATCTAGGATGATCAATAAACTACTATCTACCTTCAATTGGTTTCTACTACATCCTTCCAATGATATCTCAGTAACAAGTATCTATTCATGTTTCCTCTCTTGCATTCAACCTTGTGTAGGTTATATCTTGGCATGATATTAATTTCATATCTTGTGATACTTGTTTCCTTTCTCAAAGCATCCCAACGATGATCTCTTGTTGCTAGTTGTGATGTCTTTGATGGATGTGTGATTGGACTTCATTTATATACAATAAGACCATATCTAGCCATGTGATATGCTTCCAAGCAAATATTTTATTGGTATATCTATGACTTCCGTTTGGATATCTTGTTCCTTCGTGTTGTAATTATTCCGGGTGTACATCCTTCTTTGTAGATATATATCATCATGATTTCGTCTACCTAGAATCTTATACACTTGAGAGAAGTTGCATATCTAGATGATATCCTTTCTTTCACGTCCACCTTGTCTTTCTTTGTTATTTCTTTGGTGGCTCCGTGAAAGCTTTTGCCTTGAGTGCATGTCTTCTATCGTTGCATCTTGATGCACTCTTGTGTGGTGAAGATTATTTTCCTAATGCTTATCTTTACGAGGCTTTTGCCATCTTAATTGGTATCCCTCGTCTTGATGAGGCTTTCATCGTCTATATTCTCCACGGGTTGTCACAAGCATAGGTTCTTTATATGCTTATTAGTAAGCTTGTGAACCCATTTGCTAGTTGTGCGTGGGAATGATAGGCCTTGCACCGTGTGCCTCATTCTTTCAAGACTTTATTGATGCTTAATTCTCATCCGTGATAGGTTCTTGCTAGTTTTTGAGGGAAAAGAGAGAGGAGATATAGATTCACATTTCCACCAATCACTTTCTCCTCTATGTGAGGGGAATCCCTTGGATCTAGATCTTGGAGTTCTTGGTGTTCTCCTTCTTGTTCTTCCTCTAATCTTCCTCCCTAGCATTAGTTGCTTCGGTGGGATTTGAGAGAGAAGGACTTGGGCACTCCGTGTGCCCTTGCCATTGCATTTGGTGCATCGGTTTGAGTTCTCCACGTGATACGTGGAAGTTACAAGTTGAGAAGCTTATTACTCTTGGGTGCTTGGTACCCTTGAGCTTGTTACTCTTGGGTGTTTGGACACCCTAGAGCTTGTTCCTCTTGGGTGCCTTGGCTCCCTAGACGGTTGGTGTTGTTCGGAGCTCAATCATTGTGGTGTAAAGCTCCGGGCAAGCGTCGAGGTCTCCAATTAGGTTGTGGAGATCGCCCCGAGCAATTTGACGGGTACTGGTGACCGCCCCCAAGGGTTGCCAAAGTGTACGGGTTCGGTGACCCCCCTAAGGGTCGCCATTTGTACGGGTTCGGTGACCGCCCTCAAGGGTCCCTTAGTGGAATCACAGCATCTTGCATTGTGCGAGGGCGTGAGGAGATTACGGTGGCCCTAGTGGCTTCTTGGGGAGCATTGTGCCTCCACAACGCTTCAAACGGAGATTAGCATCCGCAAGGGTGTGAACTTCGGGATACATCATCGTCTCCGCGTGCCTCGGTTATCTATTACACGAGCCCTTTACTTATGCACTTTACTTTGTGATAGCCATATTGTTTCTTGTCGTATATCTTGCTATCACATAGTTACTTATCTTCCTTAGCATAAGTTTGTTGGTGCACATAGGTGAGCCTAGTTGTTTTAAGTTTTGTGCTTGACAAATTAACTGCTAGGTTTATTCCGCATTTGTTCAAGTCTAAACCATAATTAGTTTAAAGCGCCTATTCACCCCCCCTCTAGGCGACATCCTCGATCTTTCACGCAGCTACTTAGGGAATCTTCAAGGCGGACCCTCAAACCCATATCATATGTCCGGACCTTTTATTCATCCAACGGGGACTTGTATATGTCGTTTAGCAGCCCAGACATACGTATTCAGGTATCCTAGAGACAAACGTGGGGGAGCTTTGTCAGAGTCCGGACATACACTTTTTTTCTAACACGGTACAGACGCAAGGCGCTCATACATACGCGCATACACTCATCCATATGAACGCACGCACACACACCCTACCTCATGAGCACCTTTGAGAGACAAAGCCGACATATCATCTTGAGATTTACGAAGTCATCGTAGGTGCCTCGTCGTCGACGGCAACGTCTCCTCCCACTGGAAGCGCATCGTCGGAAATCCTGAAATAAATCCAGGAATAATGCGAGCATCAGGATTTTAAGAAAAAAGGTTTCCCCCCGCTTTATATTATAAAGCAAACCTCCGATACATCCAGCACGCTGGGGCCGCAGCACAGATAAGCCCAAGAGAAAACAAAAGAAAATGAAAGAGAAATGAATGCCGACACCGGCAGATCAACGACGAAAGGAAGACCGACAACCGCTGCACCCTCCGACAAAGTGCCACCGCGCTCCCAGCATCTCCAAGCGCCTCGCACCAAGCAACACCTTCAAGAAGGAATCCGACGACGCCGCCGTTGTTGCCCGAACAGGTTCTAGGGTTTCCCCCGGTACGCGAGGGATGGTGGGGAAGGGATATATCCGACGCCCTTCAGGAGGGTCCAATGGCGCCAGCAAGCGTCACCACGTCGGTGCCGGACAAGCCGACAAGGATTTCTCCCGATCCACAACCACCACCATCACCCGAGGCACTTCGAGATGCACCACCACAACAGCCGCCCACCAGCCTGTGCCACCACGGTTACCGGACACCCCCGCCGTCTCACTGGAGCTGCCAACACAAGGCCTAGCTCGGGCAAGGAGACCCCGGCCACGGGAGCGAGCACCACCCGGACGGGGGGAGGGGACAACCTCCACCGCCGCAGCGGAGCCGACCGGACGCGGCGACGAGGACTTGCCGGGCCTCGACTGCCCGGCCGGGTCCACTTGGACCCGGACAATCCTGTCGCCACGCTGCAACTCGCCGACCGACGAAATCCTCACCACCCGAGACCGCCGCCACCATGCCATCACCAGGAAACGACGCCACGGAACACCAAGCCACCGGCCCACCCAAACCCAGATGGGGCCCAAAAGGGCCCAGATCTGGGCTGGGCGAGCGCCGCCAGCCACCAGCGCCACCGCGCTGCCCCACGGCCAACGGCCGCACCGCCGCGTCGAGCACCACCATGGCACGCAGCATCACCGCCGACGGGCCACACCGACGCCTGCCCCCACCGGCCGG
>NC_041383.1:571560766-571595862 GCF_002162155.2 Triticum dicoccoides | reverse complement strand
AGATGCGAGGAGAGAGCCTGGAGGGGAGCAGCGGAAGGGCCCCCGGCCGCCTCACCTGGGGAGGCGACGCGGGGGGTACGGGGAAGGGGGGAGGGGCGGGGGGAGGGGTGGGGGAGAGGGAGAGGTGCGCGGCGACGGCGGGCTCCGACCACGGCAGCGGCTCCGCGCGGGGGAGCTGCCGGCGGCGGTGCAGGAACCCTAGGCGGAGGAGGAGGGAGGCGCTATCTCCAGGGCAGATTCTGTTTTTGGTGTGTTGTTTGCTTATTTTCATCAAGATTTTAACCCTGGTGGGCTAGGGATACCACTGTCTCTCTAACCATCCAACCACAGGTTGGTCCCCCTCTTCTCTCTCCTCTCATCCACACATGCATGGTCCCCCTCTCCTCTCTCTCCTCCCAACCGGACACTAAATCACAAATATCCAACCACATGCATGATCTCCATCAGTTGTTTCTCCTCCCAACCGGATACTTTCTGATTTAGCATTGGATTGCTCCCTCCCGCATAAAAACGGTCATATAATGGAGAAATTTGCGGGTCAGCGCTGGAGCTGTCCTTACATACATTCATTTTTTTCAAGGGAATCTGACTCTGTTGTACACGCACCGAAGCCAAAGGAGTACAAAATGTGTCGAAATTCAAATCTCCAATGCATGTTCTTGTACAGGATATTTCGCGTCGGCGACTGCTATTGACTCTTGTTCTAGAGAAATCTTGGCAAAATTGCTTTCGCCCAGTACTAAGAAGCCGGCCTTCACCTTCATCTCTAGCTGGTGGCTACGTGTCTTGCACGGTGGTGGTTTTCTTTCTGTGGAAAGGGGATAACCCCGGTAGGTGGTGGTTGTCAACGGCTAAGCTACATGGTGGAGAGGCGTTCGTCGATGCCTTCCGACATCCTTCGACGTGTGGCCTCTTACGTGCCATATCCCTGCGTGACCAAGTGCCATGTGTGATATGTGGCTTTGTTCTAATTTGCCCTCTTTGGGGAATGTAACCACTTACTAATATAATGACATGCCTTTTTATTTCGCCAAAAACAGAGTACCAAGATCTATTACCTAAAATGCCATTGAATTCATTTTTTCAATAAAGACCCAATGAATTAAAGTTTGACTGATGGAGAGGGCGGGTAATAATATTTTAACATTTTCTCTCACGTTTAGGTCCTTAGATGGCAGGCTGCTGCACTCAATACCTCTTGTATCTGACATCATATTAATTCCTGCACTAATTAATTTATCAAAAAGTACAAGCTGATGGAGAGAAGCAGATATTATTCAACAGTACCAAAACCTTCAAACATCATGCAAAATGAAGAATGTGCAATGATGTACGTACGGTTACTTGATCGTCAAATGTCTCCCTCAACGAAGTCTTGCTACTTCATCCGACTTGCTGCACTGTACTGTATTAGCAATAGTATGTGTGCATCCTTGAAATAGATAGGTATTCGACTCGCTTTATAAATAAAGCCAACAACACATCCATGCAACGGGTTCAAGTGCAACGAAATATAATAGTCTGCTGAGGCATCAACACAAACACAATCAAAGAAAGCATAAGAGAAATAAAGAAAAAAGACTACCAAATGGCCACATAGTCAGGAGCCTGCTGCGAGGAGAGGCGTCGAGCAGTAGCATGTAGCGCATCCAACATAAGCCTCAGACGCTCATAGTTGCGCTACCTAGATAGCGGGTGCCAGTGCTGCAGAAACAGAAGGAATTTGAAGAAAAAAAAATAGTCACCAAGGAGTTATGGCCACATTTGGTCCCTGGTCTATGCTTGTTCGTAAATACTATATATACAGCTGACAACGTTAGCTGGGCTGCTGGAATCTAGACTTATATTTCTAATCGTCAAGAGAACAATCGCACCATGTGAATGGTTCATGCCAGCGGATTAGCACAAGTAAAATTATATCTTCTTCCCGAGTTCTAAATAAGCTAGGCTAGCTTTGCGTGTCTTCTTATGTGAGTCGTTGTCATTTCTAGCTAACTAGTGATAGGGGGTGGCGGAGATGATGCAGTCTAGCTGATTTAAGTAAGTTCTTTTTGAGACAGTAAAACGACAATCATGATAAGCCTGGTTTTTAAATTGTGGATTGGTTGTTGGCATAACGTATTGCCGGTTGCGTGCATCTTTTCGTAGTAGATTCTTCCAGATAACGACTTAACCTATATACTTTACCCACACTCACAGCTAGGGCCCTTCTTTTTTGACAAAACTCACAGTTAGGGCCCTCTTTGATTCACACATTCTCGGAACACATAATAGTAAGCATTCAAGTACTTGAAAGACAGGTTGTGAAGAAAAATGAAGGGATAGATTGAGAAAACTTTATCGCCGGCGTGTAAGGAGGAACTGGTGAAATCTGTTGTACAAGTGGTGCCGGTTTATTCTATGTCTTGCTTTAAACTGCCAAGGGGCCTTTGTGAGCATCTAAACAAACTTATTAGGCAATTTTGGTGGGGGAGTTCATGATTTGGCAGAACCGGAGGCAAATGGCACAAAGCCACGAACCTATCACCCCTCTTCTAGATACTACAAGCTGGCGGTACCTGCTAGCCAGATGGACCACTACTTGACGAACCTAGATCCCACGACCTACATAAGGATGCATACTTGTTGAAATTCAGGTAGTATGTTACACATGGAGTAGTAGAGAAATGGCAAACCCTAGATGAATACAGCTTCATCTTTAGCAACCTCATTATTTTGTCGAATCTTAGAACACTCTCCCTAATATTTGGAGATTTCAGGGAGTGGCCACATTCTGTTTCGCAAGTGGAGCGATCTCCTCGCCCTCGATGCCCGGCTGACTTCCCTCGACTCCTAGGCCAAGAAGAGCCTCCTCCCACTTCTTTGCCGGTCCCTGGATCACACAAAGAGAGGATCAATTTACCCTTGTCTCGACAGACAAGAAACTCATTCATGTTAAGGGTAAATAGGAACTTAATTGACAGTTCTGCCCACCTTCCAAGATAGGTCCTGCGCCATGCAATTCTGAACCATTGCGTGGAACGACGGTGTTTTGTACTGTTTCAGAGCTCGTGTGACATTCGAAGCAACTGCCGCGACATCTGCTGGATCGACGGTTTCAAACTACAAGAGGACAGATCAAGGCTATCAATCATCAATGCATCGCTATTTGCGAGCAAATACTTAGACCAAGCCTATATTGTTCTTTACCTCGACATTGAACGAACCCATGTGGAATCCGGTGACACCCTCGCTCACCGTGTCAACGAGTCCTCCGGTGGATGAACAGATGGGAATCTGTAAAATGTAATATCAAGGACTGTGTCAACAGGGGCGAACAATACTTGTGCGGTCAAATTTAACGTCCAACTGATCGAGTCGGAATGCTTACCACTCCATATCTCATCCCTTGCAATTGGATGAGGCCACATGGCTCGAACCTACTTGGAACAATTATGAAATTAGCCCCGGCAAACATCATGTGCGCCAATGGGACATTGAATTTTGCTATGCCTCTGGCATTCTGTGGGTACTTCGCTTCTAGCAGCATCAGTTCCTCCTCCATTTTCTTCTTCCCTGTGCCCTGAAAAACACAACACAGTTTACCTAAGCAACAATCATCTTCTATCTCCTGCCATGCCGTATGAGTGAATTAGAATTCTCTTTCAAAATAAACATACGAGAACAATTATCTGAACATTCTCCTCGAGAAACTCCGGTATGGCTGCAATTAGTATGTCTGACCCTTTCTGTTCTTCAAGACGTCCAATGAAAACTATAACAGGTATGCTAGAGTCCACAGGCAATCCAACTTCAGCCTGCAGTATTTCTTTATTGAGAGCTCTTGCTTCCGCCACCTGAAAAATGCTCTCTGTAAGTACTGAACTATCCATATGTTGCAATAACTGGCAAAAGAGGAGAATCCTCCCACTGAAGCCTTACCGTTGTTGCATTGTATTTGACACTGATGTACTTATCTGTTGCTGGATTCCAATCAACAACATCCATTCCATTTACAATTCCAGTTTCAAGAGGCTTTGCACGAAGGACGCCATCCAACTCAACACCTTTCTCTGGGCCAGAAGTAAGTTCTTTGACATAATGTGGACTAACTGTAAGGACCACATCACACTCAGTGATCCCTGCCTTCATCCAGTTAGTCTTTCTCCCTACTACTGGCTTAACATGCCTGCACACAATTATGGTATATGTTAATTTCAAATAAACAAGTACAACATAATAAAACAATAAAACATGGAGGTTCATACCCATCAACAAAATCAAATGACGGCATGAAACTTTCAGGTAAATTAAGAAGTTCGAAGTCCACTCTGGGAAATCTGCCCTGATAGGCGATATTGTGAATGCAGAAAGCAACCTACAGGACAACTATTCACTGTCAAAACAAGTATAGAAAAATCTGTGGAGCATAAAACCTATGGTGCATATTCCCTACTTGTCAACAAAAGGAAGGAAGTGGTGTACCTTGGCATTCACATAAATTCCATTTTGCTTATACATGCTCTTCAAATAGCATGGCAAAACTGCAGTGTGCCAGTCATTTGCAACGAAGACAACATTTTCTCCTGGTGAAAGAGTGTGAATGTTTGTTATTTATTTAGTTAGAGAGAAAACATTTAACCATAATGGTTGATCTAATACATAAATCTACCATATGGTCCAGAGAAGTATTCAGAATTGTTGAGATTAAGAACCCTCGGAGCCTCCAATGCAGCCTAAAAGCGATATCAGATTAGAAGAAGTTCCACAAACATATCAAGTAGAAAAAACTCAATTGATGTGAATGTACTACCCTCGGTAACCGTTAAGACTCATTTAGGCACTTCAATGCTACCAACACACACCATTAATTTAGCTAAAACAAGGGTTGGTAGTTACATAAGTGAGGTGCTAGTCACATGAAATTCGAACTAAACAGGATACTTACAAGGCACAAAAGGCAGAACCGTAATTGGTTATCTCGGAAGTCTGTTCCAGTGGTAGGCCCATACAATTTTGATCCAGTTTTGCCCCATACCTGAAGTATTATTATGGTTCAAGTGGAACATTGCAAGGTTAAGATAAATGTATATATTGTTCAGTGGGCATGAAGAAAGTGGTTAAAACTTATAACATACCTTCTCAAGAAACATAGGATGATCAACAAAAACACGATCAACCCCCCTTTTGTAGCAGTGAAAAAAGCGCACTGTTTCTGTTCTGTCACCAACAATTACCTAAAGAAGCAAAACTGTTTTTAGCATATATAACACCAGCGACTGGTACAAGTTAAATGCAAGCTAAATAACAACACCCAACAAATCAACTAAAAATATATACCTCAACAAGAACATTTGTATCCCATGTATCCTTGTACTGATCATAGCGAGGAGCTATCGTCATAACCCGGTGCCCCATTGCCTGTGAAGAAATGAGTTGTGCATCACGCCAAAGATAGTACAACAGACAGAGGGCGATAAAAGTGCAGTCTCAGTAAAAAATAATGTGATTCAGAATTAACAGTACGTGACAAGGCATACTTACAGCCAGAGCTGGGGGCAATCCTCCTACGACATCACCAAGGCCTCCAGTTTTGCACCATGGGTGCACTTCAGTGGCAACGAAAATTATGGGCATTCCAGTTGAACATACGATAGGTGCAGGAGTCCTACTAGAATTACGATGAGTTCCATAATTTGTGGCTCTTCTTTTGGCCAGCTGTGTCTTATTTCGCATGGATAGGAACATAACTTCATTGTTACAAGATTGCTGGAATTGGATGTGAGGCGACAGTTTCAGTGAACCAACACTGTTTGTTTGATAAGAACAATAAGTAGGAATGGAACCCATTGGTGCAGCCTCTCAATGACGACCTATCAGAATGGCATATGATAGAGATGGGGTCATGATGAACTTCTTCTTCAGAGAAAGATGGAAATTCTACCTTATATTCTCAATGTAAAGCAGCACTACTATGCTGGTAACCAGTATTTACAATGCCACAAATATATATGTCATTTTCTCAAATAAAACAGTACTACGAGGTGGCACATGAAAGTGCTAACTGCTTGCATACCCTGCCTTGACAGTTGATGAATAGATTGGAAGTTTTCTCGCAAAAAAGAAAAGGAACAGACCAATTATCATACAAGCGTGTGTAGGATATTATTGTTAGTGCTACAACTGCAAGGTTAAAAGGCAAAAAGGAAGTTCCATTACGGATATGTTCTAATCGATAATTGTACATGCTGTTTCGAAAGAAACCAATGCCTTGTCGATGAGTTCTTCAAGACAATGTGTGGGCTTTTATTTTTCTTATCAACTGTCCAGGAACCCTAGCATTCAAGGAACGAAAGGGCACCGAAACCAGCCGTTGGTATAGAACAATAGGGAGGCTAAACAGCCTCCCGATAACCAGGACACTAGTCTGTTCCCAATGTGCACATCGAGTGTTTAACAATGTGATACATCAAATATACAATACAAATAGGGACTAACCATATTACAGATATAGATATATAAATGAATTTTACTTCAGTAATTTGGTGCACGACCCATGCAATGTAAGTAATAAATGTCAGTATCCTAGCAACACACTTTCATGTTCAAGCCTGAGGTACAATGTTCCATGGACCCAGTAACACCAACACCCCGGATTTTTTATTCCTTTCAAAACCATAAATAAAACATAAATCTGCCTGGTGAAGAGCAGTACATCACAACACATCCTGACATGTAAAAATAACGAAATCACAAGGCGAGATTAAGGAAAGCGTGTACTACAAAAGCATAAATAAAACATAAATACTGGTCACCGGTGGCTTCCACAACACCCTCAATGGTACAACAAACTCGTGCAGAATAAACTACCTCTGAATATCAGAGGGTACAACTATCAGAAACTAAGGTGGTAAGTCCTGGGGCATGTGAGATGCAAAGATTGGTGAAAATGAACTACACATGCCAAGGGTTTCAAACATCGAAGGGAAATGCAGAAGGAAACAACTAGCGAGTCCCTCCCTACTGGCTACTGCACAGATTGACAGGAGAACTCCGTGGTGGTCACTGGTCAGAACTCAGAACATTGAATACTTGGACACCCCCGTGCCATTCATATACTACTACCTTAACACCAATGGCAGAAGCAAAATCAAACAGCCCAGAGAGCTACGTTCTGCTTGTGAACACAGAAGACCGCGGGGGAAAATAGAGGGCAGTGCGTACCTTTTCGAGCTAGGCGCTGTGGAACCGCGGAGCAGGCGGAGTGGCTGGTGGCCGTGGGAACGCAGCAGGCTCCGCTCAAGTAGAAGTAGAAGCAGAAGTGTTCGGCTGGCGGTGAGCGGCAGGAATTATCCTGCGGATGGGAAGAGGAGGGGGAGGTGTCGCACGGGTAGCGGCTGGCTCCCGTGCGCCAGTGCCACATGGCCCACGCCACGCGCGGCGACAAACCGGGGCGGGGCACCGCCACCGTACCGGCACCGGCGCGTTGCGTCGGGCTCGGTTCGGGAGGAGGCGGATGTGCCGAGACGGGAGCGTGAATCGCGATGATGAAGCGCCCGGCCCTCGCGTGGGGATTGGGAGGCGGCACGGGAGCCGTCAGTTTCTCGATGGTGGGGCAGGGGCGAGAGGGCGCAGGGCTCGTGGTTTTCCTCGTGCCGGGAGTGCGAGCCGTCCGTTCGTTGGGGCCGGGGAAAGGGAAGGACTAGAGGAAACGACAGCGGACATGTTTCCGGTTGGGGCCCTTCGGTCAGGTTGTGGCATCTGACATGTGTCCTCTTCCACGTTATTGCCACAAGTCTCAACAGATGATGTTTTTTTGCGGTAATGATGTTTATGTGATATAGAATTTTGAATTTAATATTCTGTGAAAAAAATTGAAAACAAAAGACAGTAGATACTTGGTGATCCAACCTCTAAAGAAAAGAAGGGGAAATCCCACTACATTATATTTTATAGCACAAAATACACAAAGCAGTTTCCAAAAAACCCTAAAAAGTATCAATCCGTAATCCCTTTTTTTTCTTGAGGGGTATCGATCCGTAATCCCTGATGCTAAGATTCAAATTATCAGCGTATTTATGGCAAGATTAATTTATACATCAATATTTACATGTTGCAGATACTTGGACATTTTCCAGCGGTCATTAAGCGGTACCAAGATTTACCTATTTTGAGGATGTCATGTGAAGTTCGACCATATCAAGAAGAAATCACAATCGTATGACACATTTTAGGGACAATCAACTGGATGAACAACTAACACAGCGGCACACCCTATATAGCCTAGAATAGTAAAGAACAAATCAAAAATCTCATGAAGATTTCAGAGTGTCTCTATTTTCTCGTGGAACATGGCATGGCTTATGAAACATATATACATTGTCTAAGTGAGCACGACAAAGATGCAATCTTCGAACAAAAACAAAAAAAAGTAGCAGCATGGAAGATCTGAATCCGCTCCCTCTTAGTTTGAGCTAATTGTTATCTTCAAAAGCTCAATTGTTGGGCTTAGCGGTGCCACCAGTGATAGTCGGCGAGGAAACCACTCGCCAGCTGGAAAATTTTGCCCTCATTATCTGTTTCTCTCGGCTTCTCCTAAACTACAATAACGGTCAGATAAACACTATATGTTGCATATATAGTTGCAGAACATTTAGAAGGCAAAAAAAATCAGTAAAGCATGTCATTCGTTAAAGAAATTAAGAGAGGTAAGTTAACACTGTCAATGGATAACATGCATGCCGTACTTTCTCTGATCTAAGTTTAGTTATGGCAAGATTATACATGAACTAAAAATGTTCTGAAGACATCATGCTATCAGCATCTTAGCAGTGGAGAAAGGCTACTATTCCAGGGTGGCAATATGTACAATAACAAGCTATAATAACTATTGCTTCCCAAAGCTAACCAAGAAAGAAAAACTAATCCACACAAAGTTTAGCATGACAAAAGCCGCACAAAGACCTGCCTACTTGAGATGGTTATTCCCTCAGGAAAATAAATCATACTAAATTCTTAATGGATACATAAGTAAATTTAAAGGCTAAAAATGAAGGAAATGCCTAATGGCATGTGCCTTTTAGTTATTCATATGCATGTACATTTCAAGCTACGATTTACTTCGCAAAAAGGAAAATCTTACGACAAGTAATACATCATAACTATCTTCCAACGGAAATCACGGCAAGTGATGAAGACAACAATAAAGCATCAAGGACCTGTAGGAAGAAAAGTAGTGGTCATATATCTTGCGAACATGCAGATTCCATGCCCAAGTACAACATTGGTACAAACTTTCTCTATACCCAAACAATATGCAATCCACCCTAAGCATAAACAACTTGGCCTGGTATAAGGTTTGAATACGAAGCACTACAATATCACAAAATAGCCATGTTTTAGCATTACTTGGAAGACAACCTATAAAACAACCATCGAGAACCCTAAAAAACATCAAGTCTTTTAGCAAAAATCTACATACCTTCATGCTAAGATCTACAATATTGTTGCAATTCAGCAATCCACCATTAAACCTGATATCTAGCATGGCCTCTCATGATTTGTGATTTATGACATGTAATAGAACATGGATAATCTTCTCATCTGCAAGTGCATATGGCCATCGAAACATGTGGGACTAATCTTTGGCGTTTATATTAATAATTAGGAACACTCACATTAGAGAGAAAAACGGCAAACCAGATCCTAGCATATTACATTGACTGAATTTTTCTTATTACCATGACTATATAGGTCTAGAGCAAGTATATTAGAAAATAGCAGCATGAACACTAAATGCTTTGTCCCTCAATAAAAATTTGACACTTACCCATGAAAATTGTCCACCATGGAATTTGTTGCCAGTCCCAGACACCTTGAATTAAGTGGAATGAGTTTCAACAAGCTTGGAGCTGCATTGCCATTTCCCATACACCTTCTGAAGCCACTCTTCTTTTCCATTATTGTCATGAAACAAGGAACACAAGGAGCTGCATGTCATTTGTAAAGTAAAAGTAGTGGACAATGAAACAAGGAACACAAGGAAGATGCCGAATATTGAAAGAGATCGATACTCACAAACACATGACGTTGGATATTACAAGAAGGATAGTTTGGCAGAACCATGGAAGAATTATGGCTCCATTATTATTTGTTTGTGGCTCCATTATTCTTTGTCGTTAGACTTAACCCTGGCGCATCCTATTCCATTAAAACAAGTCAAGATTTAGCATATAGAAATTTTTCCGCCCGTCATAGACCTACAATCATCCAGGAACATGATTCCCTGTAATATCAAGATACTGCTGAACTACATAACCAAATATTAAAATATAAGAACAATGAAACCATATTGGAATGGGACCACACAGTCAAAGCAAACTATTTTGCGATTCACTTAAATACCCTAGAAAAATGTTAACAAAACATTACAAGGAGGTCAGCACAACCATATTGGAATGGGTCTATACAATCATAGCAAAACCTTTTGCGCTTCACTTCAAAGCCCCAATGGTCTACACATATGTTAACCAACCATTACAAGGAGGTAAGACTTTGCACATAGGAAAAAATTAGCAGGATCGATGCACATCGATTCCTCTCCAAAAGCCAACAAAAAGCTTGAAGCATTAGTGAAGTTTAAATCAAGAAAATGTACAACACAAAGCATGTGGTGATTTCAATATTGTGGAGCACAGAGAAATACACTATTTAGTGAAAAGTGATCCAAACTTGTAAAATATTAAGATGAAGGTGTTTTCATATTCCCATTTTCCCTTAGGCTTAAGAACAACCTATTAGTGTTTTCATTGAAAAGATGGATCAAAAATAAAAAAACACATTTTCTATTCGGCAAATGAAGTGTTCACTTGTGTACATGGCTTTCTTGGAGCAGACGAACAAGGCCTACCAGTTGACGGGTTTAGGGGGTCTTCAGCCCAGCCCACAGGTCAGGCAATTGACATGCCGAGCACCATCTAATCAAGGACTCTGTCAGAGTGGTCTCGTCGGTCGAATATGATCAGTATTTCCGACCATGGGTTATACTTCGGTTTGGCGGGTCCATGACATAGACATCGCAGAGCGCCTGTTTTCTCTCCTTCCATGTGACGTGTGTAGCATAAATATTCACGTCTTTGACCTCAGGAGGGAACTGCTTCTGGCCAACATTGCTTGTCCCGGGCTGGTCTCTACCCTCATTATTACGAGGTTGATTCTTGCCCTGGTTCACGAACACCATCTTACCGGCTTGCTTGATCACCCAGCAGTTCCAGTTGCTGTGAGTGTCCGGCTTATCTGGATTGCCATGAATAGCGCAAGGCTAGTCCGAAGTCCAATCTAGTTGTGAGGTGTCACCTTTTCCTCCTTGGAAAGGCTTCTTTTTTCCACCCCATGCTGGTTGCCGAAACCAGCATTGACCTCGCCATCCTCGGCATCGCTATTGTTGCCTCTATCACGACGCTTATTATTTCTGTTGCGTTGAGGTTTCCCGTTTCCATCACATACCTCGGAGGTACCATGGTTACCACCTCGTTTGCTCTTTCGTGCCAGCCAGTTATCCTCATTGGCACATAATCGAGTCATAAGCTGAGTGATGCCTGCCATTGTTCTTGGCTTCTCGTTCCCTAGTTGTCTCACCAGCCATTCATCATTAATGTTGTGCTTGAATGCTTCTACCCCCTCTGCATTCGGGCAGTTCACTATTTGATCCATAATTGTCAGGAAGCGATTCTAGAATTTGGGGACCGCTTCTCCTGGCTTTTGCATAATGTGTGCGAGGTCATCGACATCTAGAGGCCTTACGTAAGTGCCATGGAAATTTTCCCTAAGTTCATCCCATACACGCTGATTGAATTTTTGGGAAGATTATTGAGCCAGTGTCGAGCTGAACCCTTCAGTTTCAATGGTAAATACTTGATATCTTTTAAGTCGTCTCCACCTGCCATGTGTATTACCACAAGGAAGTCTTCTATCCATACTACAGGGTCTGTTATACCATTGTATTATTTAATATTTATGTGTTTAAACCCTTCAGGGAACTAGTGTTGCATGACTTCATCTATGAAGCACTAGGGGTGAGCAGCTCCTCTGACCTTTGTAGTGGCATGTCGTACGCCAGACATGGTTACATTGCGGTCGCAGGTGTAAACGCACATCGCCATTCTTTGCCAACCAAGCCAAATATCCTGTCCAGCAGGTGGGCGTTGCTTGGAATTTACAAATTGATTTTGGTGGGTTTTCGGGCCTTAAAGGACTCTTCTCTTTGGGACCGGGCCTCGAGGTAATACTTGTCTATTCTAACTTGCCGATCATCAATCTGAGGCGATCGGCCCCTAGCGGGGTGATTGAGACCTTCAGCCCATCCGGGCTTTGAAAGAGCGCTATCCTCGGCCTCTACATCCATCTCGTCCAGCAATTTTCTGTGGAGGTAGGGTCGCTTGGCACTATCTATTGTAGATTATCGTCAAAAGTCTGCTCAGCTCAGAGGAGGTCGGTCCACGTG
The DNA here is from genome assembly GCF_002162155.2 of Triticum dicoccoides. Taxonomy (NCBI): domain Eukaryota; kingdom Viridiplantae; phylum Streptophyta; class Magnoliopsida; order Poales; family Poaceae; genus Triticum; species Triticum dicoccoides. Next base: position 571,583,381 of record NC_041383.1, on the reverse strand, counting down.
TCGTTTAGGTAGTGCACGTGTCTTTGAGACGTTGATGTCTTGTGTTGATGCTTTTATAGTCGTGTTGGTCAATCGCTTACGTAGCATCTCGAGCTGAGGGCCCACAAGGGGTTCGTAAAAGTGCCATACTCATCGGGTCCGAGGCTTTGATCCTCGTCGGGATTGTAATCTCAGTTGTTGGGGTCGCACGTCCCCATTGGCCTTGTCATCGCCGTTTTTATTGTCATCATCGTCGTTACTAGCACCACCATTAGCTTTCTCACTGATACGTCCATTCTGCATCATGTTTTCTTACTGTTATTTATAGTGTTTTTAATGAATATAACACTTTGTGAAGCAGTTCTAATGCCTTTTCTTTCTTAATATGCAAGGTTTACATCAAGAGGGAGATTGTCGGCAGCTGGAATTCTGGACCTGAAAAAGCTATGTCAGAGATACCTATTCCGCACATCCCAAAATGAGCTGAAATTTCACAGAGATTTATTTTGGAAAACATTATTGGAGAAAAGAAGTACCAGAGGGGTCCACCCAGGTGCCCACTAGGCACTAGGGTGTGCCTACCCCCTGGCGTGCCCTGGTGGGTAGTGGAGCCCTTGGCCAGCCTCCGGTGCCCATCTTCTGGTATATAAGCCCATTTTCCCTAGAAAAAAAATAAAGAGAGGACTTTTGGGACGGAGCGCTGCCGTCTCGAGGCGAAACTTGGGCATGAGCACTTTTGCTCTCTGGCGGAGCGATTCCGCCAGGGACACTTCCCTCCGGGAGGGGGAAATCAAAGCCATCGTCATCACCAACAACCCTCTCATCGTTTGGAGGATCAATCTTCATCAACATCTTCACCAACACCATCTCATCTCAAACCCTAGTTCATCTCTTGTGTTCAATCTTTGTATCATATCCTCAGACTGGTACCTTTGTGTGACTAGTAGTGTTGATTACATCTTGTAGTGGATGCTACTTGGTTTATTTGGTGGAAGATTATATGTTCAGATCCATTATGATATTTAATATCCCTCTAATATTTAGCATGCATATTATTTATGAGTGGTTGCTTTTGTTCTTGAGGACAAGGGAGAAGTCTTGTCATAAGTAATCATGTGGATTTGGTATTTGTTCGATATTTTGATGATATGTATGTTGTGATTCCCTTAGAGGTGTTATTGAACGTTGACTACATGACACGTCGCCATCTTTGGGCCTAAAGGAATGCATTGGAGTAGTTATTAAATGATGGGTTGCTAGAGTGGCAGAAGCTTAAACCCTAGTTTATGCGTTATTCCTTAAGGGGATGATTTGGATCCATATGTTTAATGCTATGGTTAGATTTCATCTGAGTTCTTCCTTCATAGTTGCGGATGCTTGCGAGAGGGGTTAATCATAAGTGGGAGTCTTTTTCAAGTAAGAACAGCACCCAAGCACCGCTCCACCCATATATCAAATTATCAAAGTAGCGATCGCGAATCAAACAAACATGATGAAAGTGACTATATGAAATTCCCGTGTGTCCTCGAGAATGTTTTACTTATTATAAGAGATTGTTCCGGCCTGCCTTTGCAACAAAAAAGGATTGGGCTACCTTGCTGCACTTATTGTTACTCTTGCTACTTGTCACTTATTATAAATTATCTTACTACCAAACTATCTGTTACCGACAATTTCAGTGCTTGGAGAAACTACCTTGCTGAAAACCGCTTGTCATTTCCTTCTACTCCTCATTGGGTCCGACACTCTTACTTATCAAAAGGACTACGATTGACCCCCTATACTTGTGGGTCATCAAGGCTCTTTTCTGGCGCTGTTGCCGGGGAGAGAAGCGCTTCTAGAGAGTGGAATTTGGTAAGGAAACATTTATATTACGTGCTAAAATTTAGGATTATTGTTACTTGTTAATATGGAAAACCATCCTTTGATGGGTTTGTTCGGGGTATCTTCACCTCAACCGGAAGCACAAAGAGTTGCTCCTCAACCTACTACACCTACTAAAAATATTTATTATGAGATTCCTTCAGGTATGATAGAGAAACCGCTAGCTAATCCTTATGCAGGAGATGAAACATTACATCCTGATATGCGTCTAATCTATGTGGTTGAAGTTTGTGGATTGTTTAAGCTTGCAGGTTTACCCGAATATGAAGTTAAGAATAAGGTCTTCCCCTTTATCTTTGAAGCGAAAGGCATTGACATGGTATAGGCTATGTGATGATATCAGTGAAGAAAATAGCCCTAGAGGCAATAATAAAGTTGTTATTTTAGTATTTCCTTATTCATGGTAAAGGTTTATTATTCATGCTAGAATAGTATTGATCGGAAACTTAAATACATGTGTGAATGTATAAACAAATAGTGTGTCCCTAGTAAGCCTCTACTAGACTAGCTCATTGATCAAAGATGGTTAAAGTTTCCTAACCATGGACCTGAGTTGTCATTTGATAACGGAATCACATCATTAGGAGAATGATGTGATGGACAAGACCCATCCGTTAGCTTATCATATTGATCGTTCAGTTTATTGCTATTGCTTTCTTCATGTCAAATACATATTTCTTCGACTATGAGATTATGCAACTCCCGAATACCAGAGGAATACCTTATGTTCTATCAAATGTCACAACATAACTGGGTGATCATAAAGATGCTCTACATGTATCTCCAAAGGTGTTTGTGGAGTTGGCATAGATCGAGATTAGGATTTGTCACTCTGAGTATCGGAGAGGTACACTACAAAAAAATACACTTCCGTGATGATACGTGTTTGTCACAGTAGGTCGCGTTTTTTGTCATGCATGTACATCCATGACAAATTTATGACAAAATCGAGATAGTCATACCTGTGTTGTCGTAGAAGTGTTCGATGACATTACCAAAATTATCATCACGGAAGTGTCCACTTCCATGACGATAAATCGCGCGTCACAGAAGTGCGTTCGTCAAGGGTGACCGACACGTGGCATCCACCATAACGGAACACCGTTAAGCTATCGAGTCGGGTTTTGGATCCGATAAACCGTTAACAGCCCCAACCAATGGGGATTTTCCATGTGTAAAATCATCATTGGCTGGAGGAAACACGTGTCGACTCATTGTTGGGACAGATGTCATCCACTCATTGGTCAGAAGGCGCCTATGATACGTCGACACGTGGCACGACCCAACAGAGGCCCATTCCTGTGAAAAGGCCTGCCCATTTGACTTGGTCAAAAGGTGACGGGCCGGCCCATGGAAAGCCTGTTAATGGCATGTTCGCATATAGCCCATTTACAGCCCGCTAACCCAAGGCCCGTTACGCCCTATCCGAATTAGGCCCAGTAGCGTCATCTGGGCCATCCAATATGATTCCAGCCTGTTTTCACTTCTGGCCCATGTATGGCCCATGACGTCTTTCGGCCCATATGAGGCCCTATGTAACTCTTGGCCTATTAACGACCCGTGGTGAAACTGGCCCGCAATGAACAGTGTATTACTTTAGACCCATTAACAGCCCGTGGTGAAACTGGCCCGTAATGAACAGTGTATCGCTTTATACCCATTACGGGCCCGTTATTCAGTTGGGCCGTTTCCAGCCCATGTTATCTTTCGGCCTTCTCAGAGCCCATTTATTCTTGGGCTCATTTGCAGCATTCAGTTACTTACGGCCCGTTACCGTCATTTTCTGCTTGTGGGCCAAATTCAGCCCGTCGTTACAGTCGGCCCGTTTGTGGTCCGTTAGTCTGTTGGGCCATTTTCATAGCATCACCAAATACGGCCTATTAATGGCCCGTTATGGTCAGCCAATAAAACATACGATTTCCATTATAGGCCCGTCTACGGCCCATTAAAGGCCAGTACAAGACCCATAAATGAGTCGGCGGCCCATGGATCCTACGTGATGTAGAAGGCCCATGGACACTGCGAGACGTAGAAGGCCCATGGACCCTGCGAGACGTAGAAGGCCCGTGGATCCTACGAGACATAGAAGGCCCATGGATCCTACGAGATGTAGAAGGACCATGGATCCTACAAGACGTAGAAGGCCCATGGTTGGGCGAGTTGGCCTCTGTTTGAACGATATAGCATATTCAAAGAATTATCCTACTCAATACTATCACCTCTAAAAAGCATACACTATACAACAAAGAGATCAAGGCATAGAAAGGTAGAATAATCCTACACTATACAATAAAGAAATTACAGCCGATTATACCCACTGGGCATTATGGTACGACACAGGTGATAATGAAGCATACACAAACAGCAAATTACATACACTGGGCAAATACGGCTCATACATCATGGATGCGCATCAACTTAACTCCATTTGAACTATAATCTCTTCAGAAAATAGGATTGGCCGGATTCAGATAGCACAAATTTCAGTCTGCAAAATCTCCAATTCCTTCATGGTTACCTCGGTGTCTTGTTTCATTTTTTTCACTCCTGCATCTAATACCTGCATGTCCAGTCTCAACTTGTTGATTATACATTGACAATCATGTACACATTGTCTTGCCACCTCTAGTTGATGCTTGAGAACATCAGCACATTCCAATTCCAATCCATAATCATTCGGTAATGACCATGCCGCACTGCTCGCAGATTTTTGTGTTGATGTCACTTCATCCTGAAATGTTTCTGTAAGTACACATGACTAGGGCAAAAATATAGTTACAACAGTGAAGCGAACAAGACACTATTTTGTACTACATGGCAAAACATGACTAACAATAATGTTACACGTCACTTTCACAAAAAAATGTTACACGTCATGAAGCATAAGCAGGTGATATTTTAAAAATTATAAAAAAGATAGTCTGTGCAGCCTGCATACAGAAATCCCTCTTAGCTCACCAGAGGAGCATGATGTTGGGGCCCAATCGAAAACACAAACAAGTTACAAATTTAGACAGCACGTTACGTATAAGTAAGCAAGCAGTTGGCCATTCTGTACCTCAATTAAAGTCTTAGGGAGCATAATGAACAACAGAGGTGAAAGGATCGAGATGGACCTAGAGGGGGGGGGGTGAATAGGTACAACTACAAATTTTAATTATTACTTAGCAATTTTAGGCAATAGTGCGGAATATGAAGGTGAGCCTAACAATTACAAGTGAGTACTAGATACTAAGCAAGTAACACAAGCATGCAAGTTAACAAGCACAATATGATATACGTAGGTGCAAAGAGATAAGTAACCACAAGTAGAGAGTTAGGGTTAGGAATAACCGCAACTCCAGGAGACGAGGATGTATGCCGATGTTCACTTCCTTGGAGGGAAGCTAGTCACCGTTAGAGAGGTGGATGTTACCACGAAGGCACACCAACGCCACGAAGGCTCACCCTATTCTCCCTTTGAGATAACACCACGGAGGCGTTTCTCAACCACTAGTGGTAGACCTTGGGGTGGTCTCCAAACCGTCACAAACTTTTCCGAGGGTAATCACAACGTACGATTCCTCTCCGAATGAGTCCTACCGCCTAGGAGTCTCCAACCTCCAAGAGTAACAAGAACGATGGGGGAAAGCTCAAAACTTGCTCAAATCACGAATTCCTTTGGTGCAAAGAAGGGGAAGGAGTGGATCTATCACTTGATTGGAGAACTTCTCTCAAATGCTCCTAGAACACTTGGGAATCTAGGATTCGGTGTAGATGAATGAGAGAGAGAGAGTGAGGAGTGTTCTTGGTAGGCTCAAAGTGAATGGTCAACCTTATCCCATGGAAGGGAAGGGCATATATATAGTAGGTGAGTAAAAGTGACCGTTTGGGGAACATAAGTGTACAGGATGGGTCGGACGTTCGGAGAACATCGGACGTCTGGAGGCACAAATAGGTCCGGACGTCCGACAGTCATCGGACGACCGGCCGCTGTGAAACTGTGAGCCACGACCCAGTGTACAGGACACGGACGTCCGAGATGGGCCGGACATCCGGAGCACAGACAACCGGAGAGTCCGGAAGTCCGTAAAAATGATTCTGTTGTGAAAGTACCGGACGTCCGGAGAGTTCCGGACATCTGTAAAAATCATACTTTAAAGGAACACTGGACGACCGGAAGTGGCCGGACGTCCGGGCAACCGAGAGGGACCGGACGTCCGTAGAACACGGGACGTCCGAAGGCAAGGTATAGGAAAAGTTGCTTTTGAGCAAGTTTTTCACTAGATCCAACGACCCCCTCTTTATAGTGCGGGATCCCTATACTCAAGAACAAACCATAAATGAAGTCAATATCTTGTATCTCCATTCTTGAGTTATATGTTTTTTGTCCCTAGTCATGATCCATGCACATGGTCTTTGAGACATAATCCTGAGATATACTTGATAAACATGATTAGTCCCTAGCATATGTTTTGTCATCAACATAAAAATATGATTAAGGGCATGATTGCACTTTCAATCTCCCCCTTTTTGGTAGTTGATGACAACTCATATGCATACTCATAATAGTAATCGTAAGTATTTGTTGTGGAGCTCAATAACAATAATCAAGAATGAGTAACGAGTGAGCTCCCCCTCAAAGTGATACCATAGATACTAAAAACATGACAAGGGCTCCCCCTCAAAATGATGCCCCCAATATAACCAAATCTCATACACACGATAATCAAGAGTTAAACTTCATATAGATTCATCACATATAGATTCACCAAATCTCAGACTCAACAAACTCATAACATAGGTTCAGTACAAGCTAAAACACAATCATAACAATAAGTTTGATTACATAATGATCTAGAAGAACATGCATATAGAGCCTACTCCCCCTTGGCATCAAATATCCAAAAATAGAGAATAGGGGGGAAACATAAGAGCATCAGAGATCATCCTCCTCCTCATCATGAACACCACTGCCACCAGCCTCGTCGAAGAAATCAGCCCACTCAGGACCGAAGGGAAAACCAAAGTCAGAAGGGGGTGCTTCAGGAAGACGCTCATCGTCACTCACATCATACACTCCCGAGTCTGTCAAACGAGCCTTCAGAGCATTCTTGGAAGTTACCATGCGAGTGACAACATCGTGGTGTTGGGAGCAATGGAAGGTGAACATCTTCATCATGGCAGAGTGAGCCTTCCCAAGAAAACGAGCAATGCGCCCAAAAGGTGCAGAACTGGAAGGAGGATGGGCAGCATGAGAAGGAACACTAGCGGCGGTGCGACTAGGAGTAGCGGGAGGAGGAGGAACATGACCAGCCGCCATGTGAGTGGGAATGACCCATCGCTCATGCACATGAGCGCAGGCAATGGGAAAGGGATCTACGCTCTCGATAAAAGCCTGAATAAAGGGTGCATGTGGAAAAGCCCTCTTGTGCTGGAAGCTAGCAAGGCAGATCTCATGCCATAGAAAGTGTGGAACATTGATCTTCCCTTTAGGAGATGTGAAGAGGCGATGCATGAGATCAATGCAATAGCTGCTGCAGGAGCCCTTGTCACCCATCTTGGGATAGATGGTGCGGATGATACACTGATAAATGATGTTGAATGGAAAGCGCCAAATGGAGACTTGGTTTAGACCCTTTTGTTTTTCAGTGTCAGACAAAGTTGGTATAGGTCTAATAAGATCCGCACAGACCGCAATGCCCTTGGGCCTATGGTTGGGGTCATCCTTGTGGATTTTGAACCCAGTGTCGGGAAATCCAAGGGCAGTGACAAACTGAGCATAAGATGCTGTGAGTGCAGTGTCTGAGGTCATCCATGTGATAGTGTTATCAGGAGCAAAGTAACATGTGGCATAGAATTGATGAATGGTAGCATGGTTAAAATCATGTTGAAATGCGAATGGAGCAGCTAGATTGGACGACTCAATGAGCTCAATGGCTCCCGGATATTTCTCCGGATGAGTGCGAATATGCTCAAGATCAATGCAGACATGGAGTGACAAGCCTTTAGGGATGACAATCATGGTGAAGATGTCAGCTTGGACATTTGTGCAAAAGCGACTATCCTGAGAATCCCTAACAATAGTAAATTGATCTACATCGCAACGCAATTTAAGATATGAAGCTTTGGGGACCTCGTTGAAACGCTTAACATGACGGCCGAGTGGCAATGGAGGATCAATTGCGATGTGACGAGCATCACCGTGGGGTTGCACCGGAGGAGGAGGAGGGTGAAAGGTTGGACGACAAGTGCCTGGCTTGGGTGCAGCGACACGAACACCAACAAACGGGGCCGGTTCCACCTCCTCAAGCTCATCCTCAAAGTCTGACCCCTCCGAGGAGGAATCGCTAGACGAGCTGGGAGGATGAGCGGCACGTTTTCGAGGGCGAGCCTGCTCCTGGGAGTCATCGGAGTCACCACGACGAGATGGACGAGCCGGCCCTCCGGCGACTTGCTTGCGAGCTGAGTGCTTGGTCCGAGGCATCATGACCTTGAAGGGAGGAACACGGAGGAAACGGGCGACCGGACCAAATACAAGCAACCGGAGAGAGCGAGAGGCCGACGGGCTTGAGCGGAGCCAAGCAGGACCGCAGATCCGCAGCGGAGAGGAGCCCCGACGAGGGGCACGGCGGCGTGCGGCCGCGGCGAGTGGCCACACGGCAGGAGCGGCGGCGGCGGTGGGGAAATAGTGGAGAGGAGATGAGGAACAGTTGGGAAACCCTACCGCGCACTATATATAGTGGCCGGTGAAAACGACCGGACGATCGGAGCCTACGGACGACCGGAGTCGAATAGGCGTCCGGACGATCGGGGGGGTACGGACGACCGGAGTCGGGGCCAAAAGAAAAATGGAAGATGACAGAGATGATTTTACGGACGATCGGTGGCCTCGGACGTCCGGCCAGATTATACCAGAAAGTTTATTACGGACGTCCGGAGTCTTACAGACGTCCGACGTTTCGGCATCTAGGCCAACTAAGGGAACCAGAGAGGATTTCACGGACGTCCGGATAGGCCGGACGACCGGGAGATGGTAATCAGGGAAGAATTTATGGACGTCCAGATTCCTATGGACGACCGGCATTGAAGAACCACACGGACGTCCGGAACCTATGGACGTCCGACGCCAGAATTTTGACAGGAGGCAAGGTGTAAGTGTATGTTCTGCTGATCATGATGAGGAGAAGACAATTATCGTCCATAGTAAAAATTTGTTTATTTAGTAACTAATACCCTACCCCAATCAATAATAGCCATATACTACAAGTGGTGGCTAATGCCACCATGTATGAGTAGACATGACATGACACGGAAAGTTTTGAACTTTGAGTGCATAGTCACTACTCCATCATGTTAAAGCACCATAGTTCTAGAACCATGGTCACTTTGAGAGTGTTGGTTCTTTTTATGCATTAAGTAGGGTGAGAATATTCATGAATTGAATGCCTCCCCCTAAATATATGCCTACATCATGACAAGACATTAGATTCGTGCATGAATGGGTACTAGATTTCACATAATATTGTCAAGCTCCAAGATACCAAGTTCACGCCTAAGTCGGCAAAACCTTGCTTCATCTAAAGGTTTGGTGAAGATATCTGCTAGTTGAAAATCTGTGCCAATGTGATCAATGTGAATATCACCCTTTTCAACATGATCTCTCAAGAAATGATACCTAATATCAATGTGTTTGGTGCAGAGATGATCTTTGGGGTTCTCAGCAATATTGATGGCACTTTCATGATCACATAGAAGAGGCACATTTCTATAGGTGATACCGTAATCCTTCAAAGTTTGCCTCATCCATAACAACTGAGTTGCACAACTAGCGGCATCAATGTATTCAGCTTCTGCGGTAGAGAGAGCAATACAATTTTGTTTCTTCGAGGACCAACTTACCAAGGATCGTCCAAGAAACTGACATGCACCGGATGTGGACTTATGATCCACTTTGTCTCCAGCCCAATCCGCATCCGTGTACCCAATGAGATCAAACTTAGCATCCTTGGGGTACCAGAGGCCCAACTTTGGGGTGTGAACAAGGTATCTAAGAATATGCTTAATCGCCTTATGATGACTTTCCATAGGGAAAGCTTGAAATCTAGCACACATGCATACACTGAACATGATGTCTGGTCTAGATGCACAAAGATAAAGCAATGAACCAATCATAGAGCGGTAAGTAGATGGGTCAAAAGGAGTACCATTTGTGTCTTCAGTGAGAGCAATTTTGGTTGGCATGGGTGTCTTGCATGGACTAGCATCATACATACCAAACTTTTCTAGAATATCCTTGAGGTACTTTGCTTGAGATAAGAAAATTCCTTCTTGAAATTGTTGAATTTGAAATCCGAGAAAGAACTTCAAATCCGTATTGAGTGACATTTTCAAGATTCTTGGTCATTGAAGCCGCAAACTTCTTGCACAAATGAATGTTAGGAGAACCAAAAATGATGTCATCTACATAGATTTGGCATAGGATCAAATCACCCTTGTCCCCCTTAGTAAAAAGAGTGGGATCGATCACCCCTCTCACAAAACCATCAACGAGTAAAAACTTCTTCAAATGATCATACCAAGCACGAGGTGCTTGTTTGAGGCCATACAAAGCCTTGTGAAGTTTATACACATAGTCTATGTGAAAGGGATCAACGAACCCGGGTGGTTGTGACACATATACTTCTTCTTGTAGAGGACCGTTAAGGAAAGCACTCTTCACATCCATTTGATGTAATGTAAAACCATTGAAAGCGGCATAAGCAAGTAAGATGCGAATGGATTCAAGACGGGCAACGGGGGCAAAGGTCTCACCAAAGTCCAAACCTTCAAATTGTGAGTACCCTTGTGCCACTAACCTTGCCTTGTTGCGGATGATTACACCATTTTCATCTTGCTTGTTCTTGAAAATCCATTTTGTTCCAATGACGTTGTGCTCGGTAGATGGCCTCTTGACTAATGACCACACTTGGTTGCGTTCAAAACTGTTCAACTCTTCTTGCATAGCAACTAGCCAATCGTTGTCCATCAATGCATCTTGTACCTTGAGGGGCTCAATACTAGACACAAACGAGAAGTGAGCACAAAAGTTTGTCAAATGTTTACGAGTGACTCTACCTTCCGAGATGCCGGTGAGGATTTTTTCAACATCAACACGACCGGCCACTCGAGGCATGATGGAGGTAAGGGTTTCACGAGGTTCAACTTCATGTCCATCATCCACATCTTCAACATATGGATCATTAACGTGTGGAGGAAGATCTTATTGTTCATATTGCATTTGTTGAGGTTTATCATCAATGATTGGACTTTCTTGTTCTTGCACTTGATGATGATCTTGTTCTTGATGATTATCATTAAGAGGAACTTGATCATCCTCTACAACTTGGGCTAAGGGTATTGGCTGAACAACAGGAGCTTGTGGTGGTATGGATATTGTAGTAGTTTGATGATGTGTGAGACTTCCATCTTCTTCTTCATCATCATGAGGTTCTTGTTCCATAGGAAGAAGTGCACCAACACCATGGTCAAAATGTCTTGAGAAGAATCTTCTTCACCTACATAACTTAGATCAACTTGCTCCCCATGGGAGCCATTAAATTCATCAAACACCACGTCACAAGTTTCTACAACACATCCATTGGATTTGTTGTAGACTCTATAGGCGTGAGAGTTTGATCCATAGCCAACAAATATACCCTCAATTGTTTTGGATTGAAATTTTCCTAACCGTTCTCTTTTGTTGAGGATGAAACATTTGCACCCAAATACACGAAAGTACTTAACATTTGGCTTGTTTCCAGTTAGAAGCTCATATGGTGTCTTTTCCAATATAGTGCGGAGGAAGAGCCGGTTTGATGCATGGCATGTGGTGTTGACAGCTTCGACCCAAAAACTATGTGGTGACTTGTATTCATCCAACATGGAGTTGCCATCTCTACAAGTGTACGGTTCTTCATTTCGGCTAGACCATTTTGCTGAGGAGTGTATGGAGCTGAATATTGATGTTCAACCCCTTCATCACTAAGAAATTCTTCCAAGGTATAGTTCTTGAACTCAGATCCATTGTCACTTCTTATTGCCCGGATTTCTTTGTCAAACTTGCGTTGGGCTTGCTTGGCAAAATCAATGAAGGTGATCTTCGTTTCGTCCTTGGACTTGAGGAAGAACACCTATGTATATCTTGAGTAATCATAAACAATGACAAGCCCATACTTTTTCCCACCAAGACTATCCCATGAAGGAGGCCCAAACAGATCCACATGAAGGAGCTCCAGGGGCCTTGAAGTAGATACTATGTTCTTGGGTGGGTGCTTTGATTGATGTTGCTTCCCGGCTATGCATGCACTACACGCACGATCTTTCTCAAAAGAGACATTGGTTAGTCCAAGGATGTGATTCCCCTTTAAGAGATCTTGAAGATTTCTCATGCCAACATGGGCTAGCCGATGATGCCATAGCCACCCCTTGTCAGCCTTGGCCATTAGACAAGTTGCATGGAATGTGCTCTGTTTCGAGAAATCAACCGTGTAAGGGTTACCATCCAACTCTCCAACAAAGGCCACTTCGAGAGTATCTCTCTTAAAGACTTTCACATCCGTTAGTCCAAAGAGTGTATCATAACCAACAGAAGCCAATTGGCGAACATAAAGCAAGTGGTATTTAAGGGATTGGACAAGCATGACATTTGCAAGAGACATGTCATTTGTGATAGCCACCTTACCCAAACCGAGTACCTGTCCTTTTGAACCTCCACCAAACATAATGCTCATGAATGGTTGAATAGCTTCCATGAAATCGTAGAGTAATTTGCTATCTCCGGTCATATGATTTGTACATCCACTATCAATCACCCATTTCACTCCACCGGAGAAGACAACCTACACACAATTAAGACTTGGTTAGAGGCACCCATTTTGCAATGGGACCTCTCAAGTTAGTCACAAGGGTCTTAGGGACCCAAATAGCATAGAACCGGAATGCATTTCGAGGGCCAACAAATTTTGCAAAGACTTCTCCATCCTTATTCCTACGAAGTATATAGGATGGAGGCATGAACTCTTTAGGCTTGTTGAGAGTGGGCATGCCCCTTATGGCCTTCCCACTCACAACCTTACCTTTCTCCTTGTGCCCTTCTCTTACAAATGTTTCTTTTAGAGGAGTTGTGCACTTTTGAGAGGACATCTTCTTCTTGCTTGTGCTTGGGTCAAACCCAAGTCCCTCTTTGGCAAACACCTCAGTGTGTTGACTCAATATCTCATCAAGATTCTTTTGTCCTTGAGCACATGTCATGAGGCCTTTCTCGATTTGAGCTTTGAGAAAACGATTTTCCTCAAGAATAGATGCTAGATCACTACTAGAGTTAGTGGTACAAGCATCAACGTTGATAATAGGAGAAGAGTAAGCCTTGGCTAGAGTTTCAAGATAAGTAAGTTTGAGTGTCTCAAAACTCTTTGTAAGAATGGTGAGCTCTCCTTCCTTAGTCTTGAGAGACACGGATAGAAGCTCACAATCCTTAGATAGAGAAGCATGAGACTTTACAAGCTTACTTTTATCATTCATTAATTCTTCGCAAGAGTCAATAGCCTTTTTCAAAGAGGCAAGATCATTAGTGTGAACATCAATATTTGCACCAATTTTAAGCATAGTTCATCATTTCGTGCTTCCTCATATTGGACTTTCCGCTCAAGGATTTCACATTTTTCCTTTTCCTCTGTGATGAGGGTTTCGAGTTCCTTAATGGTGATGGTGTGCTTACTCACCATCTCCATAAGCATACGAAACATCGTGAGCTTCTTTCCTTTGAGGGAGCACATGAACTTGTTAAGTTTAGCAATCATAGGATCATCTAATTCATCATCCTCATAACTATCCTCCGCATCAAGATACTCATCACTAGGAGTAGATGGAGTGAAGATAGGAGGATTTGATCGTGGAGTTACCTTGACCTTGTCAGAAGAGCTTTGGTCATCTCCATCTTCAACCATGGCCTTTGCCATTAGGCACTTGTGAGCATTGCCCTTGTAATCTTTCATGTAGTTGTAGGTGACCACGTCACCACTCTTGTTTACTAACCTCAAGGTGAGCAACTCCGGCAACACCACTAACATCATCCGGATCAGATTCTTCTTGAGCAACCATTGCTTTTCCATCTCTCTTCTTGAGCTTGGAGTTCAAAGGATTTGGCAACTTCTTCTTGGGAAAGGTCTTGGGAAACCTTGGTTTATCTTCTCTCTTCTCATAAGGGCACTCGTTGGAGAAGTGGTTGGTTTCTTCACAGTTGTAGCATTTTCTTACTTTCTTCTTTGGAAATCTTCCCTTGAATTTTCCCGCGCTAAACTTCTTGACAAAGAGAGCCATGTCTTCATATGAAGGGCCCTCGTCGGATTCAATCTCATCACCATCTTCATCATCATCATCTTCTTCTTCTTCACTTTGTTCATCTTCACATACATGCTTGGCCTTCAATGCAAGATTGATCTTTGATGATGGTGAACCATGCATGGCAAGATGTTTTATGGCATTGGCCTTTGACTCTTCAAATAGTTGAAAGGTGGATATGATGTCATCTGTAGTCATTTCCTTGAAGGTATGGTGTTGTCTTATGTCCCACACCATTTGATGGTGATATGGGGCAAGAGCATGAAGCAACTTATCCACAAGAAAGCGCTTGGTCATGCTGAATCCATCTTGTGTCTTGTCACACTCACATGACTCAATATCGGCAGTGAGAGTCATGAGACGCTCATGGAGTTGATTGGGGTTTTTACCTTTCTCCATACAAAAGTTCTGCAATTGCCCCTTGGCAATTTCATATTGAGCACTCCGGAGGGTACAGGTGCCAGTCTTGGATCTTATAATACTTTCCCATAGTTCCTTGGCACATGTGATGTGTATGAACGGTCTCCTTTGCTTTTCAGCCATACCTCTCCTTATACACATGATTGCAGTGTCATTGAGGTTCTTGTCATATATTTCTCTTGGTGTGGGGTTCTTTGGATCAACCACATGATAGCCATACTCTATGATCTCCAGCATCTCATTGTTTCCATGTCGAAGATGATCCTGCATAGCAACTCTCCACAAAGCAAAATCGGAAGTGGCACTAAGTAAAGGAGGTTTGCCTTGAGGATTATATCTTGGTTTCTCAACCTGAGGTCTTGCATAAAGCCAAGGAACACTGGCGTGTTCATTGCTAGAAGGTTGTTGACCAAGTGATGAAGTAGGCACAGTTGGCCTCGAACCCACACCACCTGAGTGTGGTGCAAGCACCGTGGACAACGTGGCTAATCTCAGTTGGACCAAGGCCTCAAGAGAAGCATCATGCTCCTCTTTTTGCTTAGCAAGGGCCCGTTCTAGATCCTCAGACGTAAAGGACTTGACTTCAGAAGAAGCCTCACCTTTGTCCTTAGGATCTACAACCAGGGGAGTCCCATCTGGGTTCATCTCGCTCTAGGGCGGTTAAGCCACAAGAATAGAGCACGAGGCTCTGATACCAATTGAAAGGATCGAGATGGACCTAGAGGGGGGGGGGTGAATAGGTACAACTACAAATTTTAATTATTACTTAGCAATTTTAGGCAATAGTGCGGAATATGAAGGTGAGCCTAACAATTGCAAGTGAGTACTAGATACTAAGCAAGTAACACAAGCATGCAAGTTAACAAGCACAATATGATATACGTAGGTGCAAAGAGATAAGTAACCACAAGTAGAGAGTTAGGGTTAGGAATAACCGCAACTCTAGGAGACGAGGATGTATGCCGATGTTCACTTCCTTGGAGGGAAGCTAGTCACCGTTAGAGAGGTGGATGTTACCACGAAGGCACACCAACGCCACAAAGGCTCACCCTATTATCCCTTTGAGATAACACCACAGAGGCGTTTCTCAACCACTAGTGGTAGACCTTGGGGTGGTCTCCAAACCCTCACAAACTTTTCCGAGGGTAATCACAATGTAAGATTCCTCTTCGAATGGCTCCTACCGCCTAGGAGTCTCCAACCTCCAAGAGTAACAAGAACGATGGGGGAAATCTCAAAACTTGCTCAAATCACGAATTCCTTTGGTGCAAAGAAGGGGAAGGAGTGGATCTATCACTTGATTGGAGAACTTCTCTCAAATGCTCCTAGAACACTTGGGAATCTAGGATTCGGTGTAGATGAATGAGAGAGAGAGTGAGGAGTGTTCTTGGTAGGCTCAAAGTGAATGGTCAACTTTATCCCGTGGAAGGGAAGGGCATATATATAGTAGGTGAGTAAAAGTGACCGTTTGGGGAACATAAGTGTACAGGATGGGTCGGACGTCCGGAGAACATCGGACGTCTGGAGGCACAAATAGGTTCGAACGTCTGACAATCATCGGACGACCGACCGCTGTGAAACTGTGAGCCACGACCCAGTGTATAGGACACGGACGTCCGAGATGGTCCGGACATCCGGAGCACGGACGACCGGAGAGTTCGGAAGTCCGTAAAAATGATTATGTTGTGAAAGTACCGGACATCCGAGAGTTTTGGACATCCGTAAAAATCATACTGTAAAGGAACACCGGACGACCAGAAGTGGCCGGACGTCCGGGCAACTGAGAGGGATCGGACGTCCATAGAACACCGGACGTCCGAAGGCAAGGTATAGGAAAAGTGGCTTTTGAGCAAGTTTTTCACTAGATCCAACGATCCCCTCTTAATAGTGCGGGATCCCTATACTCAAGAACAAACCATAAATGAAGTCAATATCTTGTATCTCCATTCTTGAGTTATATGTTTTTTGTCCCTAGTCATGATCCATGCACACGGTCTTTGAGACATAACCCTGAGATATACTTGAGAAACATGATTAGTCCCTAGCATATGTGTTGTCATCAACATCAAAATATGATTAAGGGCATGATTGCACTTTCAAGAGGGTTTCATACAAACATACTACATCAGGCAAAACTATGCAATCATTAGCATAGTATAAACTAGATTGTGAGCCTCATGCAATAATAGTTGGTTAATAGACTTCAAAGCTTCAGGCACACTTCAGCAGAGTAATTAAATGGTAAGGCCTTTAATTATGTCAACTAATAGTGATACAAGTACCGAACATCAGGCATAATTATTTGGGCATCTCATTAGGTGAGGACAAATAAAGCAATTGAAAAGAGAAAATTAACTATGCGTGAAACAAACAAGGAATTGAACTGTTGAGTTGCATACAGTGACTTACCTTAGCAAGTTGAAGAGGCTCAGCGCAGCTCCTACTTCTCTTGCAAGGCTCCTTCCTAACATCTTGTACTTGGAAATCCTCAATATCTTCATTGCACCCCCTCTGCAAGGTGACACAAACTAGTTACTCGTCTCCTTGGAAGATAAATATGCATACTTTCCAGTCTGTGAACACAAAAGGATGAGATTATAACAAAACAACACCACATAATGAAACATGCTGCATCTCTTGCACTTGCACACAATTAAATGAGCATTTACTATGTGTGCACTATGTAAAAACTAGGCATACCTTTGAACTGGATCTCCAGGTACTCTTGGAGAGCCTACTGTAGTGTACAACCAAACCTTTATTCACCGATGAGTTAGACAAGGCCCCACTACAGCAACCCTTAGTGTTTAAATCGTTGACAAGCTCTGTTAGAGTGTTAGGTCAAGAACAGCAAGTAATCAAAGCAAACAGTCCTAGTATGGCTGGCTGATGCAAACAAGCAATTGAACAGATGTGTGAGCAAATCTTACACATCAAGAAAAGAAGCAAAGAAGGAGGCTTAAAGACCATCACTTGACTGACCAGATTTAAGGGGCATTTAAACATCATGTGCAACATATGAACTAATATAAACATTGCATATTCCATATTCTACAATGGAATGCACATGTATTAGGTTATGCCATGTATGATGATGCCTAAATGTACAGATAGCAGGCAGGAGTGATTCATCATTGCACACACAATTGAATTGCAGGTTAAGGGCGAGTTCAATTCCACCTTTTCAGGGTATATTGTCAAAATAAGCCATAAAAGATGTAAAGAAGTCATTTTTGAGTTATGGGCTTGGGCTTAACTAATTTCGCTTTGGAGGGGGGTGTTTCGGGTAGAACCTCACTAAAAATTGAAGGGAAGGGGAATAGTGAAATGACTCTGTTGTCTGCCTATATTACACTCAAAATGCAACTGCTGACGCCTGTGTCACACCTGACCCTCAAGTAAAAACAAACATGCAAGCATTCATTGCCCTGCCCGCTTGAATCTCCTCTCCCCTTTCCCTCTACCTCAATCCTGTGCCTGCAGCACTAGGGTTCCTCCAGCAAGCCCTCGCCACTGGTCCCATCTAGCCTGGTCCTCGATGATGCTATGTCCAGCTAGGCTACATGGCCGGCGGGTAGGGGCAAATCTCCCTGGCTGCTCCTCCCTCTGGCGCCGCCCCTCATTCTCATGGTCTCCAGCAGCTGCTCCACTGTGGTTCGTCCAACGCACTACTCCAGCGGGCACTGCACAACTACGGTTGATGCCACACTGCGGCAGAAGGCACCTTGTTCCCCCTCCCCTCCTCCCAGGCCATGGCCTTGAGGTGCTGTTAAAGGATGAGCTCATCCAACAAGGTGAGGATCTCCTCTGATTTTTTGCCAAATTTTCATTCTGATCCACTATACGATGAATTGCTATGAGCTGCTTCTGTTGCTGCTATATGATGCATTGCTATGAGCTGCTCCTGCTGCTGCTATATGATGAATTGCTATGAGTTGCTGCTGCTGTATGATGAGTTGCTATGAGCTGCTGCTGCTGCTATATGATGAATTGCTATGAGCTGCTGCTGTGTCAACGCCCAATATGCGACCCTATCAAAGGAACTCGAAGGTCCCACCAAGGATAGACCCGCATATTGAAACACTTTTGCAAGGTGGATATCATTACATCAACATTACATAATATATGGGGATACATACAAGAGGCATACAATGCCACATGAGTACATCATCACAATACATAAGAGCATCATCCGACTACGGATGAAACACAAACAGAAACTCAAGCGACATCCACCCTGCTAGCCCAGGCTACCGACCTGGAACCTATCCCCTGATCGAAGAAGCAGAAGAAGAACTCCAACACAAGCAAACATCGCTCTCGCGTCATGATCATCGCAAAACCTGTACCTGCAACTGTTGTTGTAGTAATCTGTGAGCCACGAGGACTCAGCAATCGCATTACCATGGGTATCAAGACTAGCAAAGCTTAAAGGGAAAGGAAGGGGTAAAGTCGTGAGGCTGCAGCAGCGACTAAGCAAGTATGGTGGCTAACGTACGCAAATAAGAGCGAGAAGAGAGCAAAAGGAACGGTCGTGAAGCTAGCAATGATCAAGAAGTGATCCTGAACTCCTACTTACGTCAAACATAACCCAGAAACTGTGTTCACTTTCCGGACTCCGCCGAAAAGAGACCATCACGGTTACACACGCGGTTGATGCGTTTTAATTCGGATCTGGTGTCAAATTATCTACAACCGGACATTAACAAATTCCCATCTGCCAATAACCGCAGGCACGGCTTTCGAAAGATTATACCCTGCAGGGGTGTCCCAACTTAGCCCATGACAAGCTCTCGCGATCAACGAAGGAATAGACCTTCTCCCAGGAAGACCCGATCAGACTCGGAATCCCGGTTTACAAGACATTTCGACAATGGTAAAACAAGACCAGCAAAGCCTCCCGATGTGCCGACAAATCCCGATAGGAGCTGCACATATCTCGTTCTGAGGGCACACCGGATGAGCAAGACGTCGGGTTGGCATAGACCCTGATTGCCCAGGGGGCGCCGGACATCGCTCAGCTTGGACCAACACTTAGACAAGCACTGGCCCGGGGGGGGGGGGTAAAATGAAGATGACCCTCGAGAGCGCGACTCCCAAGGGAAAAAGGGCTAGGTGAGGCAAATGGTAAAACCGATGTTGGGCCTTGCTGGAGGAGTTTTATTCAAAGCGAACTGTCAAGGGGGTCCCATAAATCACCCGACCGCGTAAGGAACGCAAAATCCGGGAACATAACACCGGTATGACGGAAACTAGGGCGGCAAGAGTGGAACAAAACACCAGGCAAAAGGCCGAGCCTTCCACCCTTTACCAAATATATAGATGCATTAATAATATAAGAGATATTGTGATATCCCAACCAAAATCCTGTCCACCATGGAGAAATCTTCAACTTCACCTGCAACTAGCAACACTATAAGAGGGGCTGAGCAAAGCGGTAACATAGCCAAATAGTGGTTTGCATAGGAAAGGTGTCAAAGGTTAGAGGTTCATGGCAATTTGGGATGGCTTGATAAACAGGTAATAGGTAGCGCAGCATAGCGATAGAACGAAGCAACTGGCATAGCAATGATAGTAGTGAGATCCAGGGTAGCGGTCATCTTGCCTGAAATCCCGCTAGGAAGAAGAACGAGTCCATGAAGAAGACGAACGGATGAAGCCAAACCAACCGTAGACGAACGAATCCTCACGATCGCAACGAAACAGGAACTATCGAAAAGAAGCACACAACATAGTAAACACACCACACATGAACAAGGCATGATGCACAACAATCATGATGCATGACAAAGCTACATGAAGCTACTCATGGCAAGAGATGATGCAAACAAGAGCAACACATCACGGCAAGTTTAAATGAGGCCGGGAACAACATATAACAATTCCGGTAAGTCCTCATATGCATATTTCGAAATTGGTCCAGATCTGAATAAACCTTATGTTCAAGTTGTTAAACAGCAAGTTAAGATGCACAAAGATGATCTACACGAGATTTTAGTCAAGTTTCATATAAAGTTCATTAGATTTGGAGCTACGGCCTAAAAGATATGAGCAAAACAAATTAAACATGGCATTGATGCAAAATGCACCCAAACATCAAGCAAACACCTCAAAACAAGGATGCAACATGATAATATGAAACTACATGCAAAATCAAGCAAGTTTCATATAGAGCACACTCAAAACGGAGCAACGGTTCAACACACACACATGAAACAAGTTATAGCAACAATCTGTCCAAAACAGCAACTAGGCATATTGCAAGCATCAAAACAATAAGCTACAGCATCTCAACATGAAAACAAAATATATGGGCATGATGTACAGGTAAAGCATTACAAAACATGAACACTGAGCTATCTCCATAAATCACCAGAACATGCTCAAACACACATGGTAAGATTGCAAGTTATAACAATTTCAGACTTTGCAGAAAATAACATCACGATGCAATGTTCAGAGCTATCAAACAACATGTTACATGAACTTATAATGGAAAACAAAGGCATGGCATGAACCTACTAAATGCATATATCAAATGTCCTTTACTGACCATAAGCCAAAAAGGATCAGAAAATATGATGGCACCCACGTAAACATAGCAAGTTATAATACAGATTCAAACATGGCAGAAACAGAATTATGAAGGCATGTAGATGAGCTTGTGCAACTCACTACAGAGCAATACATGACATGACAAGACACCCAATAGTAAGAAGACATATTTGTGAAGCTAAGCATGGCAATAGCAAGTTCATAGGGTGCATGAAACACTAGCAACAATCATGGAAACAACTGAATTTATTGTTAACAGGCTGATAGCAACATTATGAAGCAACTTTGGAGCAAGATATGAACAATCTACAGCAAGCTATAAATGCTACCAGGGGCATGGATGGATAGAGGATGACATGTAGATCAAAACATGTTTATAGAACATCTCCAGATTATGCATAGAATGATTAGTAGCAACATGTTTATATAGCATCACGAAATAACAGATTCAGCCTAGCAAAACAGCAACATCATGTATCCTACTTAACAAGCTCGATTCACTCACCACAAGTCATTGCATGACAATATAAGCATAGCATCATCATGAAGACATGTTTATGAAACAAACCAAGTCAAAAACAAGTCCATAGCATGCACAGATCAACTATAGCAACCTTGGCAAAATTGAATAACATGTAAACAATTTGCCAGGAAACATTTTGGAGCAAAAGTAGAGCACGAAAATGACATGCTAGACTACTCCATAATTCCAACCAAGGGCATTAATGGATAGACAATAACCACATGTTCAAAACACCCTTACTGAAGTATCTCAAACTATACATGGATCTCTCTGTAGCATCAAGTTTACATGACATCAAAATAACAGCAGAACAGGGACTAATATCAGCAACATCACGATGCCTAGTTTGCATGCTTGTGCTAGTCACCACATTGATCACAAAAATACATGGTAAGCACCTCTGTAAAGAAGACATAGCATAGATCAAAACACATGTAGACATCAATCTCATAGGATGCACACATCAATCATGGAAAAAATGACAAATGAGCTCGTTCTGTTAACAGACAGCAGAAAACATTATGAAGCACTCTTACAACAATGATTCAGGCATCAAGATGACATCAAATGAATATGATGCAACGGAATTAAAATGATGTACTCGTCGAGACGAACAATTTGACATATTACACGCATGAAACGGAGCTACGGATGAAGAGATACGGCAGGTCAAACATGGCATAATAATGTCAAATTTCACAAGGACTTAGTCGATTTTCGGGGTCAACCTCGTGGGAAAGTCAACGGGCACGGAGATCGAGGATGGCTGGAGTGGGGTCGCCGGAGCTGACGGGGAAGACGCCGGGGAGGGCCGGATCTCGCCGGATCCGGCCGGATCTCGGCGCGGGGAGGCGGAGGAGGTCCCGGCGGCGCGGGGCGAGGCCGGCGCCATGC
>NC_041383.1:571553067-571560209 GCF_002162155.2 Triticum dicoccoides | reverse complement strand
GGCGGAGATGGCGGCGGAGGAAGGCCGGCGAGGTCTGGCAAGCGGCGGCGGGAGGCGCGCGGGCTCGTCCGGGCCCCGATGGGCTCGGGCGGGCCCCGATCTGGGCCGAGAGGGCTGGCGCGGTGGAGGCGAAGGGCTGGCGGCGGAGTGGTGACGTGGCGGCTTCTGGTTGGGCGAGGAGCGGCGGCGGACATGTCCGTCGGCGGGCGGACGTGTCCGGCTGCACGGGGAGAGGCTAGGCTAGGGTTTCGTCCGCGAATTTGGATGGGGAGGGCATATATATAGATAGAGGGAGCTAGGAGTGTCCAAATGAGGAGCGGTTTTCGGCCACGCGATCGTGATCGAACGACCGAGAGCATGGAGGGGAGTTAGGTGGGTTTTGGGCCACTTTGGAAGGGGTGTTGGGCTGCAAAGAGAGAGGGGGCTTTACGGTTACCCGGTTAACCGTTGGAGTACCAAACGACCTCCAAATGGCACGAAACTTGACAGGCGGTCTACCGGTGCTATACCAAGGCCGCTTGGCAAGACTTGGTCCATTCCGAGAAAGTTTAATACCCGCTCACAACGAGAGACGAAAGGGGAATGCCAGATGGCATAGGAGTGCCGGAGTGCAAAACGGACAACGGGGAAAATGCTTGGATGCAAGAAATGAACACGTATGCAAAATTAAATGCACATGATAATATGATATGAAATGCAGATGATGGCATGGCAAAATGCAACACGCAAGCAAACGACATGGCAACGACGGCGAATAACTGGCAGACACCTGGCGCAACGAATCCGGGGCGTTACAACACTCCTCCACTAACAAGAGATCTCGTCCCGAGATCTTAGGACCGAGACAGAAGGAAAAAGGATGAGGTGAAGCAAGAACTGAACAGAAGAAGCAAAGAATCAAGAGCACTCGAGAATAAGAGAGGAACGACGAGAATGACGAGAATCGAAAGCTCATGGAATCAAATAGACTATGAAACCACTCCGGTTAGAACGAGATAGGAAAGGAATAAGACTGAAAGGATTTAGGCAGCACTCGACCGGACATGGAAAGAATAGAACATGAACTTGAGAGGAAGGAATGATACTTGATGAAGACATGACACAAAACTCCGGAAAGAATTGAAAGAGAAATTGAATGAAAAGAATTTAGAAGGATGGATTGAATGGAGTTGAATATTTGAGAAGAACAAAGAAATGCGAAACTCCAATTCAAAAGAAAATGAAGAATTAATTGCACTTCGAAAGGCAAGAAGGAAAGATACTTGAGCTCCTTCGATAAGAATCTTGATGAACTCTTGAAGAAAGAATTAAATCATGAAGAACCAGCATGAAGAACTCCGGTAACAAAAGGATGATGAGATAGTTGAAGGATGAAAGAATAAGATTAAAGCTTGCGATGATATAGATGGAGGTTCCGACGAAATAGTCTTGGAAAATTTGAACTCCAGAAAAGAAAAGAAGAAAACACTTGGAACTAGAATTTATTCATCAAGAACAAACTCCGAAGGAAGGGATTACTCACTCTGATGAAATAAGAATAAGATTTATTGTATGCTTATCCTTCATCAAATTAAATTGATGACAAGCAATGGATTTGGCATACTACTTATTCTTCTTGAAAAGGATTGAGAAGTGACATATCACAAACTTGAGAAGGTCTTCATGATCCACCGGTAGGATTCGAAAGAACGAATGAATTGAATGTTAATCAAGGAAAAAGAATCTTGAATGAACCACCGTGAAAATTCGGAAATGACTGACAAACGAGAATGAATCACCGGGAAGAATTAGAAGAACAAATCTGCTAGAGGGGATTTAGATGCACAAGAACGAAGAGATAACAGGCTGATTAAAGAACACTTGAATGAAGCACCGGGATAAATGGATAACGGTAACTGGAATGATGGCCTCCGGTGAAAAGAAACGGGAAAACAGCTTCTGACATACTCTGGATGGGTAAGAAAAGGAATATCTGACAAACTGAAATAATTCGAGAGGATGATATGAAGCTAGAACCACGAAACTTCGCAAGAACGGGCAAGATTTGCAGGAAAAACTCTTCTTCTATCTTCAAAAGACGACGAGAAACACCACCAAAATTACTGAGATACTCCGGTAGAATGAAAAAGATGAAGGGTTGAACCAAAGATGAAAAGACTTTGAAAGCGATCTTGGAGAAGGCATGTGACTGATGGAATCCATTCTTATGTCACACTTTGGAAAGAATTGAGAACAACTCCGGGGAATTAGAAGAGTCAGGTAAGATCCAGGCAAAAGACCTGTGGGTTAGGGCCCACTAAAGAGAAAACACCGTTGGAAAGGGATGTTGAAGAGGTAGATGATGCACCGGAACAATTTAAATATTTGAGTGAGGTGATAACCTCAAATTAATTGGAACACAGACGAATCTGCTTAGATGTCTTGAACACTCCGGAAGGATAAACTGGCGAGAGGCGAACGAGCAGGGAAAACACTTGAGCTGAGGGAAAGAATATAATCACTACCAAAAATTAGAATTGAATCCACCGGAAAAGAGATGAAGAATGTCCACCGAGACGAGAATTCACCGGTTGAAATAATTTACGAAAGACTGAAGAGGTTCCACGCGAATGAAGTTGATGCTCAAAAGAGGCTCAGGCTCCGGGAAGAAGAGGGTGGGAGGGCGGGAAAACAAAGGCAACTTGGAAGGGGGAACCGACGAATATCTTGAAGAGAAAACAGCAGTTGAAAACATTGAAGAAAGAAGGCAAGGACTTCGCACGAGTAGGATGGATACTCGATTATGGACTCCGGTTCCAAGAAGAAGAAGGGGTGGGCGGGTGGGAAAGAAAACCACTAAGGATTGAACTCAAAGATGAAGAGGCTCGAGTCGACTTGACGAGAAATGCACCGGATAAAAAGAGCTGAGAACCAACGATCCGGAAAACCAACTGCGTGATCCTAAAGAAAAAAAATTGAAGGGGAAGAGGAGTAATTCAAAACACCTACGTCAAGATTCCTCACCAGAGCGACGAAGAGGCTGACGAGTAAAAAGAATTCCTACTCTCCGATATAACTAGACTCCGAAAAACAATTTTTCTTCTAGACTCAACAACGGCCAAACTACCGATCAATCAAGGGGGCTCCTAGGGTCGGTCGAGGCTCTGATACCAACTTGTCAACGCCCAATATGCGACCCTATCCAAAAGGAACTCGAAGGTCCCACCAAGGATAGACCCGCATATTGAAACACTTTTGCAAGGTGGATATCATTACATCAACATTACATAATATACGGGGATACATACAAGAGGCATACAATGCCACATGAGTACAACATCACAATACATAAGAGCATCATCCGACTACGGATGAAACACAAACAGAAACTCAAGCGACATCCACCCTGCTAGCCCAGGCTGCCGACCTGGTACCTATCCCCTGATCGAAGAAGCAGAAGAAGAACTCCAACACAAGCAAACATCGCTCTCGCGTCATGATCATCACAAAACCTGTACCTGCAACTGTTGTTGTAGTAATCTGTGAGCCACGAGGACTCAGCAGTCGCATTACCATG
Organism: Triticum dicoccoides; assembly: GCF_002162155.2. Taxonomy (NCBI): domain Eukaryota; kingdom Viridiplantae; phylum Streptophyta; class Magnoliopsida; order Poales; family Poaceae; genus Triticum; species Triticum dicoccoides. Next base: position 571,556,653 of record NC_041383.1, on the reverse strand, counting down.
GGTATCAAGACTAGCAAAGCTTAAAGGGAAAGGAAGGGGTAAAGTCGTGAGGCTGCAGCAGCGACTAAGCAAGTATGGTGGCTAACGTACGCAAATAAGAGCGAGAAGAGAGCAAAAGGAACGGTCGTGAAGCTAGCAATGATCAAGAAGTGATCCTGAACTCCTACTTACGTCAAACATAACCCAGAAACTGTGTTCACTTTCCGGACTCCGCCGAAAAGAGACCATCACGGCTACACACGTGGTTGATGCGTTTTAATTCGGATCTAGTGTCAAATTATCTACAACCGGACATTAACAAATTCCCATCTGCCAATAACCGCAGGCACGGCTTTCGAAACATTATACCCTGCAGGGGTGTCCCAAATTAGCCCATGACAAGCTCTCGCGATCAACGAAGGAATAGACCTTCTCCCAGGAAGACCCGATCAGACTCGGAATCCCGGTTTACAAGACATTTCGACAATGGTAAAACAAGACCAGCAAAGCCTCCCGATGTGCCGACAAATCCCGATAGGAGCTGCACATATCTCGTTCTCAGGGCACACCGGATGAGCAAGACGTCGGGTTGGCATAGACCCTGATTGCCCAGGGGGCGCCGGACATCGCTCAGCTTGGACCAACACTTAGACAAGCACTGGCCCGGGGGGGGGGGGTAAAATAAAGATGACCCTCGAGAGCGCGACTCCCAAGGGAAAAAGGGCTAGGTGAGGCAAATGGTAAAACCGATGTTGGGCCTTGCTGGAGGAGTTTTATTCAAAGCGAACTGTCAAGGGGGTCCCATAAATCACCCGACCGCGTAAGGAACGCAAAATCTGGGAACATAACACCGGTATGACGGAAACTAGGGCGGCAAGAGTGGAACAAAACACCAGGCAAAAGGCCGAGCCTTCCACCCTTTACCAAATATATAGATGCATTAATAATATAAGAGATATTGTGATATCCCAACCAAAATCCTGTCCACCATGGAGAAATCTTCAACTTCACCTGCAACTAGCAACGCTATAAGATGGGCTGAGCAAAGCTGTAACATAGCCAAATAGTGGTTTGCATAGGAAAGGTCTCAAAGGTTAGAGGTTCATGGCAATTTGGGATGGCTTGATAAACAGGTAATAGGTAGCGCAGCATAGCGATAGAACGAAGCAACTGGCATAGCAATGATAGTAGTGAGATCCAAGGTAGCGGTCATCTTGCCTGAAATCCCGCTAGGAAGAAGAACGAGTCCATGAAGAAGACGAACGGATGAAGCCGAACCAACCGTAGACGAACGAATCCTCACGATCGCAACGAAACAGGAACTATCGAAAAGTAGCACACAACATAGTAAACACACCACACATGAACAAGGCATGATGCATAACAAGCATGATGCATGACAAAGCTACATGAAGCTACTCATGGCAAGAGATGATGCAAACAAGAGCAACACATCACGACAAGTTTAAATGAGGCCGGGAACAACATATAACAATTCCGGTAAGTCCTCATATCCATATTTCGAAATTGGTCCAGATCTGAATAAACCTTATGTTCAAGTTGTTAAACAGCAAGTTAAGATGCACAAAGATGATCTACACGAGATTTTAGTCAAGTTTCATATAAAGTTCATTAGATTTGGAGCTACGGCCTAGAAGATATGAGCAAAACAAATTAAACATGGCATTGATGCAAAATGCACCCAAATATCAAGCAAACACCTCAAAACAAGGATGCAACATGATAATATGAAACTACATGCAAAATCAAGCAAGTTTCATATAGAGCACACTCAAAATGGAGGAACGGTTCAACACACACACATGAAACAAGTTATAGCAACAATCTGTCCAAAACAGCAACTAGGCATATTGCAAGCATCAAAACAATAAGCTACAACATCTCAACATGAAAACAAAAGATATGGGCATGATGTATAGGTAAAGCATTACAAAACATGAACACTGAGCTATCTCCATAAATCACCAGAACATGCTCAAACACACATGGTAAGTTTGCAAGTTATAACAATTTCAGACTTTGCAGAAAATAACATCACGATGCAATGTTCAGAGCTATCAAACAATATGTTACAGGAACTTATAATGGCAAACAAAGGCATTGCATGAACCTACTAAATGCATAGATCAAATGTCCTTTACTGACCATAAGCCAAAAAGGATCAGAAAATATGATGGCACCCACGTAAACATAGCAAGTTATAATACAGATTCAAACATGGCAGAAACAGAATTATGAAGGCATGTAGATGAGCTTGTGCAACTCACTATAGAGCAATACATGACATGACAAGGCACACAATAGTAAGAAGACATATTTGTGAAGCTAAGCATGGCAATAGCAAGTTCATAGGGTGCATGAAACACTAGCAACAATCATGGAAACAACTGAATTTATTGTTAACAGGCTGACAACAACATTATGAAGCAACTTTGGAGCAAGATATGAACAATCTACAGCAAGCTATAAATGCTACCAGGGGCATGGATGGATAGAGGATGACATGTAGATCAAAACATGTTTATAGAACATCTCCAGATTATGCATAGAATGATTAGTAGCAACATGTTTATATAGCATCACGAAATAACAGATTCAGCCTAGCAAAACAACAACATCATGTACCCTACTTAACAAGCTCGATTCACTCACCACAAGCCATTGCATGACAATATAATCATAGCATCATCATGAAGACATGTTTGTGAAACAAACCAAGTCAAGAACAAGTCCATAGCATGCACGGATCAACTATAGCAACCTTGGCAAAATTGAATAACATGTAAACAATTTGCCAGGAAACATTTTGAAGCAAAAGTAGAGCACGAAAATGACATGCTAGACTACTGCATAATTCCAACCAAGGGCATTAATGGATAGACAATAACCACATGTTCAAAATACCCTTACTGAAGTATCTCAAACTATGCATGGATCTCTCTGTAGCATCAAGTTTACATGACATCAAAATAACAGCAGAACAGGGACTAATATCAGCAACATCACGATGCCTAGTTTGCATGCTTGTGCTAGTCACCACATTGATCACAAAAATACATGGTAAGCACCTCTATAAAGATGACATAGCATAGATCAAAACACATGTAGACATCAACCTCATAGGATGCACACATCAATCATGGCAAAAATGACAAATGAGCTCGTTCTGTTAACAGACAGCAGAAAACATTATGAAGCACTCTTACAACAATGATTCAGGCATCAAGATGACCTCAAATGAATACGATGAAACGGAATAAAATGATGTACTCGTCGAGGCGAACAATTTGACATATTACACGCATGAAACGGAGCTACAGATGCAGAGATACGACAGGTCAAACATGGCATAATAAAGTCAAATTTCACAGGGACAGTCGATTTTCGAGGTCAACCTCGTGGGAAAGTCAACGGGCGCGGAGATCGAGGATGGCCGGAGTGGGGTCGCCGGAGCTGGCGGGGAAGACGCCGGGGAGGGCCGGAGAAGGCGGATCCGGGCCGGATCTCGCCAGATCCGGCCGGATCTCGGCGCGGGGAGGCGGAGCAGGTCCCGGCGGGGCGGGGCGAGGCCGGCGCCATGCGGTGG
>NC_041383.1:571538753-571552726 GCF_002162155.2 Triticum dicoccoides | reverse complement strand
CGGTAGAGCCGGCGCGGGGTGCGGCGGAGCGAGGCGGCACGGGGCCGCGGCGGCGGGCGGAGATGGCGGCGGAGGGAGGCCGGCGAGGTCCGGCAAGCGGCGGCGGGAGGCGCGCGGGCTCGTCCGGGCCTCGATGGGCTCAGGCGGGCCCTGATCTGGGCCGAGAGGGCTGGCGCGGTGGAGGCGAAGGGCTGGCGGTGGAGTGGTGACGTGGCAGCTTCTGATTGGGTGAGGAGCGGCGGCGGACATGTTCGTCGGCGGGCGGACGTGTCCGGCGGCGCGGGGAGAGGCTAGGCTAGGGTTTCGTCCGCGAATTTGGACGGGGAGGGCATATATATAGATAGAGGGAGCTAGGAGTGTCCAAATGAGGAGCGGTTTTCGGCCACACGATCGTGATCGAACGACCGAGAGCATGGAGGGGAGTTAGGTGGGTTTTGGGCCACTTCGGAAGGGGTGTTGGGCTGCAAAGAGAGAGGGGGCTTTACGGTTACCCGGTTAACCGTTGGAGTACCAAACGACCTCCAAATGGCACAAAACTTGATAGGCGGTCTACCGGTGCTATACCAAGGCCGCTTGGCAAGACTCGGTCCATTACGAGAAAGTTTAATACCCGCTCACAACGAGAGACGAAAGGGAAACGCCGGATGGCATAGGAGTGCCGGATTGCAAAACGGACAACGGGGAAAATGCTCGGATGCAAGAAACGAACACGTATGCAAAATAAAATGCACATGATAATATGATATGAAATGTAGATGATGACATGGCAAAATGCAACACGCAAGAAAACGACATGGCAACGACGGCGAATAACTGGCAGACACCTGGCGCAACGAATCCGGGGCGTTACATGCTGCTGCTATATGATGAGTTGCTACATGCTGCTCCTGCTGGTGCTATATGATGAATTGCTATGAGCTGCTCCTGCTGGTGCTATATGATGAATTGCTATGAGCTGCTCCTGCTGCTGCTATATGATGAATTGCTATGAGCTGCTCTTGCTGCTGCTATATGATGAATTGCTATGAGATGCTGCTGGTATATGATGAATTGCAGACTGCTGCTGCTGTATGATGAGTTGCTATGAGCTGCTGCTGCTGCTATATGATGCTTTCAGGTGCTTCTGCTATATGATAATAACCAGCCACTTGGACCATCGAATTTCAACAAATAATTGTTCTCCATTTAAATGTGGGTCATGCGTTCTTCGTTTAAATTAGGCAATGGGATCTCTATGGAAAACATTGACCAAAGTAGATTGTGCCAAGTAGATGGTATCTTTGTATTTGCATTTTGAGCAAATAGTGATGGTCTGTTTTCCTATCATAATAATTACTGCACTGGGTTCAATTTCTGATGTTTGCAAGTCAAATTAATTTCCATATGTGTAGCAAAATGAAAAATATATATAATGCAACCTAGACTTTCCACTGATCATACCAAAGATAAGCTGAAAACGCAATGAAAAGAACTGGTTGGCGTATTACATGGAGCTTATATTCACATGTGCTTATTTTCTTAGGATAACTCGTAATAACTGTCCCTAAGAAACTTGGCTAATAGAACTGGCATACAAATAATATGTCACGATGATTGCAATGGAGGAGTGACGTACCATAGCATACTGTATAGGCTCACCGCTGCCTCTCATTTTTTTGCGATGTTCCATGAAATTGCCACATACATCTTGTACTTTTTCATTGTGTAACCCTATCTGCAAGTTGACACGGCTAATTTCAGACATCTCTACATGATACTACATTGCATATCCCTTGCGCATATTTAAACCACCAATTAACGATTGTGTGCGTACCATAAACTAGCCATGACTCTGTATGCTGGACTGGCAGGCACTCTAAGAGAGCCTAATGTAGTGCACTGGAATTCCTACATGCCACCTATGATTTTGTGTAATGTACTGCCCCTGTTCCTAAATATATGTCTTTGTAGAGATTCCAGTATGGACCACATACAGATGTATATAGATGCATTTTCGAGTGTAGATTCACTCATTTTGCTCCGTATGTAGCCTATAGTGGAATCTCTAGAAAGACTTATATTTAGGAACGGAGGTACGAGGTATTATCATGTATGACATCTACATATCTAATTTAGCAGCCAGTAGTAGAAATCATTGTCTGCACAAAGGGATTACTGGTCGAAAATCCTAGCAAAGCACGCTGGCAGGCACAGAACAATACAAGAGAGAGAGACACGCTTACAAGATCATAGCAATGCCTCGGTCCAGGATCTTGGTTGGCCAAGCTGTTAGATCCAGAAGAAACATCGTCCTTGTAGTTTTTGCGAGCTGCATAACAGGTAATAGCGACCGGTTAGTATATTTGAAGTACATCGGGCAGGTGATGCTGGACGGGTTTAAAGGTGACAAGTACCTAGGCCGTGGCGGGTGCTTGGCATCTATCCAGACGATGGGAATCAGGTTAGAAACGTCGAGGGTGATGACACTGTGCTGGCTGTCGGGGTCCGGTAAGGGGATCTAGAACCGTCGAGTAGGGTGTTTGTGGAGCGGCTCCGGTAGGGTGGACTATGGTGTGGGCGAAGCGAATCTGTGGCCGTGGACGAGGGCACAGGTGAAGCTGCTACGGTGGTTGGGTTAAGGATAGTGTCGACGACGTGGATCTGCGGCCGTGGACGAGGCGTCAGAAGCTGCTCCGGCGGTTGGGTTAAGGATGGTGTCGATGATGCGGATCTGCGGCCGTGGATGGGGCGTCAGAAGCTGCTCAGGTGGTTGGGTTAAGGGTGGTGTCGACGATGCGGATCTGCGGCCGTGGACGGGGCGTCAGAAGCTGCTCCGGTAGGTTGGATGAGGGTGCGAGGAAGCGGATCTGAGGCCATGGACTTGTGAGTTGGCAAAGCGGCTCCGGTAGGGTTGAAAATGGTATAGGCGAAGCTACTCCGGTAGGGTTGACGCTGGTGTCGGCGAAGCGGCTCCGGTAGGGTTGAGGAAGGTGTCGCCAAAGCACCTCCGGTAGGGTTGAGGAAGGTGTCGGCGAAGAGTATTAGAGGTCGTCGACGGGGGCGTCGGTGGGGCGGCTCCGGGGGGTGTGGATGAAGCGTCTCCGGTGGGGAGTACAAATGAGCTGCTGCAGATGCGCGGTGGTTGACAAGAGTACCGGCGAAGCAGATCCGGCACCGTGGACAATGCCGACACTGAATGGGCTGTGGTACAGTGGTGGATGAGCAGTCTACTTGTTTCTAGGGGAGGTGGGAGGGGTAGATGCGGCCGCAAAAGCAGATCCGGCGAGGTGGACGCCGCTAGCAGTGAATGGGCTATGGTACGCCGGTGGATGAGCAGTCTAGGGTTTCGAGAGAGGAGGGGAGAAAGGGCGATGAAGTACGGACGGCGTGATGTAAGATGTTCTGGTGCTGTGGAGTTAGTCGTTTTTGCGGGAGGGGGGATAGGAAATGGGGGTGTTGTGTAGTGGGGGGAACCGGAAGTTACCAAACCAGCCCCGACCTATCATGTAGATGAGGGCGGTATTGTAACTGTTGGTCTCCATGCACCAAGGACAAAAGGGGGATTTTGCATGCTAAAGACTAACGTGGCGGAAATTTTAGAAGGAGGCGGGAGATTTTGCCGCCCGCGGGCTCGTTCGTATCCAGTTTCAACTAATTTTGGACCGTGCTAGCGGGAAGGTCATGCTAGACTGTGTACACAAGGCACGCGTCAGCAGTTAATAACTGGTGTGAAGTCCACCCCAGAAAAAAGACAATAACTCGGGATGATGCGTCGATAACTTGGACGTTCACACGGGCGCGGCCAATCATACGAGTGTAGTGATGCGTTCACAAAAAAGGGATCAAACGCTCAGCCTATGTATTTCTCGTGTAAATAGATAATTTAGTGCCATTGGTTATTTACTTTAAACATAATGCATTGACGTGTTAGTGTAGAGGCGCACAAAAAGAAATGGATATTGTAGTTAGCTACTTAAAAGTGTTACCTCATATGATTACGTAGCCTCCATTTCATAAATTGCGTAACCGTTGAATTCATATATGGATATTACATATATTACTTCAAAATAGAAACTTAAATCATCCAAGACTAATGAATTTAAATGCAAGAGTAACAATGGTGCATGTGCATGATAGCTACATTGGTTGTTTGAAGAAACATCACTGTAACTTTGGCATGCACAACTGAAAAAGGTTTATTTAAATAGAAAAAATGTGATATGTGAGTGTCCAATCTTTATAGCATTGAATCGATACTGTACCTTTGGCCACGATACGAAGTAGATATTGACTTATGTTCAAGCGATGCACGTCCAAGGTCGCTAGATAGTGATACGTGAATGAATTGTGCAATCTCTCTCACACGCATACATATCTCATTTCCTTGTGGGCATCGAAATCACACACGTGCACTTCGCGTATTTCTCTCCCTCCATCAGGGTTAAATTCATCTTTCTACCCCGTCCTACAAGTCTCTCACACAGAAACACACACACTCTCTATGTCTAACACACCCACCCCTTTAATTCCGCCCACTCACAGCCACTAATGTCTCAAAGTATAATAATGTCTCTCACACATATGCTATCTACCTATCCCTTAATATAGCTAGATATGTGTCACACAAACTCCTTCTCCCTACTAGCAAGATGCCCATGTGCGTTGCACGGAACATCAAGATGCATTTGTATGAGAAGTTTATCTTGTGGGAGAAAAGGATGAACGAGGGAATGCCTTATTTGCAAATGTGGAGAGGGGTGTGGGTATCTTTTTGCAAAATTGCCATATTTTCCTTCATGTCCGTTGGATATAAATCGGATGGCCTATATTGCAGGATGGCAGGAACACCATCATCACCAACTCTGTTTTTTTATAAGAGTAGAGATATGTGAGTGTCACTGCCCCCTCCCCCCCACACACCCACACTTCCCAACACCGAAGGAGTAGGGTGACACCTCGATCTTGATACTAATCTATCGACTAGCTTCTCTCTCAAACATACACACACACACTACCCGACACCGAAGGAGTAGGGTGACACCTCGATCTTGATACTAATCTATCGACTGGATTCTCTCTCAAACATGCACACACACACACACACTACCCGACACTGAAGGAGTAGGGTGGCACATCGATCTTGATAATAATCTATCGATTCCTCTTTCAAACATACACACACACACACACTCGCTAGTTGTGCCTCTGTGCCTATCGCGCACACTCTCGATACTTCTTTCTCCCCCTCCCCTCAACAATGACAGCAGAAGAGTGACAACTCGATCTAATCATAATCTGTCAATTGGGTTCTCTCTCAAACATTGTGTCTCGGTGCCTCGCTCGGTAGCCCCCTCGATATGTAGACTTCTCGCGCGCGCACAACTGTAGTGACGATGACACTGAACCCAGTGTGCCTTGTTTTTACCGGCCTCATGTGATAATTTTCACCCTGTTTTTTGTTAATTAACAAGGCAACCTTTTCTTTGTTACTACTAGTGAATCTGAAATCATTCGAGGCAGACATAAAACATATCACTTCAACCCAATTATTGCAGCAAGTACTTTAAAAGAAATTAGCTAGCTGCCCGTGCGTTGCACGAAACATCAAGATGCATTTGTATGAGTAGTTTATTTTGTGAGAGAAAAGGCTGAACGAGGGAAGGCCTTATTTGCAAACATGGACAGACGTGTGGGTATATTTTGGCAAAATTGCCATAGTTTCTTTCCTATCCGTTAGATATAAATCCGACGGCCTATATTGCAGGATGGCACGCACACCATCATCACCAACTCTGTTTTCTACCCCCTCCGTCCGAAAATACTTGTCATCAAATGGATAAAAATAGATGTATCTAAAACTAAAATACGTCTAGATACATTTCCTTTTATCCATTTTGATGACAAGTATTTCCGGACGGAGGGAGTATTTGTATTTTTAGAGATTTCAACAAGTGACTATGACCGGACCTTACCAACATACTCAAAAAAGTAGTCCATAATTTTGATGTTACCCTCTTTTCTTGGCGGTGCAGTGCCATCTGGATACCTCATAAATAAATCAAGGACAAATATGACCCCTTCCTAAAAAGACATACGTAGCAAAATGAGTGAATCTACACTCTAAAATATGTCTACATACACATCCGTATGTGGTAGTCCATTTGAAATCTGAAAAAGACAAATATTTAGGAACGAATGGAGTATATATAAGAGTAGACATGGAGATATATCTCCAGCATGGTCTACAACAAAAATGTGTTGGGCTGGTTAGCGCCGGATGCTCGCAACGCGATGACATGCGTTCGAATTCTGTCTTTTAACTTTAGATTTGTATATTATATATTACTCTACTTATTTAATATATACTTCTTTCGCTACTGTATTGACAGTGGAACCCACAGAGTACTTAGAATATTAAGGATGGACTTTTTTCTTTTTAATTTTCTGTACGAAGTTGTAGCCACCCTGCAAGTCATGTGTACACTGTACATGCAATTAACTTTTTATAGAGGGACAATCATACAGGCAATTAACTCAAATGGATTGGATGTCACTCTATTATTTCCAGCATAAAGAGCATCTCCAACGGCAGCCGACAAATTTCCTCCCGCTTCCTTCCGCGGAGGACGACATCAAACGCCAGCGGCATACATTTGTACAACTCTAACCAACCAGATGAAATTCATGCAAACACGGACTGATTTCATATAAGCATGAAGGATTTCATATAAAAAAGCCGGATCTTCATATAAACATGATAGATTTCATTACATTTACATGAACTAAGAGGTGCCAATCCGGCTCTCTTGTATAATTAATACTCCCTCCGCCCGGAAATACTTGTCCTAGAAATGGATATATCTAGACTTATTTTAGTTCTAAATGGCCGCCCGTGGATCCCTTTGTCTTCCTCATGTCCGTCAGACACTTGCGGGGTTGACGAAGGTCCTCGGAAGAGACGAAGCAGCAAAGAAACCACCTGAATCCGCGGTCGTCGCCTCAGCGGTGGCCTTCATGGGTACCAAGAGGCGGCGGCCTCCCGTGTTCTACTTCTCCTCGATGATGGCGGCGGACAGGGAGAAGATGGCCACCGACTGGTCGCTCTCCACACACCCGGCTTCTGTCTCTGTCTGCATGGCGCTGCCGCAGGCACGGGAGGCGCGCCCACAGACACGGGAGGCGCGGCCACCGCAGACACTGGTGGCGCGGTACGACGCGGCAGCGACGGCGCCCGTACCGTCGTGCTTGGTGCTGTGTTGGCGTGGAGCAACTCGCCACTCCTCATCGAGCTGAACTGGAGCGGCGAGTTGCTGAACCACCCGCCTGCTTGGGGCGGCAACTGGCTCCGTCAGGCCATGTGAGGTTGGTGAAGCACCGAGCAGCCTCGCCCGTATCCGGAGGGCTCGGTGGGCCACCCAGCCTGGTAATATGCCGGAGAACGGCTCATCGGAAGCCATCGGAAGGTGGAGAAAATGGTGAAGGAGGAGATGGGGGAGCGGCGGAGGGGTGTGATTCTTGCCCGTTGTCTGTCTGGCCTCGTGTAAATAGAGGGCAAACGGTAGGAGCTTGGCCGACGTCTGGCCTCGTTTAAACTGAGGGCAGACGGGAGGAGCTCGACCGGTGTTGCATTTAATTCCGGCCCGCTCATGAACGGACGTGTGGCCGGAGTAGGATTCTCGGTTTGCATGCGGGTTTAACGGAGGGGTTTAATGGAGGCGCTGGGCGTGCAGCGGGCGGTGCAGTACTATTCGATTTGACAGCATTAATGAGCCATCAAATCACAAAGGCCCTCGCCTCTCGTGAAACCGACCGAGCTAGACTGCCCCGTCCTCTAGCCTTTTAAAAAAATGTATATACTCCACTTTTGTACAGTAGTACTACCCCCGTCCTGGTTTATAGGTCCCTTTTATAGTTTGTGCCAAATTTTGACTAAAGATTTAACTAACAAAATGTTAATGCATGTCAAGAAAAATTATCTCATTGGATTCGTATTTGAACATAGTTTCGAAAAATATAATGTTTGGTGACATGCGTGAACATTTTCTTATTTTAATCGATGATCAAAATTTGGCATGAAATACAATGGGGACCAATAAACCGGACAGAGCTAGTAGTATCGATGGATTGCGCCATGGAGCAAAACTTGGAATTAAAAAAAGGTGGTTCATATAGAGAGCCCTCGTGAACTATGTGTCATACATGGCAATAAATAAAGTACTACATGATACTTATATGATACATGGCGCAGGAGTACTAAGTATTATTAATACAGTTTTACTAGAACTCATCTAGATGAGATATAATTAGGTCTCATTCATCTTTTATAGCCATTGGATGTGATGCTATAAGATGCGTGTGTGCTGACGTGGGTTGTATTTTTTCTTGTGCAACGAACTGACCACTGCATGTCATGTTTGATAGTCTCAAGTCATTAAAAGCATACAAGCCACACATCTCTTCTTGGTTGATTCCTCTATTTATGTCAAAAAATAAGAAACAACGTGAGAGTTAATGCACCACGCCTATGTGTTAGACTAGCCACAATGGTGAGTAACATACACTAGTAACATACACATATCCCTAGACTATGTTACTACCTTCATAGTGGGTAGTAACATAAGTGGGATAACATGCAAAGCTTCATTTATTAGGTTATAGACTCATATTGCATTGGGACATGTGATGTTACAGTAACTAGCTAGTAAGTTATTATAACTACCTCTCTCCTCATTAACTCACTGCCACATAAGCAAATTTGCTGAGTTGGACTCGATGTTACTGCTGAAGTTACTCCCACGGTGGCTAGTCTTACTAGTATTTGGTTTTCGTATTTGACAGCGGGCGGCGCAGTTCCCGATACGCCTTTAATGCAGACGAGGGAGGGAGTAGCGGTTCCCGATATGTTGAACGGCCAATGCATCCTCCTTTAATTAATGCATGAGGGAAGTAATGAGAGGAGGTCCAGGAAAAGAGGTTGCACGATGTGAATGCAACACAGTTTGCCCTCATTGCCCTCATATAAAGGCGCCCCTCCTCCCTTCCAATGCATCTACCACATCGTACGCACCTAAGCACTTGCCTAAGCACCTACACTAAGCGCAAAAGAGCTCGTTCCAGACCCATGGCGGCGATGCGCGTGAGCGGCCAGCGGTAGCGCCAGATGGTCCATGACGCCGGCCTACGGCATGGCACCGAGGATCGTCTCCAGACGGTATTGGATACTGGCTGGTGGATGGCCGCCATCGACGCCAACTACGACTCTCAGTTGGACCAGATGATCGTTGCCACCAGCAACAAGTTCACCGTCCTCAAGAATCTCGCGTACGACATCACCGTACTCCTCCAGCCCGCGCGGCCGGGCTCCTCATTGCCTGCCACCTTAATCGGCCTCCATGGACGGAACCTCTTTCAAGCACTGGTGGCCCTGCGACTGCCCGCCGACACCATAAAGAATGTCCATCTAGAGGTCGCGCTCGCCGCGAGGCGCCTCACCCTGCAAGAATTCGTCGACCTACACATCCACATGTACGAGCAAATCATGTACATAGGTATCGACAAGGCCAGTGAGGACGCTACAACGTTGGCCTTCCTCAACCGGCTGGAAGCCTTGGATGCCTTTGTTGAGAAGCACCTCGACCTCGCCACAAAAGTCGACGCTCCTTAGTCGCCGGTCGGTGGCCCGGCACAGTAAGTTGAGGAGGAGGAGGTCTTACGTTCGTGGATCCATCTTTCTTCTTGCCTTCTGTAACCACCACTGCGATCGCATCATCATGGCCTTAATTCTTATTGTGTTGTTGCATTCTCGTTCCAGTTAATACCGACATGTGCGATCCCTTTGCTTAATTATATGCATCACTGTAACTAGTTCTCCATCCGTCAATTTATAAGTTGTGCTTACCTTTTCCATCAACTTCATGCAACACGCGGGCATCTTGCTAGAAACACTAGAATATGTCTATATAATCCGTATGTGATAGTCCATTTGAAATCTCAAAAAAGACAAATATTTAGGTACGAAGGGAGTAATATATTAGGAGTATATCAAAACAATAGTGATTTCTTTCAAGTTTGTGAACAAATACTACTATTCTACTACTTTGGATCCGTCGCAACGCACAAGCACATTGCTAGTAAAAGGAAAAGGCCTGCCATGTTCGCGTCGCACCCCCACACGCCCGGGAATCGGGAGTACAACACGGCCCGTCCGGCACGACACATACCTTAGGGAAGGCGTGTTGCCTACAGCCTAGCATTTTCACTTTCATGTGGGACCACCTGTTGAGCAAACCGACACCGCGCCCGCCGCCGGGTTTGAAAACAGAAACAAGGGGAAGATCTAGCTGTAGCACGGAAGCCAAGAAATTTTGTGTCAGACGAGGATCGTTGATAGAGTAGGAGCATTCCGTACTAGTACTACTCCTACCAAGTTTGTACTCCTAATACTATTATATTACTAGTAGTACCACTATACAACTAGTAGATACGTGCACGGCACAACATCGTAGGAACAAAAAACGGGAAGATCTTGTTTTGGGTGATTTATCTTTTTTTCAATCAATGTAGTATGAATAATATGATGTGGGGGGCACCCATGAAGCTTATGTGGCTTGGTTGCATGGCTACGGAAGGTTAGAGAAAAATAAATAGATAATGTGTTTAGAGTGCACTCCACTAAATAGATATACTTTGGATCCATTGCAATGGACCGGCACATCTATATCTATACCCCCTATATAGTGTGTGAAAAACTTTGAAAGTTGGTCGTTGGATGAAGCCAATCCGACGGTACAAAGATGGCAAATCCGAGCACTACTGGCCATTGGATATCATCCACCAGATTCTGCCACATGTATAATCTAGAAGACTCCATGGTTGAACTTAATTCATGACTAACTTTGCCACAACTAAGCTCAGGCAAAGTTATTAATAAGTTATTCAAAATGAGAGCCACAAGTTGGCAAGCCTAAGGGAATCTTGCCACATTTTTTGTGTGTATGTCATGTGGGTCCAATGTGGCTTGCCTAAGGTGTGGCTTGAACCAAACACTCACCTAAGTTAATCAAACTTGCCTAACCTTACATTCCACCAAATTTTGCCACAAGTTGGCAAGCCTAAGGGAATCTTGCCACATTTTTTGTCTGTATGTCATGTGGGGCCAGTGTGGCTTGCCTAAGGTGTGGCTTGAACCAAACACTCATCTAAGTTAATCAAACTTGCCTAACCTTACATTCCACCAAATTTTGCCACATCTTAGAATCCAAAAAACTCCACATGTAGAAGCATAATGTACAAACCACCAGAATCTCATGCGTGCAATGCACGTGTACCTTACTACTAGTACTAGTAGTAGTAAGAAACAAATTCCAGTTTTGGCACGAGCTCGTACTGCGGGAGCACCACAAGGCTTGCTGCAGGAGTTACATTTTCCTCTCGGGGCCCACGGGACCGAACTTCAGTGGCTTAGTGCCCGGCCTATGAGTCAATGACATGTGGGCCTTAAATGCGACTGGCCCACATGTCATTCTCATGGTGGTGGCGTGGTTCGCGACTCACTCGTTTGAGATGAACCGGCCAGTGGTGGCGTGGCCATGGCGAGGGTACCACAGCTAGGCGTAGATGGCCACACCGGCGGGTACTACCTGTAGTACATAAGTACTCCAGCTGAGGATTGATGCCCGGGACGAAATGTGTCACAACCGCTGGATGAAAATTCGATGGTGCGGGAGTACGGATCGGAGCACAGCAGCGGAGCAGGCAAACCGCGTCCAATCGGGTGTGTCTGTGGTAGAAAGTTGATGGTCGCCGCAGTTCAGCTGGCCCGCATGTCATGCACACAAAGGCAGAGGAGCGGTGGGGCCGAGAGGGATGAGGGGCACGAACAATCCTACCATTCTATCACTGACATGTGGGACCCATAAGCATGGGTCCCACCTATCAGCGAAGGAAAGGCAGGGCAAGGTAGTGATAGCCATGTCAGAGGATCCATGTCCATGTCGGGGGACGTCGTGCCGTGGGTTGGAGCGGCGTCGTGGGAATCGCGTGTGGGTGTGGCAGTGGTAGAAACAAGAAACTTGATGGTCGCCGTGGTTCAACTTCCATGGACAAGCTGTCGTGTCTGCTGACACATGTATATCAAAACTAGAGTGTTTATATTTCAAGGACGTGAACAAGTATTATTCTACTAGTTTGGATCCATTGCAACGCACGGGCCATCACATTGGTAGTAGTAGTGTCCATCTCTATCTCTAGAGGCCTTCCCTCATTCATCCTTTTCTCTCACAAGATAAACTACTCATACAAATGCATCTTGATGTTCCGTGGAACGCACGAGGATGTTTCCTTGGGGGTCTCTCCAGCGCGGCGTGGCCGTAGTTGCAAGTTGACGCCCCTTGAGATGCCGACATTGAGGGGCACTCGGATTTCCTCCGATGAGCAGGTAAGATGAGTTTGATCACGTAGTAAATGCATTCTAAAGACTACTTC
The DNA here is from genome assembly GCF_002162155.2 of Triticum dicoccoides. Lineage (NCBI taxonomy): Eukaryota > Viridiplantae > Streptophyta > Magnoliopsida > Poales > Poaceae > Triticum > Triticum dicoccoides. Next base: position 571,540,264 of record NC_041383.1, on the reverse strand, counting down.
TGTGTCCATTTCCTAATTATCCCCCTGCCCACTGTTTCACAGGCTAGGCTCGGTGCGAGTGGAGATTGGCTTGCATATGTACGGGAGGGTACCAACATCAATTTGCACAACATTTACAATGGTGACAACGTTCCTGTAGAACCTTTGTCCAACATTGGGATCAGCCATGCAACGGGCCACCGCATGAATTGGTACGATGGAACCACTGTGAGATTGAATAAAAGATAGCACGAACCTTGCACATGGCGGTCAAAGGCGGACCATGCTGTTTGCGGCAGATTTGTTGCCGTACGAGTAGGAAGACGCTGTGCTCCTTTCTAACTGCATCTTCGCGGTGACAAACCAGGGGACTTATTATGTATGGGACACATCCTACAATATACTCCCTCTCTCCCAGTTTATTTGTTTTGAATCTTTTCGTTTTATAAGTTTCGAATTCAAATTTAGAGCTCCCCATCACATGTTGAGATTACAATGTCCATTAAATCATTGCGTGCATGTATAGTAAAGAAACAAATCTCGAGTTTGGCACGAGTTCGTGCTGCGGGAGCACCACAAGCCCTGGCGCAGGAGTTACATTTCCCTCTCAGGGCCGTCAGGACTGAGCTTCAACGCCTTACTACACCTACCTTTGAGTTAATAACATGTGGACCCGATAGGTGACTGGTCCACATGTAATGCTCCCGACGGCAGAGGGGCAGTGGGGCCAAGAGGGGTGAGCCGCAGGTCGGGGGACGTGTGGTTTCATGGGTTCGAGCGACGTCGTGGGAATCGCGGGTGGCTGTGGTAGAAACTTGATGCTCACCGCATTTTAGGTGGCCCACATGTCATGCACACAAAGGCAGAGGGGCGGTGCGACCGAGAGGGGTGAGGCGCACATCGGGGGGCGTGGTGCCGTGGGTTGGAGAGGCGTCGTGGGAATCGCGAGATGAAACGTGATGGTCGCTGTAGTTGAACTTCCATGGACAAGCTGTCATGTCTACGGACACATGCACTGTATACCGATCACTGGAAGGAGTAGCAGAGAAAGCTATATATGGGGATAAATAGTTCCTTATAGTCAAGCAGACCCACGCTACTACTCTGTTCCAAAGACATGCACACCATCAAAATAGTCCATCTATATCAATATACACCGAGAGGGAATAAGTTTTTTTACAAGAGAGGAAATAGTTCATCCATCCATAATGCCCTCCTGCTGGTGCAGCATTTTCTTCTTCTTCTTCTTCTTCTTCTTCTTCTTCTTCTCGTTCTTCTTCTTCTTCTTCTTCTTCTTCTTCTTCTTCTTCTTCTTCTTCTTCTTCTTCTTCTTCTTCTTCTTCTTCTTCTTCTTCTTCTTCTTCTTCTTCTTCTTCTTCTTCTTCTTCTTCTTCTTCTTCTTCTTCTTCTTCTTCTTCTTCTTCTTCTTCTTCTTCTTCTTCTTCTTCTTCTTCTTCTTCTTCTTCTTCTTCTTCTTCTTCTTCTTCTTCTTCTTCTTCTTCTTCTTCTTCTTCTTCTTCTTCTGCTTCTTC
>NC_041383.1:571519089-571538478 GCF_002162155.2 Triticum dicoccoides | reverse complement strand
TCTGCTTCTTCTTTTTCTTGTTCTCATTCTCTATGGGAGACGGCTTCGCAACAAGCTCTTTGGACCTTGCAGCTATCTCGAAACTCACACGGGCATCGAGGGCAGCATATTTTATCCGCTCGTACGTCAAGGGATAATTCTCCCATCGAGACGACCTTAATGCCACCGTATCATCACCCTTCTGAAGATTTGTACCGAGCACAAAATTTGCTACGTCGAATAGGGATGGTGTCCGTTTAGCACAATCTTCTACAGGAATTTTGATTCTGGTTTGTAGGTCAGTGATGCTTTTCAAATCAAGGTTGTACGGCTCCAGCTTCTGTTTGTCCCCTTCGATGGCTGCCCCACAGAAGTATACGTCCTCCCAAGACAAGAAATCGCGAAGCTCACCTAGTATGGAGGGTGAGTGTATGCTGTGGTACACCAAAACATCATCTTCGAGGCACAACTGAAGGATGGCGGCGCGCTGGATCTTCCCAGGGGCACGCTCCGTGTACTCTGCGTCGAGACCGATGACCCTCGTCTCTACCTTTTTGAGGGAGTTGGATACATTGTCGATCCACTACCGAACAACCCTTGGGTGGACGGTGACGGTGGCAACTATGTGCATCGAGCCTTCGACGAGGACATGTTGGACGCTAAAAACCTGCATCTCTATCTCTTTCGCCATTTGGAACCGCTGGAACGTAGGGCTATGGTTTGGAGAATTAGGATTAGATGGCTAGCCTAACTAAAGTAGTAGATGATTATTTAAAGAGGTTAAAACAATGTGAACGCAGTGGGGTTTGGATGCAAATGAAGACGAAGGGGAGGTGAAGAAGCCGTGGCGAATCGGTTCCCGATGGAGAAGTAAATGGGAGAAGTGGCGTGCAGGCAGTTGATTAGACGGCTAGGTAGACGAAACGAAAAGGCTATGCGGGTAGAGTGAGGAGTCGTACCTGTTCGTGTACGTGCCCATCCTTCCTGATAGGTGGGACCTATGCAAACAGATAAAAAAATGTGTCGTAGCTTTTTTTTGAGCCCGTGAGTGGGAGACACAACATTCTCTGGTTAAGGAATACTCCCTCCGTTTAGGTGAGTATAAGTCACCTTATGAAAATAAGGTTTTCCCAAAACCTTTAGGCGTGGAGCATTAACTTCCTGCTCGATCCCCTCCCAGCCTCGTTAGCCAGCCTTCTCTTCCTCTGCTGCCGTGTTCTACCTTTCCATTTTTCCTCTCTCATGTGTGGAACAATCTGCATGCCGTCCTTGATGCACCAGAACGACCACTGCATGCATCACGGCAGGGTGTTGATTGGGCATGCACGAGAATTTGGTTCTACTCGCAATATGGATGATACCTGAACAATGAAGTGAACAGGCATGCTAGCACGGGAGACCTATTTCCGCTTTACAGTACTGGAGTACTCATGTTCCTACTAGTAGTAGTAGTAGTAGTAGTAGTACAACTGTGGTACACTTGATGGTCAAAATACTATTCATCCTGTCCTCACAGTGAAGTGACAACACCCTGCGCTTGACACTAGTCCAGGCGAGGCGGCGTGTTCGGGTTACCAAAGTCAGCCTCACCCTATGCACTGTGCAGTCTATCATCGCCGTTGTACAGCACATTGGTGCCTCGCCTCGTCTCCCTCTCCGCTCCCATAGCACCACTCCATCTCCATCTCCTTCTCCGTCTCCGTCTCTGTCTCCATCTCACTGTGCCCCCGTGCACCGTCGCCTCACTCGCCTCCCCCAGTACCACTATTCCCTCGCTAGCCGCTCCAGCACCGACATCATTCTCCCCCGTAAATCAAGCCCCCTTCCAAACTCCACCATGGCCGAACGCGAACCGCACAGCATCCATATGAGCCGCGATTGGAGCAATCTCCCCAGTGACATACTCGACCTTTGTTGTTCGTGTATGTATATGTTGACCGCCCTGCGACTGGCTGCATGCTCGAGGGACATGCACACGACCATCGTCGAAGCGAGGCCTAAGCTTTTCAAGACACCCTGCTTGCTGCTATCTGGTCTTGCGAGATCGGCTCACCATGATACTGAGGCGTGCATGATGCCCCTTGACTTAAAGCCGATCTCCATTAGCCAAAACTTCTTTGCAGGAATGTAGTGTGTCGCCGTACATCATTTCCCTCGACATCGATCCGATCACCATCGCCCGAAACTTCTTGGCAGGTATGTACTAGGTCGGCATGAACTCCCACTGGATGGCTGCCTTCAGAGAAGACGGTAAAAAGTTGGTGCTTGTGAACTTCCAGACCTCCCATGAGATTATCCTTCCTCCGTTGGATTATATAGAGTATTACCATCACGGTCCAAGTCATTGAGATTACTACGTCAGTTGGACGGACCTTGTTTTGCAGAAGATTGTAATCTGCCAAGTACCCACACGACATGCGAATTACGCAGACTTCAAGCTAATTGCCTTGTTCGACCGCGGACTCGCCTATCTTTACGCCAGTGCCTTTTTTAGCTAGAGACAACTCGGCTCGCAGTGGATCATCGTCAAAGCTGATACACACTTCTGTGATGCTATTGAACACAATGGCATCATCTACGCGATCGACAAAGCAGATGGCACCACGTATTGCTGGGACGACGCATGTAAGTTGTTTCCTTCTCATGTTAATGATGACGCCATGACACTGTTTGAACTTTTTTTGATGATTGGCATATCCCTGTTTGAGCAGAATTTGAGTAGAACTATGGAAATATGTTAGAGACGTCGTAAATCAGCTATATTTGGAATGAGTTAATTCATGTGATTGTGACCATGTCATTACATCCAATTTGTACCCTGAATAATCAAACGATTAGGAATATATGGATATTATCCTTATTTTACAGTAATCTATATACTACTACTAAATATGAGTGTGTATCAATGGCCATGTTAGTTTCCTCATTTTCATGATGTAGAAACATGCACCACACTGTTGGTTTCATCTAACCATACATTAGGGAAGTAAATGTGCATGTGGTGAACTCTATATTTGGAAGTAGTGAAATCCTGCAATGCTTACCATGTGTACATACCTATATTCGCCCTTCAGCAATCAATGACTAGAATAATATCCTCACAAAAATTTTGCCCACAGAACATGAGTATATAACAATGCATGGTCTGTTAGTTACCTTGAAGAATTTGTTTGTGAGGACAGAACATGATTACATAACATGCATGACATGGTAGTTTCCTGTGAAGAATCAATTGCGAGATAACATGAGTATAACCATGCATGGCACTTATATATATTTTCGAACCCAGTATACATTTCCCTGTATTTTCCTCCCAGTTCCAACAGGGACATATCAATGTTGTTTCTTGCATTATCCTACTCATACTCTGAACAATGCTATCTTACATTAACAATGCCTGTCCTTTTTGATATGATGCAGTGTCCCTACAGTTACTTCCCTTTGTAATTACACCACCTTTGCCAAAAACAGGGAAGCACAACTGGTTCCTCGCTCGATCAGACGACGGCAAAAGACTGATGATCATTCGGACACATGAGCCGGAAAAGTTATATTGCAAAAACCCCACTGTATACAAGCACCGTGTAATATGTGAGTATCCGGATAGTGGCTGTTACGTCTATGAGCAGGATACCAGCTTGTTGGGGCCTTTAGGATTTTTTAGTTCGAGGCGGGTAAACAGCCTTGGTTCACACTCTCTGTTTCTCGGACTCAATTATCCGATTAACCAGGAGATCACCGTTGGCAAGGACCTTGATGGCAGACAGGCTCAGTTTGCCATGGAAAATTGTGTCTACACAGCGAGCCCTAGGAGTTCGGGAGCATACTTCCCTGATTGTCAACGATACAGCCTGCAGCCAAAAGAAGGTGAGAATGACAAAGGCATCCAGATTAACTTTGATCCTTGGATGTCTCAATTACGACAGGCAGTGATGTGGTTCAAGCCTTCAGGTTGATAGGTAATTGGACTATTGCATCGAAAGGGTGGAGTACTGGTGTCTCCGGATCACTGGTCGCTGAAGCGGGGCTGCAAATTATGATGGTGTTGGACCATCTCTTCGAATGACTTTGTTGTCTTTGCTGCTGGTTCTGGATCGGTAGTTCTTTCTATTGTTATGCATATTCCTTGTCATTTCGTCATCCTCGTCTATGTAATAGTTGCTTCTATTTAGAATGTCATTCTCGTCTGGATCACGAGAGTCTGAGCGCTGCAGATGGGTACGTTTTGGTGTTGTAGCAAGACTTCTTATGAACTATCATGTCTTGCTGTTTATGTCAGTTGTAGTCACTAGTCAGTGTTTGAATGTTGTATATATCGTTGTTTCGAACTGTTTATTGTCTTGAACTACTGGTGGGCTAAATGAGGGCATCACCATTCTCTAGTGTTCAGAGTATATCTCCTTTTTTCAAGTTATATAATTTGAGCTCACTGTCTTTACGATGATGTACACTTGTTTAGGCCAGTGAGGTGTCGTTGAATATGGGCCGAGTAGTAACGCAACGCCAAACAGGTCAATTATGACTCTCGGACCGGGCTCTCAAAAGATCCCGAAAAAAGGCCGGGCTCTCCAAAAAAGAAAGAATAAGGACTCTTAGGCCGAGATGTGGGCGCCACCGGTGTTTTCGTGCACTTGCACGCCGAGAGCATATTGGCGCATGCTCGAAATTCATGCTACCTTTTCATCCCCAGTCTCCCGCCCCTCCCCCACCTCTGGAATCTCGATTCCTACTCCAGTTCCCCCAAATCCCCCTCCTGTACTCCCTGTACTCAAGCACACTATCATGTCACCGGTCAACGTGGATCTCCGAGCCGGAGATCATGAGGTCCGTCCTGCCTTCGGTCGTTGCGTGCTGTCGCTCAACAGTGGCATGGCGGCGCTTGACGACCAGTTTGCCAGCAAAGTGCTGATGGTAACCATCAACGGCGACCGGCCTCCCGTCTCGCCGGACGACCTTGTCAAAGCTCTTGGCATTGCGCACGGCATCCAAATAAGTGACTTGCTCGTCGAAGTCTGTCCACCACCGGCTGATTTCTTCGTCAGGTTTGAATCTTCCCGACGTTTATTCTGTGATGGCGCGCTGGTGAGCTTTGACCGGTGGCACCCAGGATGGGGCTCGGTGCCCTCTGAGCTTGAGTTTTTAACAAAGCTTACCTTCCACGGCATGCCTCGACGTGCTTGGAATAGCGAGTCCGTGAACGAGCTTATCAACGACCTTGGAGGTGAGCTCGTAAGTATGTTTGTTCCTTCAGACGGCTGGGCTCTGACAGTTATGGCATGGATGAAGAAGCCGTCCACCATACCGAAGGTGATTGGTGTTGAGATACCGGTGCAGGAACCGGGGTTGTACTATTTGTCGCCACCAAGGCCGCCGCGGACCACGTTAGGGATGTACCTGTATCGAGTGTTCGTGCATGTCGAAGAAGTGGTCAATCCATCAATCGAAGTCCTACCGCCCCCGCTGGTGCCAGGGTCCGTCGACGACGTCCATTACAGGAGTCAACATCAGACTTTCCCCATGTTGCTCGGAACGATGGATGGCACATGGCCTACACCATCGCGTGGTGGAGGCCACTGCCTCTTTGGGAGAAGAGGCAGGGCTGGCTTCCTGGATGTGCTCTAATTTGAGGTAACAACTGAATCTTGTCAGATAGTACTAGTTAAATCCGAGCTATGGGTCTGAAGCACCGATATGCCAGTACATTTGATTGTGACCTGTTCTAATTTTGTACCTGAACTTTTTTTAGAAAGGTCTGTACGTCAACTTAATGTGCTAGCAGAACTTATTGTGTTGTCTGTCTGTTTTCTTTGCACAACATTCAAGATATTTCCCCGTCATTTATAAAGACGATGAACTGTTATGTACAACTTCGTTGGTTTCAACATAGCCCTTCCCGTAGCGATCCACTGCTTCCATCCTGATTGTGCCGCCTACGTGAAATTTTTGTATGCAAGTTCAGTGTGCTATGATGTTCTATATGGTTGTGTCAACTATATAAGTTTTTACTGAGCATCAGCAATGCATATGGCTGAAAGATGTATTTACGAGCATCGACCAATGGGTCTCTCTCTCTCTCTCTCACACACACACACACACACACGCGCACACACACGCGCACACGCACAAGTGGGACCCGTTGAATTATTTATTTGCTCGTGACAGCTTTTAATTAGGTTCCACCGTAATCTAACTTTTTTCTTAAGTTATTAATTGAGCTCAGTGACTTCAAAAAGTTGTACAGAAGCCTTGTTTGGGCCTTTCCGGCGTCCCTGAATGTGGGCTGAATAACCATGTTAGGTTGTACTGTACTACACATGCCTTTTTTTCAACATCAGCAATGCAACTGGGCCAACAGTTGTACACAATATCCGAGTCAACTTGTTAACCACCCCGCTGGGCTGCAAAGTTTCCTAGGAGGTATGCATTAGGCTTAACAAGAAAATGGACTTTAAGAAATAATAAATGGGATGTAATTATAATAACTGGGCAATTACTATGCACCAAACACGTAATTAGTTTGAAAAATATATTATTTTTGGAATTTGGAAATTTTAATTTCATTACTTGTTGCGCGCACAATATTTTGTTGGGTTTTAACGTGATACAACTTTATGTTGAAATTATATTTAACCTGACTAGAAATTTCAAATAAAAATATTTCGGATCCCATCAAAATGTGGGAATTTTTTTTGAATTCTGTTTTGAGTAGTTGTTTGAAATTATTAATCGTTGTCCTACCTAGAAGTTGGGATGTAGTTTTAACAAATCCGTAAATGGGCTGTAGTAAATTCCATTAGAATCGAAAAATGGGCTATACATTCTTACAAATCGCAAATGGGCTATATGTTCTCTGCCAAATCCGAGTTGTGGGCCTACTAAGTTGACGCGTACCAAGGGCTTTGTCAACTTAGTCAATATAAACGATTCTAGCTGCAGTGATCGTACGATGTCCATTCAACGGCCGTAGTGCTTCTTTAACCTCTGGTCTTCTTGCTCCAGCCGCCCAAAGCAGCGCCGGTCGTGTCGCGTGCTCCTGCCTCCCGTGGCCGGCTGTGATGCCGCGGAGGCCTCACTGCCCGAACTACTCCCACCGCTGGCCAGGCCATCCCTCTACTCACCCACACCCCCTGCTATTCTGCAGCGACGGCAGCGTCACACCGCAGCCAAACCAGTGAACCCTCGTACTCCTCTCCACGCGGGCTACCACTGCTGCGTCTTCCCCGGCTCCGCGTCATCCCCTTCCTAGGCCTCGCCGTCGTCCAGACCACCGCCCTGGTGCTCTTGGCGCGGCGTGGTCAACGTGGTCAATGACCGACTTCCATCGAAAGAGTACTGTACGTGGAGAGGCTGACAGCTGGTTCCAGGCGGCCGCAAGGAAGTACCTCCTTATTACGCGCAAAGTATTATTCCTCCACCTGACAGTAGGGACCCACCGGACGGGCCACCTTATTTCACGAAAAAACGTTTCCCCCCTGACTGCTGGGACTCACCGGACGGGCCAGCGTATTTCGCAAAAAAAACATTCCCCGCGCTCTCAGCTCGGACCCACCGGAAGTGCCTCCTTATTACGCACAAAAAAATGAATACTCCCCCTGCTAGCTGGGACCCACCATGGTGGGAGGTTGACTTGTGGGCCTACTAAGTTGACTGGGACGGGGGCCTTTGTCAACTTTAGTCAATATGAACGATTCTAGCTCCAGTGACCGTACGATGGCCATCCAACGGCGGTAGTGCTTCTTCAACCTCTGGTTTTCTTGCTCCAGCCGCCCAAAGCAGCGCCGGTCATGCCGCATGCTCCTGCCTCCTGTGGTCAGCTGTGCTGCCGCGAAGGCCTCACTGCCCCCTACTATTCCCACCGCTGGCCAGGCCCTGCGACGACGGCAGCCTCATACCGCAGCCGAACCAGTGAACCCTCGTACTCCTCTCCGCACGGGCTTCCACTGCCGCGTCTTCCCCGGCTCCCCGTCGTCCCCTTCCTAGGCCTCGCCGTCATCCACCGCCGTGGTGCTCTCGGCGCGGCGTGATCAATGTGGTCAATGACCGACTTCCATCGGAAGAGTACTATACGTGGAGAGGCTGACAGCTGAGTCCACGGTAGCCGCAAGGAAGTGCCTCCTTATTACGCGGAAAATAATTATTCCTCCAGCTGACAGCAGGGACCCACCAGACGGGTCACCAGTATTTCACGAAAAAATGTTTCCCCCTGACTGCTGGGACCCATAGGACGGGCCACCATATTTCGCGAAAAAACGTTCCCCCCCGCTGTCAGCTCGAACCCACTGGAAGTGCCTCCTTATTACGCACAAAAAAATGAATACCCCTTGCTAGCTGGGACCAACCTTGGTTGGAGGCTGACTTGTGGGCCTACTAAGTTGACTGGGACGGAGGCCTTTGTCAACTTTACTCAATATATGAACGATTCTAGTTGCAGTGACCGTACGATGTCCATCCAACGGCCGTAGTGCTTCTTCAACCTCTGGTCTTCTTGCTCCAGCCGCCCAAAGCAGCGTCGGTCGTGCCGCCTTCTCCTGCCTCCTGTGGCCGGCTGTGATGCCACGGAGGCCTCACCGCCCCCTACTACTCCCACCGCTGGCCAGGCCATCCCTCTACGCACCCACACCCCCTGTTATTCTGCGGTGATGGCAGCCTCACACCGCAGCTGAACGAGTGAACCCTCATACTCCTCTATGTGTGGGCATCCACTGCCGCGTCTTCCCTGGCTCCGCGTCGTCCCCTTCCTAGGCCTCGCCGTCATCCACCGCCCTGGTGCTCTCGGCGCAGCGTGGTCAACATGGTCAAGGAATGGCTTCCATCGGACGTGGACTGTACGTGGAGAGGCTGACAGCTGGGTCCAGGACCGCAGCAAGGAAGTGCCTCCTTATTACACGCAAAATAATTATTTCTCTACCTGACAGCGAGGACCCACCGGACGGGCCACCGTATTTAGCGAAAAAAACGCTTCCCCCTGTCTGCTGGGACCCACCACTTACATCTTCGCACGCAAGGAAGTGCGTCCGAAAAAAAATGATTCGCCCCCCTGACTGCTGGGACCCACCAGCTACATCTTCGCACGCAAGGAAGTGCCTGATAGTCGGGACCCACCTGGTCGAAGCGTATGTATCTTTGTCATTCTGGTCACGGACGTGTACGTACATATATACTGGTGGATGTAGAGGCGCGCACGTGTCATAGTAGAGGCGTGCACGTAGCATGTACACGTATGTACAACGACGAGGGTGCAAGAAAGAAAACACGGCCACGTACGTACATACGAGGAGGGTCTCTAACGCCTACCGCGCATACGCACATGGCTGGGTTGAAACGGAGAAACATCGTCGTCGTCGTGTTCATGGGGAGCCAACCGGCTGGGTCGGAACGGAATGCATGGTCGTGTTCATCGGGAGGGCTTGGACGGAATAGGCAATGGAAACGAGGCCTGGCGTACCACACAATAGAGGAAACGGACCTCCTACATTCAGAACAGGGTCCTGTCGATCGGGAGGGGTGTGGCGTACCGCAAAACGGAGGAAACGGACCTCCTACGGTCAAAACGGGGGTCCTGTTGATTGGGAGGGGTGTGGCGTACCGCAAAACGGAGGAAACAGACCTCCTACGGTCGAAACGGGGTCCTGTTGATCCGGAGGGGTGTGGCGTACCGCAAAACGGACGAAACGGACTTATGTTGGAGCGCTACGGTCAAAATGGGGGTCCTGTTGATCAGGAGGGGTGTGGCATACCGCAAAACGGACGAAACGGACTTGTGTTGGAGCGCTACGGTCGAGCTTGGGCCGGCCGACCGGATCGTTCGCAGCGACATGGCGGTCCATCCGGTGCCTCCTCTCAACCACGACTTCCTCGCCATTTCCGAGGTGAACCGCCACGTCCCGTTCCACCAGAAGGCTGCTCTAAGGCAAGTGATTACCGGTCTGCTGCATGAATCCAACTTTGTTCCGACTGAAATTGATGATCATCCACTAGGCATTGCTACTTACGGTTTCCCTAGTCCTCTGATGCGTGATAATGTTGTGGGTACTACTTTTGAGCTTGATGCTGAGGAAGAAGGGGAGATGAACACTGTAGTTTCTTTTGTTCCGCATGATGAGGCACTTAACATGCGGCTCACTACTTATGGTCCTGATGTGTGGCTTCTTTACATTGGATTTCCTCAAGATTACCAAACCTACCATTATCTGCATAGATCTGTTGATGGTTTCGGTAGTCTGACGCACTGGCACAACCCAAGGGGAGATAGAAAACTAGTACTGCTCAGAGTTAAAGTCATTCATCTTAGGTTGGTGCCAAAGAGCTTGGTTATCCGCCAACTTGGAGGCAATCGTCATTGCTGGAAAGTTTGTGTTACAATGCTGCGCAGTTCAGATTGGAATGCTCATTTGCCAGAAGTTCCTCCGGCTGGCGAAGACCCACCACCTGCAGATGGGATACCACACCCTCTCTATGGTGATGGCCTCAATGCTGAGCAACTGTATCAGATGCAGCTTAATAATTGGATGGCCCAACAGGGTGCTGGAAACAATGTTGCAGAGGATGTGGGTGAGAATGTTGCAGCTTAGGAAGATATTGAGATACACCCCCAATGGGGAGAATGGCCTGCACCTCCTCCACCTGCTCCACCTGTCCTTTATAATTACCAGGAGTGGCTGGCCAATGAGGGTCTGCAAGTTCAGGATGGAATTCTTCTAGCTAACAATCTGCAAGACAGCCCTTTTGCAGCTTGGAATGACTCAATTTCTCACAGCACCTCCACTACAAACTCTGACTCTAATGCTCTGGTGTTAGTACCAGCCTCTGTTCTGCAGGTCCTCCAGAGGAATGGATCTCTTCACTCTGCTGTTGTGGCTCCTCCTGTGGTGAATAATGAGCTGATGGCCCCTACATCTGATGCTCAGGTACCAAGAATTCAGACCCATGTCTCTGTCACCAATGCTGGTATGAACATTCAGTTCCAAGCTGACAATGAGTTCCTGAATGGTTTGCTAATTGCCGAGCCCCTGTCATATGTGCCCATCACTAATTTCCTCTCAAGCTCCATCATGCCCTCCCTTGCCACTATTGGCCCTTGGGCCCATGGCTATGGCATGAGGCCAACCAAACTGGATATCACCCTGTCACTGTCTGAATATAATGGTGCTGTTCAAGTTTTTTCCTGCATTATTCAGGGTGAGGAAGATGGTTCAGTGACCACTACTGTCAATGTTTGGTCCTTGGCTTCTGAGGAGATGCAGATTCTTTCTGATGACACTCAAGATATGGGTTTTAGTGCTGGTGATCAGGCTATGGAAATCTCTGAAACTCCTACTGACCAGGAAGTTTTGCAAGTGGATATCTCTGAAATTCAGGTTGGATCTTCTAGGGTGGGTGCAAGCAACAAGCGTGGCAAGAATAAAGCTCCGCTCTCGGTAACCAGTGTGCGTAGAAGTGCCCGTTCCAATAAGTATGATGGTTTCAAGGTGCCCCCTCTTACTGACAGCAGGACCAAGATCTCCAAAGTGAAACCCAGGGTCATTCCCAATGCTGTATCTGCTGTAGTCATCTCTGAGATCTCTGACGATCAGCCTGCAGATGGTGAACTCCCACCCCCCATGACAATTGAGCAAATCCAGCATATCGCTGTTCACCAGTGTGCTGTCCCACCTGAAGAAATTACTGAAGATCTGCTTATGGCAGATACGGGGGCTGGCTCTTCGTCAACTTCCTCCTAGTCACAGCTTTATTTCCTTTCGTTTATATCTATGTTATCGAACTGGAATGTGTTATGTTGGAACATTCGGGGCATGAACTCGGACCCCAAGCTTTTGGCTTTATCCAATGCTATTGCTACTAGTGGTTGCTCGGTTATTTGTCTACAAGAAACCAAGAAAACTGCTTTTGATAGTTCCTATATTAAATCTTGTTGCCCTAAACGCTTTGACAAATTTGCTTTTATCCCTTCGAGAGGGGCCTCTGGTGGTATTTTAACCTTATGGAATAGTGCTATCTTTACTGGCACGATTCTAATTGAAGAAGAATTTGCTCTTGTCACTAAATTTCAATCCACCCAATCTGCCCAAATGTGGACTTTGGTAAATATATATGGCCCCTATCAAGGTGATTCCAGGATTGACTATACTAGCTGGCTACTTAATCTTAATATTCCCTCTAATGAAGATTGGCTCCTTTTTGGGGACTTCAACTACATCCGTAGCCCTGCTAATCGAAATAAACCTGGTGGAAACATTAATGATATGATCACTTTCAACGATTTCATTCGAACACAAGGTCTGATTGAACTCCCACTCAAAGGCAGAACTTTTACTTGGAGTAACATGCAGGAAGATCCATTGCTTGAACAATTGGATTGGTTCTTCACCTCAACTAACTGGACTATTACATACCCAAACACCATTGTAAAACCTCTCGCTAAACCAGTTTCAGACCACATACCATGTGTCATCTCCATTGAAACAAATATACCTAGAAGCAACCTTTTCAGGTTTGAGTCTTATTGGATCCAACATCCTGGTTTTATGGACTTAGTTGCTGCCTCCTGGAACAAACATGTACCTTCAGATAACTATGCCACCATAATATCCATGAAACTTAAAACACTTAGATATGCGCTCAAAAATTGGAGTAAAAAAATTTCAAAGCTAGCTTCGGCTATTGCTAACTCTAATTCAGCACTGGCTAACCTAGACTCTCTGGAAAACAAAAGAAATCTCACGATCCAAGAGAGAAACTTCAGAAGAATTCTCAAAAATCATTTACTCATTCTATTGGAGTATCAAAAGCAATATTGGAGAAAGAGATGCACTATCAGATGGGCAAAATTTGGTGATGAAGACCCAAAATTTTTCAAGGCCATGGCTTCTGAGAGGTATAGAAGGAACAATATTGCCTCTCTTCAATTAGATAATGGTGCAACAGTTGAAGATCATATTGGGAAAGAAGCTTTAATTTACCAAAGTTTCAAACAGAGATTGGGAACCTCAGGAGAATACCAAATGAAGTTTAACCTTGCAAACATTATAAAAAAGAGGAATGATCTAGATCAATTAACAGCTCCTTTCTCCAGAGAGGAAATTGACAATGTCATTAAAGAAATGCCAGCAGACAGAGCACCAGGCCCAGATGGCTTCACAGGAATATTTCTTAAGTCATGTTGGCAGATCATTAAGGAAGACTTCTACATTTTATGTGATCAATTCCATGCTGGAACCATAAACCTCGAAAGCATTAATGAAGGCTACATCACCTTGATCCCTAAAATTGCCTCCCCAGCTACAGTGAATGACTTTAGACCTATCACTCTACTTAACTGTTGTCTCGAAGTAATCACAAAGCTACTAGCTAATCGACTGCAAAAGCTCATTCTGAAAATTATACATAGGAATCAATATGGATTCATCAAAGGAAGAGCAATCCAGGACTGTCTTGCTTGGGAATTTGAGTACATACACCAGTGCCAAAACTCAAAAAAGAAGATTGTGCTCCTTAAACTGGATTTCGCTAAAGCATTTGACACCATTGAGCATGATGCAATGCTGGAAATAATGAAACACATGGGATTCAATGACAAATGGCTTTCTTGGATCAAATCTTTGTTCTCTTCTGGCAAATCTTCTGTCCTATTGAATGGAATTTCGGGCAGACAATTTATCTGCAAAAGTGGGGTTCGACAGGGTGATCCGCTTTCTCCCCTAATTTTTGTTCTTGCGGCTGATCTACTGCAAGCAGCCATTAATGATGCCTTCAAACATGGCCAACTCCATCTACCTTTCCCTCGGCAAAACCAAAATGATTACCCTGTCATCCAATACGCGGATGACACTATTATCATCATGCCGGCCTGCCATGATCAAGCTCATACAATGAAAAACATTCTCACAGATTATGCAACCTCCATTGGCCTCAAAATTAACTTTCATAAATCCACTTTGATTCCAATCAACTGCGATGATGCCCTAAGTACAGATCTTGCCGCTATCTTTGGATGCACAATTGGCAAGATGCCATTCACATACCTTGGATTACCACTTGGTACTTCAAAACCTTCGGTCCAGGACCTAATGCCCATTGTCTGCAATATGGAAAGAAGACTCACTTCTACATTGTCTCTGATGTCATATGGATCCAAACTCTCCCTTCTAAACACGGTCATCACCTCACTCATTATTTTTGCACTCTGCACACTACGATTCCCTCCAAAAATCCTTGAGCTCCTAGACAAACTAAGAAGAAAATGTCTATGGACAAAGAAGACAGAACTGGGGGGAAAATGCAACTCTTTGGCGGCCTGGGACAGAGTTTGTAGACCCAAGAAGAGTGGAGGGCTTGGAATCATTAACCTCAAAATGCAAAGTGATGCTCTGCTTCTAAAGTATTTACATAAGTTTTACAACCGTCTAGACCTACCTTGGATAGAACTGATCTGGTCCACATACTATACCAACAAAATACAACACGCCTCAGATCCATGTGGTTCATTCTGGTGGAGGGACATTCTCAAGCTTACTCCTATTTTTAGAGGCATCTCCAAAGTTACAGTGAACTGTGGAAACAATGTTCTCATGTGGAAAGATCTGTGGTTGGAGGAAGTTCTTTCTAATACACATCCTAGAGCATTTTCTTATGTCAGAAATGAAGATTATTCAGTCCAAGAATTTTTATCGATAATATCTTTGGAACAGGCATTCTTTCTACCACTATCCTCACAAGCATTAAAGGAAGTACAAGACATGAAAGGGTTGGTAGCTCACATTACTTTGGATAACAACCAAAATGCAAAGGATATTTGGTCTTACCCTTGGAAAGGACCTGACTTCTCTGCAAGCAAATACTACAAATTCTGCTTCAGGGATATGAAGGCCCATAAAACTTACCACTGGCTATGGAAATCAAGAGTCTCTGCTAAACTAAAGGTCTTTGGATGGCTTATGTTGTCAGACAGATTAAACACCAGAAACATGTTGAAGAGAAGACACTATAACATTGGCACAAACCTGAACTGCTTACTATGTGGCCAAAAAGAATAAGACATTGATCACTTGATCCTAACATGCCCTTTTAGCAGAAGCTGCTGGTCAACCTTTGGGATAGACCCTGGAGATCAGGCCACTAGATTGTCCTGGCTAGAACAAGCTAAAATCATTTGGGGCAGGCCTTTGTTCATTGAAATCATCCTTCAAGCATCCTGGAGCATTTGGAAGGAAAGGAACAACAAACTTTTTAGAAATATCATCCCCTCCTACCACTCCTGGCTAGCCAGATTCAGAGAAGGGTTTAGCCTCCTCCAATATAGGGTTAAAGACAACAAGAAGGAATTCATCTTCTTACTTTTAAACTCCCTGCCCTCTGATTAATTGTACTCCTTAGAACTTTTCTATCCCCTCTCCAAAGTGAGATGGGGGGAGACATGTACATGATGTAACTACTCCTTGTAATTTGTTATAATTATTAATATATATGACAGTGGGAGCCTCTCCCACTGTCCTGGTTCCTCAAAAAAAACGGGGGCAGGGGGGGAGGGGTGTGGCTTACCGCAAAACGGGACTCCACGCGATACTGTTCATCTCCACCGTCAACCTTCTCCAGCCTCCACGGGCTCCTATTCATCCAGCCTCCACCGCGCGCTACTCCACCGGCTACTGTTACACCACCCCTCCACGGGCACCCCTCCATCGTCTACTGTTCATCTAGCCCTCCACACCACGGGGTCCTGTTCAACCACCCCTCCACGGCCACCCCTCCACTGTCTACTGTTCATCCAGCCCTCCACACCACGGGTTCCTGTTCATCCAGAGGCAACGCCACCGCTCACTGTTCATCCAACCCCCCTCCCCCCGCAACGCTCACTGTTCATCCCAGAGGCAGCATCGATCGGCTTCAGTTAGCAGAAGTAGCGAAGGAGTCGCTCCATCGGGTTCAGTTAACAGCCATCGATCGATCGCTCGGGTTTAGTAACGCGTAGCCTGCAGTGCAATCGCTCGGGTTCAGTTAGAGCCCAACGCCTCGCTCGGGTTCAGTTAGAGCCAACGCCTCGCACACACGCCCGTACCTGTACGAGAGAAATGCGCATTGCTCCACCCCCGACCTCCCATCGTAACCGGCAACTCCCTGGAATTTTCCTCCCCCTCGCTTCTACCACGGTTTTTTCCGTCATGAACGGCCCAAAGAATGTCATGCAGCTGCGTCTCCGGGCCGCCCAGGACGAAAAGCCCATTTTCTGTCATGATTTTTTGTCATGGAAGTAGGAGCCCACCACATCTATGATGATACTGGGTTTTGTCACAATTATCATCTTAGAAGTGTCATATGTACGACAAAAAAAATTCATTCGGCCCAAAATGTCACGGATGTGTCTTTTTTTGTAGTGGTATCTCCGGGCCCTCTTGGCAATACACATCATAAGCTTGCAAGAAAATGACTAAGGAGTTAGTCACAAGGTGATGTATTATGGAATGATTAAATAGACTTGCTGGTGACAATGTTGAACTAGGTATGAAGATACCGACAATCGAATCTCGGGTAAGTAACATGCCGATGGACAAAGGGGATTACGTATGTTGTCATAATGATTCAATCGATAAAGATCTCCGTAGAATATGTAGGAGCCAATATGGGCATCCAGGTTCCGCTATTGTTTATTGACCGAAAAGCTGTCTCGGTCATGTTTACATAGTTCTTGAACCCGTAGGGTCCGCATGCTTAACATTCATTGATGATGTAGTGTTATATGAGTTATATGATTTGGTGACTGAATGTTGTTCGGAGTACCAGATGAGATCATGGACATGAAGAGGAGTATCGAAATGGTCGAGAGGTAAAGATTGATATATAGGACGATGGTATTCAGACAACGGAAGGGTTTCGGGATGCACCGGGTAGCCATCGGGTCACCGAAAGAGGTTTTGGACACCTCCGGTAGGTGTTATGGGCTTAATGGGCCAAGGGAGGGACATACCAGTGATGTTGGCTTCAACTACATTGGTATTTGACCAAGGAGGAAGGGATGATGCAGCACAACAACAGTAGGTATTTCCCTCCGTGATGAGACCAAGGTTATCGAACCAGTAGGAGAACCACGCAACACCACGTAAAAAACACCTACACAAAAAGAACAAATGCTTGCAACTGGATGTAAGAGAGGGGTTGTCAACCGCTCACAGGTAAAAAGATAGGTAAAATTGTAGTAGTTTGGATCTCGAAGGAAAATATGATTAACAAGAGACCCCGTGGCCATAGATTTCACTAGTGGCTTCTCTCAAGAAAAATGGCATACGGTGGGTAAACAAATTAATGTTGGGCAATTGATAGAACTTCAAATAATTATGACGATATCCAGGCAATGATCATTATATAGGCATCACGTCCAAGATTAGTAGATCGACTCCTGTCTGCATCTACTACTATTACTCCACACATCGACCGCTATCCAGCATGCATCTACTGTATTAATTTTATGGAGGAACGGAGTAATGCAATAAGAACGATGACATGATGTAGACAAGATCTATTTATGTAGAAATAGACCCCATCTTGTTATCCTTAATAGCAATGATACATACGTGTTGGTTCTCCTTCTGCCATTAGGATCAAGCACCGTAAGATCGAACCCATCACAAAGCACCTCTTCTCATGGCAAGAAAAATTGATGTAGTTGGCCTAACTAAACCAAAGATTCGAAGAAGAAATGCCAGGCTATAAGTAATCATGTATATAAGAGATCAAAAGACTCAAATAACTTTCATGGATAAAAACAGAGATCTGATCATAAACTCAAAGTTCATGGGATCCCAACAAACACACTCCAAAAACAGTTATATCAAATAGATCTCCAAGAGACCATTGTATTGAGAATCAAGAGAGAGAGAGAGAGAGGGGAAGGCATCTAGCTACTAACTACAGACCCGTAGGTCTACAATGAACTACTCACGTATCATCAGAAAGGCACCAATGAGGATGATGAACCCCTCCGTGATGGTGTCTAGATTGGATCTGGTGGTTCTGGAACTTGCGGCGGCTGGAATTGATTTTCGTCGACTCCCCTAGTGTTTATGGAATATTGGGGTATTTATAGAGAAAAGAGGTAGTGCGTGAGGCGGCCGAGGTGGGCACAACCCACCTGGGCGCGCCTAGGCCCCCAAGCGCCCTGGTGGGTTTTGCTCCCCTCGGAGCTCCCCTTAGGTACTTTCTTGGCCCAACAGGTGTCTTCTGGTCCAGAAAAATCCACAAAAAGTTTCACTGCATTAGGACTCTGTTTGATATTGATTTCCTGCGATGTAAAAAAACAAGCAGAAAACAGCAACCGGCACTTGGTACTATGTCAATAGGTTAGTCCAAAAAAATGATATAAAGTTGCTATAAAATGATTGTAAAACATCCAAGAATGATAGTATAACAGAATGGAACAATCAAAAATTATAGATACGTTGGAGACGTATCAACCAGCCCACGGGGGGCTGGTGCACCCTTCTCCCTGGCCGGCCAGCCCTAGGGAAGGAAAGGGGGAGGGCTAGCGCATCTTGCCTTTCCCTCTCATGGGAGAAAGGAAAAGGGGGCGACACCCTCCCCTGCCTTTCCCCCGCACCTATATAAGGCAGGGGGCGCGGCTTGGGAGGGACCTCAAGTAGGATTCCTCCTACTTGGGAACCTCCTTTGGCTGCTCCTCCCTCCCTCCCACCTATATATATATATATATATATATATATATATATATATATATATATATATATATATATATATATATGGGAGGGGGGCGCCTAGCACATAACAAACAAATTGCCTAGCCGTGTGCGACGTCCCCCTCCACCGGTTACACTCCCGGTCATATTTTTGTAGTGCTTAGGCGAAGCCCTGCGGAGACCACTTCACCATCACCGTCACCACGCCGTCGTGCTGGATCAAGAAGGCGGAGGATGTCACCGAGCTGAATATGTGCAGAACACTACTAGGAAAAGGCCTGCTAGTGGCGCACCAGTTTTGCCTACTAATGGCGCACTACTGTTGTGCCACTAGCACCACGCCACTAGTATTAAATACTAATGGTGCACCACATAGTGCGCCATTAGTATAGCCCAACATGCGCCACGCTTTGCTACCTTAGGGTCCGCGAAATACAGGTGCAGACGAGGAGTGATCGGAAAGTACCACACCACTTTTCGAGGAGCTTTCTTCCACTAGTAGAAAAAGGGCCTATTGTCCCGGTTGGTGAGGGCCTTTAGTCCCGGTTCATGAACCGGGACTAAAGGGTCGGTACTAATGCCCTGACCCCTTTAGTCCCGGTTCAATCCAGAACCGGGACAGAAGGGCCTCCACGTGGCCTGTCCCCTGAGCCCAGGCAGGAGGGCCTTTGGTCCCGGTTGGTGGCACCAACCGGGACCAATAGGCATCCACGCGTCAGCGTTTATGTGG
>NC_041383.1:571517722-571518720 GCF_002162155.2 Triticum dicoccoides | reverse complement strand
TTTCATATATTGTGCTATAGCTAGCTAATTAATAGAGAGAAGTGTCCTCTCTTTTGTCCGTGCTTGGTCGACGCTACGTACCATACATACATACGTATAAAGAGGACTAGCTAGACACGCTAGCTAGCTAGTAAGCAAACAGAAGATCGTCATGAACATATATGCATACAGAGAGAAGTGATATCGACCACCTCTCCTTCTTCGAGAGATTGGTCGAACAAACAAGTTCTCGTATATCTACCCGACACTACCGGCTACATATATAAAATAATTATCTTTTACAAATATATAATCTCCTAAAATACGGACGCGTGGTCCACATAGTATTCTCCGTCTTCAGCGATCACGTGGTCAAGAAAGAATGCCGCCAATTCCTCTTGAATTGCTCGCATGCGATCTGGTGCTAGGAGTTCATCCCGCATCCGAAACATCTAATTTTAAGAAGGGGGTCAATACATATATATATATATATGAATGAATGAAACTCAACACAAATGATGGTAATAAAATAAAATTGTGAATATTGTTATTTACGCACTTGTTGAAGCTATCGGGAGGGGGTCGGCGTTGAACAGTACATCTATGTCCCACAAGTGACGTGGGCATCGACGTGGGCATCGACGCCCACAAGCTATTGGATTTCTTCAATACTTTGACACTATAGGAACCCTCGACCCTGAAACCTTCGACCCTTGACCCCTTAACGACCCTCGACCCTCTACCCTAGTTCCCGACCCTCGACCCCTCAGCGATCCTCGACACCCTCGTTATATCGACAACGACGCAACATACATATACATGGGAAAATAATGTTATCGGGGAGGGGGTATCGGTACCCCCCCCCCTCGTGTCAAAGTTTCTTCTTTCTCCTCTATTCCTTTCTTTCTTCTTCTCCTCTTCTTTTCTTCTTATCCCTCGAGAAAGGAAAATAAGGAAAAGGAAGAAAAGAGGAAGAAGGAAGAAGGAAGAAGAAGAAGAAAAAAAAGAAGAAAAAAAAA
>NC_041383.1:571489449-571516755 GCF_002162155.2 Triticum dicoccoides | reverse complement strand
GCATTAGTCCCGGTTGGTTCCACCAACCGGGACCAAAGGCCCCCTTTAGTCCCGGTTGGTGCCACCAACCGGGACCAAAGGCCTTGTGCTGCCCCGCGCCAAATGTTTAGTCCCACCTCGCTAGTTGAGAGGGAGCCGCACCAGTTTATAAGGTGCGGTGCGGCTGCCCTCTCGAGCTCCTCTCTAAAGCAGGCTTTCGGGCCTAACTCTGCCATTTGTGCCTGTGGGCCTACTGGGCCTTCCACGGGCCTGAATCCTGGCCCATAGGGTTTCTAGTCGTATTCAGGCCATGGGGGCCCAGTAGGTGGCATTTTTTTTATTTTTTTTGTTTTATTTGTTGCTTTATTTAGTTTATTTTGGTTTTGGTTTATTTTTCTTTTGGTCTTTTGCTTTATTTTTAATTCTTTTTGCTTTTAGTTTTAGAAAAATTATAAACTTTCTGTTAGTGCCATTAGTTTTCAAATCTGAAAACTCTTTTTTTGTTTTCTTTGTTGCTTTATTTATTTTATTTTGTTTCTACTTACAACAAAATACTTATTGTTGCTATTTTTATTGTTTTTCAGTTTTTTGTTCTGCTTTCTGCATTATTTAGTTTTTGTTGTTTTTTGCTTTATTTTTAATTCTTTTTGCTTTTAGTTTTAGAAAAATTATAAACTTTCTGTTAGTGCCATTAGTTTTCAAATCTGAAAACTCTTTTTTTGTTTCCTTTGTTGCTTTATTTATTTTATTTTGTTTCTACTTACAACAAAATACTTATTGTTGCTATTTTTATTTATTTTTAGTTTTTTGTTGTGTTTTCTGCATTATTTATTTTTTGTTGTTTTTTGCTTTATTTTTTAATTCTTTTTGCTTTTAGTTTTAGAAAAATTATAAACTTTCTGTTAGTGCCATTAATTTTCAAATTTGGGAACTCTTTTTTTGTTTTCTTTGTTGCTTTATTTATAAACCGGTGTGAGCGCCCTTCGGTTGGCGAGGTTTTAAAATTCATAGTTTTCAAATGAACTCTGAAAAAGTTGGCATAGCATGTGCATGTACAAAACGGACAATGGTATCATACTCGTCTGTTACAAAGTTGGCATGTTATCATCATAATAGTTGCGGGAGCAAGTCTTCACTTTTTCTTCGCTTGTGTCGTTTGCTTATTGCGCCGTAACCATGGATAATCTTCATCGTTTATCAGGATGCTTGGGTCAGCCTTGACTTTGAAGGGGGGAATTTCATGAAACTTTTCATACTCTTCAGACATGTCTGTCTTGCCCTCCACTCCCAGGATGTCCCTTTTTCCTGAAAGAACTATGTGGCGGTTTGGCTCATTGTATGATGTATTCGCTTCCTTATCTTTTCTTTTCCTCGGTCTGGTAGACATGTCCTTCACATAGATAACCTGTGCCACATCATTGGCTAGGACGAACGGTTCGTCAGTGTACCCAAGATTTTTCAGATCCACTGTGGTCATTCCGTACTGTGGGTCTACCTGTACCCCGCCTCCTGACAGATTGACCCACTTGCACTTAAACAAAGGGACCTTAAAATCTACTCCGTAGTCAAGTTCCCATATGTCTGCTATGTAACCATAATATGTGTCATTTCCATTGTCGGTTGCTGCATCAAAGCGGACACCGCTGTTTTGGTTGGTGCTCTTTTCATCTTGGTCAATCGTGTAAAATGTATTCCCATTTATCTCGTATCCTTTCCAAATCATTACAGTCGAAGATGGTCCCCTGGACAACAAGTACAGCTCATCACAAACAGTGCTGTCACCTCTGAGACGTGTTTCCAACCAACTGCTGAAAGTCCTGATGTGTTCACATGTAATCCAGTCGTCGCACTGCTCCGGGTGTTTGGAGCGCAGACTGTTCTTGTGTTCATCCACATACGGGGTCACCAAGGTAGAGTTCTGTAGAACTGTGTAGTGTGCTTGAGACCAAGAATATCCGTCCCTGCATATTATTGAGTCCCTTCCAAGCGTGCCTTTTCCAATCAGTCTCCCCTCATACCGCGATTTAGGGAGACCTATCTTCTTAATGCCAGGAATGAAGTCAACACAAAACCCGATGACATCCTCTGTTTGATGGCCCATGGAGATGCTTCCTTCTCGCCTAGCGCGGTTATGAACATATTTCTTTAGGACTCCCATGAACCTCTCAAAGGGGTACATATTGTGTAGAAATACGGGCCCCAGAATGACAATCTCGTCGACTAGATGAACTCGGACGTGCGTCATGATATTGAAGAAGGATGGTGGGAACACCAGCTCGAAACTGACAAGACATTGCGCCACATCACTCCTTAGCGTTGGTACGATTTCTGGATCGATCACCTTCTGAGATATTGCATTGAGGAATGCACATAGCTTCACAATGGCTAGTCGGACGTTTTGCAGTAGAAGCCCCCTCAATGCAACCGGAAGCAGTTGCGTCATAATCACGTGGCAGTCATGAGACTTTAGGTTCTGGAACTTTTTCTCTGGCATATTTATTATTCCCTTTATATTCGACGAGAAGCCAGTCGGGACCTTCATACTGAGCAGGCATTGAAAGAATATTTCTTTCTCTTCTTTCGTAAGAGCGTAGCTGGCAGGACCTTCATACTGCTTCGGAGGCATGCCCTCTTTTTCGTGCAAGCGTTGCAGGTCCTCTTGTGCCTCAGGTGTATCTTTTGTCTTCCCATACACGCCCAAGAAGCCTAGCAGGTTCACGCAAAGGTTCTTCGTCACGTGCATCACGTTGATCGAAGAGCGGACCTCTAGGTATTTCCAGTAGGGTAGGTCCCAAAATATAGATTTCTTCTTCCACATGGGTGTGTGATTCTCAGCGTCATTCGGAACAGCTAGTCCGCCGGGACCCTTTCCAAAGATTACGTGTAAATCATTGACCATAGCAAGTACGTGATCACCAATACGCATGGCGGGCTTCTTCCGGTGATCTGCCTCGCCTTTGAAATTCTTGCCTTTCTTTCGACATTGATGGTTGGTCGGAAGAAATCGACGATGGCCCAGGTACACATTCTTCCTGCAGCTTGCCAGGTATATACTATCGGTGTCAAGTAAATAGTGCGTGCATGCGTGATATCCCTTGTTTGTCTGTCCTGAAAGGTTACTGAGAGCGGGCCAATCGTTGATGGTCACGAACAACAACGCCTTTAGGTTAAATTCCTCCTGTTTGTGTTCATCCCGCGTACGTACACCATTTCCATTCCACAGCTATAAAAGTTCTTCAACTAATGGCCTTAGGTACACATCAATGTCGTTGCCGGGTTGCTTAGGGCCTTGGATGAGAACTGGCATCATAATGAACTTCCGCTTCATGCACATCCAAGGAGGAAGGTTATACATACATAGAGTCACGGGCCAGGTGCTGTGATTGCTGCTCTGCTCCCCGAAAGGATTAATGCCATCCGCGCTTAAAGCAAACCATACGTTCCTTGGGTCCTTTGCAAACTCATCCCAGTACTTTCTCTCAATTTTTCTCCACTGCGACCCGTCAGCGGGTGCTCTCAACTTCCCGTCTTTCTTACGGTCCTCACTGTGCCATCGCATCAACTTGGCATGCTCTCCGTTTCTGAACAGACGTTTCAACCGTGGTATAATAGGAGCATACCACATCACCTTCGCAGGAACCCTCTTCCTGGGAGGCTCGCCGTCAACATCACCAGGGTCATCTCGTCTGATCTTATACCGCAATGCACCGCATACCGGGCATGCGTTCAGATCCTTGTAGGCACCGCGGTAGAGGATGCAGTCATTAGGGCATGCATGTATCTTCTCAACCTCCAATCCTAGAGGGCATACGACCTTCTTTGCTGCGTATGTACTGTCGGGCAATTCGTTATCCTTTGGAAGCTTCTTCTTCATTATTTTTAGTAGCTTCTCAAATCCTTTATCAGGCACAGCATTCTCTGCCTTCCACTGCAGCAATTCAAGTACGGTACCGAGCCTTGTGTTGCCATCTTCGCAATTGGGGTACAACCCCTTTTTGTGATCCTCTAACATGCGATCGAACTTCAGCTTCTCCTTTTGACTTTCGCATTGTGTCCTTGCATCGACAATGACCCAGCGGAGATCATCATCATCGGGCACATCGTCTGGTTCCTCTTGATCTTCAGCAGCTTCGCCCGTTGCAGCACCATCGTGCACATCGTCTGGTGCATCTTGATGTTCAGTAGCATCACCGTATTCAGGGGCACATAGTTGTCATCGTACTCTTCTTCCTCACCGTCTTCCATCATAACCCCTATTTCTCCGTGCCTCGTCCAAACATTATAGTGTGGCATGAAACCCTTGTAAAGCAGGTGGATGTGAAGGATTTTCCGGTCAGAGTAAGACTTCGTATTCCCACATATAGGGCATGGACAACACATAAAACCATTCTGCTTGTTTGCCTCAGCCACTTCGAGAAAATCATGCACACCCTTAATGTACTCGGAGGTGTGTCTGTCACCGTACATCCATTGCCGGTTCATCTGCGTGCATTATATATAATTAAGTGTGTCAAAAATCATTACAGAACATCATGAATAGATAATTAAGTGACCAAATTAATAGAAGTTCATCATCACATAAAAACCAAAGTAGATACATAGTTCTCATCTAACAACATAAAGCTCTGCAGAGCATCTAAATTAATTAAACCATACATTGAAACTATGTAAAACATTTCAATGCGAAAACAAATGCGATCATAATCGCAACCAAGGTAACAACTGATCCAACGGCATAATGATACCAAGCCTCGGTATGAATGACATATTTTCTAATCTTTCTCATCTTCAAGCGCATTGCATCCATCTTGATCTTGTGATCGTCGACGACATCCGCAACATGCAACTCCAATATCATCTTCTCCTCCTTAAGTTTTTTTATTTTTTCCTTCAAGAAATTGTTTTCTTCTTCAACTAAATTTAACCTCTCGACAATAGGGTCGGTTGGAATTTTCGGTTCAACAACCTCCTAGATAAATAAAATCTATGTCACGTTGGTCGGCATAATTTTCATAAACAATAAATGAACCAATAGTTATGAAAAGATAATATATACCACATCCGAATCATAGACAGGACGAGGGCCGACGGGGGCGGATACCAAAACCATCGGTGCACTATATAAGATGCAATAATAAAAGTAAGAAAATAATACAAGTATCTATCTAAACAAACAAGTAATAATATTTTTCCTTTCAGAAAGAAGATAAGAACAAGAGGCTCACCACGGTGGTGCCGGTGATGAGATCGGCGCGGGTGATCGACGGCGGTGAAGACGGGGACGGGGCGTGACGGACCGCTAAACCTAGATAAATATTGAGGAAAATGGAGCTTGGCGGTCGAGCTTGGAGAGGAGAAACCTTAAGTAGTGTGGCTCGGGCATTCCATCGAACACCTTGTGTGCATAGGAGGTGAGCTAGAGCACCACCAAGCCCTGTCCCCCTCGGCCAGAAAAAACAGAGCAGTGTGCTCTGCTCTTGCGCGAGGGGCTATATATAGGCACCACTATTGGTCCTGGTTGGTGGCATGAACCGGGACTAAATGTAACCCTTTTGGTCCCGGTTCATGCCACCAACCGGGACCAATAGTGGTGGGCCAGGAGCCAGGACCATTGGTCCCGGTTCGTCCCACCAACCGGGACCAAAAGGTCCGGACGAACAGGGACCAATGGCCCACGTGGCCCGGCCGGCCCCCTGGGCTCACGAACCGGGGCAAATAGCTCCATTGGTCCCGGTTCTGGATTGAACCGGGACTAATGGGCTAAACTGGCCTAGACGAAAGCCCTGTTTTCTACTAGTGTTCCTCTTCTTGTATCGAGTGACGCCGCACATCGGACATATGGTAGACTCCGCGTGCTCGTCCTGATAAATGATGCAATTGTTCATGCACACATGGTATTTCACGTGCGGTAGATCCACAGGACACACGATTTTCTTCGCCTCCTGGAAACTGGTCGGGCACTTGTTACCCTTGGGAAGACGTTCGCGCCAG
Organism: Triticum dicoccoides; assembly: GCF_002162155.2. Lineage (NCBI taxonomy): Eukaryota > Viridiplantae > Streptophyta > Magnoliopsida > Poales > Poaceae > Triticum > Triticum dicoccoides. The sequence goes on along the minus strand of NC_041383.1, from coordinate 571,510,785 downwards.
AATGACATGTTCTCGTCGAAGCATGCGTCGGTCATTTTTTGTTTTACCTTCATCTCCAGAGCCATGAGCGTTACTTTCAGGCAGGTATCCTCGGGCCTGCATCCTTCATACAATGGAGTAACCGCGTCTATCTCCAGTTGATCTAGCTTGGCTTTCTCTCGCGCGGCAACTCTTGCGTTATCCGTCTGCTTGAGAAGCAGCTCTTGAATATGAGGGTCCTGCACCCAGCCCATCGATGGTCCATCATCGTGTGCTCTGCCGGCATCTTCATCTTCATGATCATGCCCTTCGTCTGCTCCGGCATCTTCCTCATCATCATGTCCGACATCTTCTACATGATGACTGTGTACACCATCCTGTCCTGGAGATTCTTCGTCTTCTCGCCCGCCCGAGCCACGGTGGTTGTCTTGCTGCCCTTCCTCATTTCTTGTCCGGCCCCCATGGACGACTTCATAGTCATCTTCATCACCTTGCCACCGATAGCCATCCATGAAACCACGCAAGAGCAGGTGGTCCCGCACCTGCCCAGAATCCAGGTCCGCAATAAGGCTCTTCATCTTGCATCTTCGACACGGACATCTTATCTCTGTCTCGTTCTTCTGAAGCATCTCGGCCTTCGCGGAGCTCAAAAACCTATTCATGATGCCTTCGGTCATCGTGCGGACCATGGTCGCCTGCGGGGTAGAGCAAAACGATATTTTAGAACCAAGAATTTTTTTGGCATGACTTTCCCTAAAAATAGGACCAAAAAGAATGCATAGTGCCAAAATTCTCGCCGGAACGGAAATGAATCAACATTCCGGCAAAATATTGGCAACTCTCGCATTTCAAATACCGGTACCTACAAACACAAACATATATGCAACACCACAAACATATGCAACACTACAAAAATACATAGATCTAGCTAGGCCATAAAAAGTGCATGTGCACGTTGTTGGAGGGAGAACAACATAAAGATAACTTCCCCCTTACTTACCTATCAAAAAAGGTAATTTAACCACTTAATTTGGATGAATCTATGGTGCAAATGAGGTGAGGAGGAGGAGGCAGCCGTGACAAGCTTGGAGGAGGAGGTGGAGAGAATGAAGTGGGGAAAGTGAGTGGGTAGGTGTGGCTGTCCAAAATATCTAGCTGGTCCCAGGTTACTAATGATGCACCACCTACAAATGCGCCATTAGTAACCCTAGTTACTAATGGCGCACCTGCTGGTGGTGCACCATTAGTAGTTTTGCAAATAATAATAATAATAAAATACACTAATGGCGCACCAGGGCACAGTGCGCAATTACTAGTTTAAACTAGTAATGGTGCACTATTCCCTGGTGCGCCATTAGTAGTTTTGCAAAAAATAAAATAAAAAAATATAGTAGCGGTGCACTGTGAGGCTGGTGCGCCATTACTAGTTAGAACTAGTAATGGCGCACTGTGCCCTGGTGCGCCATTAGTATGTTTGGAAAAATAAAATAAATTGTTACTAGTGGCGCACCATGTGTCTGGTGTGCCATTAGTGTCTTTCACACTAATGGCGCACCTGCACATGGTGCGCCACTGCTATATAGTAGTGGCGCACCACATGTCTGGTGTGCCATTAATGGCCATATCATCTATAGCCCTTTTCCTAGTAGTGGAATGCGGAGGTGTTGTACCTTCGGTACTTGATCGGTTGGAGCGAGAAGAAGTTCGACTACATCAACCGCATTGCTAAACGCTTCCATTAGACACACTCTCCCCTCTCATTGCTATTCATCTCCTTGATAGATCTTGTGTGTGCGTAGATTTTTTTGTTTTCCATGCAATTTTCCCAACAGTGGTATCAGAGCCAGGTCTATGCGTAGATGATATGCACGAGTAGAACACAAAGAGTTGTGGTCGGTGATAGTCATACTGCTTACCACCAACGTCTTATTTTGATTCGGCAGTATTGTGGGATGAAGCGGCCCAGACCAATCTTACATGTCCATGGACATGAGGCCGGTTCCACCGACTGACATGCAAATAGTTTTGCATAAAGGTGGCTGGCAGGTGTCCATTTCTCCTACTTTAATTGAATCAAATTTGACTGCGGCCGGTCCTTGAAGAAGGTTAAAACAACAAACTTGATGAATCACCATTGTGGTTTTATGCGTAGGTAAGAACAGTTCTTGCTAGAAGCCCGTAGCAGCCACATAAAACTTGCAACAACAAAGGAGAGGACATGTAACTTGTTTTTGCAGGGCATGTTGTGATGTGATATGGTCAAGATATGATATGATATATGTTGATGTATGAGATGATCATGTTTTGTAATATCGACAACTGGCAGGAGCCTTAGGGTTGTATCTTTATTGTATGAAGTGCAAGCTCCATGTATTTGCTTTGCTTTATCACTATAGGTTAGCGATAGTTGTAGAAGCAATAGTTGGCGTGACGACCTCGGTGCAACGACACTTCGATGGAGATCAAGGTGTTGAGCCGGTGACGATGGTGATCATGACAATGCTTTGGAGATGGAGATCAAAAGCACAAGATGATGATAGCCATATCATGTCACATATTTTGATTGCATGTGATGTTTATCCTTTATGCATCTTATTTTGCTTAGAACGGCGGTAGCATTATAAGATGATCCCTTCACTTAATTTCAAGATAAAAGTGTTCTCCCTAAGTATGCACCGTTGCTACAGTTCATCGTTTTGAGACACCACATGATGATTAGGTGTGATAGACTCTACGTTCACATACAACAGGTGTAAGACAGTTTTGCACATGCAGAATACATGGGTTAAACTTGATGAGCCTAGCATGTACAGACATGGTATCGGTACACTGGAGACCAAAAGGTCGAACATGAGTCATATAGTAGACATGATCAACATAGAGATGTTCACCATTGATGACTACCCCATGTCACGTGATGATCGGACATGGGTTAGTTGATTTGGATCATGTATCACTTAGATAACTTGAGGGATGTTTATTTAAGTGGGAGTTCTTAAGTAATTTGATTAACTGAACTTAATTTATCATCAACTTAGTCTTATAGTTTTGCATATCTATGTAGTAGATCAATGGCTCGAGCTACCGTTCCCCTGAATTTTAATGCGTTCCTAGAGAAAGCTAAGCTGAAAGATGATGGTAGCAGCTACACAGACTGGGTCCGTAACTTCAAGATTATCCTCATTGTTGCATAGAAGAATTATGCCCTTGATGCACCACTAGGTGAAAGGCCTGCTGCAGAAGTAGAAGCTGATGTTTTGAACGTCTGGCCAGCTCGATCTGATGACTACTCGATACTTCAGTGTGCCATGCTTAACGTCTTAGAACCAGGACTTCAACAACATTTCGAACGTCATGGAGGATATGAGATGTTTCAAGAGTTGAAGTTAACATTTCAAGCAAATGCCTGGGTTGGGAGATATGAAGTCTCCAACAAGTTCTATAGCTGCAAGATGGAGGAGAACAGTTTTGTCATTGAACACATACTCAAAATGCCTGGGTATTATAATCACTTGACTCAGTTGGGAGTTGATCTTCCAGTTGATTGTGTTATTGACATAGTTCTTCAATCACTACCACCAAGCTACAAAGGCTTTGTGATGAACTATAATATGCAAGGGATGAACGAAACAAATCCCAAGCTCTTCGCAATGCTTAAGGCTGCGGAGGTAGAAATCAAGAAGTAGCATCAAGTGTTGATGGTTAACAAGACCACTAGTTTTACGAAAAAGGGCAAGGGAAAGAAAGGGAACTTCAAGAATAATGGCAAGCAAGTTGCCACTCCCGGGAAGAAGCCCAAAGCTGGACCCAAGCCTGAAATTGAGTGCTTCTACTACAAAGGAATTGGTCACTCAAAGTGGAACTGCCCCAAATACTTGGCGGATAAGAAGGTTGGCAAAGTGAACAAAGGTATATTTGATATACATGTTATTGATGTGTACCTTACTTATGCTCATAGTAGCACCTGGTTATTTGATACTGGTTCGGTTGCTCATATTTGCAACTCGAAATAGGAGCTAAGGATTAAATGAAGATTGGCTAAGGACGAGGTGACGATGCACGTCAGGAATGGTTCCAAGGTCGATGTGATCGCCGTTGGCACGCTACCTCTACATCTACCTTCGGGGTTAGCTTTAGACCTAAATAATTGTTATTTAGTGCCAGTGTTGAGCCTGAACATTATATCTAGATCTTGTTTAGTGCGAGATGGTTATTCATTTAAATTGAAGAATAATGGTTGTTCTATTTATATGAGTAATATCTTTTTTGGTCATGCACCCTTGAAGAGTGGTCTATTCTTGTTGAATCTCGATTGTAGTGATACACATATTCATAATATTGATGCCAAAAGATGCGAAGTTGATAATGATAGTGCAAAATATTTGTGGCACTACCGTTTAGGTCATATTGGTGTAAAGCGCATGAAGAAACTCCATGCGGATGGACTTTTGGAATCACTTGATTATGAAGCATTTGATACTTGAGAACCATGCCTCATGGGAAAGATGACTAAAACTCCGTCCTCCGGAACAATGGAGCGAGCCAATGACTTATTGGAAATAATACATACCGATGTATGCAGTCCAATGAGTGTTGAGGCATGTGGCGGGTATCATTATTTTTTGACCTTCACAAATGATTTGAGTAGATATGGGTATATCTACTTAATCAAACACAAGTCTGAAACATTTGGAAAGTTTAAAGAATTTCATAGTGAAGTGGAGAATCATCGTAACAAAAAAATAAACTTTTTACGATCTGATCGCGGAGGCGAATATTTGAGTTACAAGTTTGTCCTTCATGTTAAACAGTGTGGAATAGTTTCACAACTCACGCCACCTGGAACACCACAGTATAATGGTGTGTATGAATGTCGTAACCATACTTTATTAGATATGGTGCGTTCTATGGTGTCTCTTACCGATTACCACTATCATTTTGGGGTTATGCATTAGAGACAGCCCCGCATTCACGTTAAATAGGGCACTGTCTAAATCCATTGAGACGACATAGTATGAACTATGGTTTGGCAAGAAACCTAAGCTGTCGTTTCTTAAGGTATGGGGTTGCGACACTTATGTCCAAAGGCTTTAGCCTGAGAAGCTAGAACCCAAATAAAAGAAGTGCGTCTTCATAGGATACCCTAAGGAAACAATTGGGTACAACTTCTACCATAGATCTGGAGGAAAGATCTTTCTTACCAAGAATGAAACCTTTTTAGAGAAGGAGTTGCTCTCGAAAGAAGTGAGTGGGAGGAAAGTGGAACTTGATGAGGTAATCATACCTTCTCTCGAATTGGAAAGTAGCACATGAGAGAAATCCGTTCCCGTGATGCCTACACCAACTAGAGAGGAAGCAAATGATAATTATGATCTTGAAACTTTAGATCAAGTTGCTACTAAACCTCATAGGTCAACCAAAGCACGATCTGCACCAGAGTGGTACGGTAATCATGTTCTGGAAGTCATGTTATTAGACCAAGGCGAACCTACGAACTATGAAGAAGCTATGATGAGCCCAGATTCCGACAGATGGCTTGAGGCCATGAAATCTGAGATAGGATCCATGTATGAGAACAAAGTTTGGACTTTGGTGGACTTGGCCGATGATCAGCAAGCCATTGAAAATAAATGGATCTTCAAATAGAAGACATACGTTGATGGTAATGTCACCATCTACAAAGCTTGACTTGTCGCAAAAGGTTTTCGACAAGTTCAATGGGTTGACTATGATGAGACCATCTCACCCATAGTGATGCTTAAGTCAGTCTGAATCATGTTAGCAATTACCGCATTTTATAACTATGAAGTCTAGCAAATGGACGTCAAAACTGCATTCCTTAATGGATTTCTTAAAGAAGATTTGTATATGATGCAACCAGAAGGTTTTGTCGATACTAAAGGTGCTAACAAAGTGTGCAAACTCCAGCGATCCATCTATGGACTGGTGCAAGCATCTCAGAGTTAGAATATACGCTTTGATGAGGTGATCAAAGCATAAGGTTTTATATAGACTTTTCGTGAAGCCTGTATTTACAAGAAAGTGAGTTGGAGCTCTGTAGCATTTCTAATATTATATGTGGATGACATATTGTTGATTGGGAATGATATAGCATTTTTGGATAGCATAAACAGATACTTGAATAAGAATTTTTCAATGAAAGACCTCGATGAAGTTGCTTATATATTGGGCATCAATATGTATAGAGATAGATCGAGACGCTTAATAGGACACATACCTTGACAAAGTTTTGAAGAACTTCAAAATGGATCAGTCAAAGAAAGGGTTCTTGCCTATGTTACAAGGTGTGAATTTGAGTCAGACTCAAAGCCTGACCACTTCAGAAGATAGAGAGAAAATGAAAGTCATTCCCTATTCCTCAAACATAGGTTCTATCATGTATGATATGCTGTGTACCAGGCCTGATGTGTGCCTTGCCATAAGTTTAGCAGGGAGGTACCAAAGTAATCCAGGAGTTGATCACTGGGCAGTGGTCAAGAACATCCTAAAGTACCTGAAAAGGACCAAGGATATGTTTCTCGTTTATGGATGTGTAGAAGAGCTTGTCTTAAATGGTTACGTCGCTGCTAGCTTCGACACTAATCCTGATGACTCTAAGTCACAAAAGAGATACATGTTTATATTGAACGGTGGAGCTGTCAGTTGGTGCAGTTCCAAGCAGAGCATCATGGCGGGATCTATGTGTGAAGTGGAGTAAATAGTTGCTTCAGAAGCAGCAAATGAAGGATTCTGGATGAAGGAGTTCATATCCGATCTGGGTGTAATACATAGTGCATCAGGTCCAATGAAAACCTTTTGTGACAATACTAGAGCAATTTCCTTGACAAAGGAATCTAGATTTCACAAGAGAACCAAACACATCAAGAGACGCTTCAACTCCATTCGTGAACAAGCCAAGGATGGAGACATAGAAATTTGCAAGATACATACGGATCTGAATGTAGCAGACCCGTTGACTAAGCCTCTTCCACGAGCAAAACATGATCAGCACCAAGACTCCATGGGTGTTAGATTCATTACAATGTAATCTAGATTATTGATTCCAGTGCAAGTGGTGTAGGAAATATGCCCTAGAGGCAATAATAAAGTTGTTATTTTAGTATTTCCTTATTCATGATAAAGGTTTATCATTCACGCTAGAATTGTATTGATCGGAAACATAAATACATGTGTGAATACATAAACAAATACAGTGTCCCTAGTAAGCCTCTACTAGACTAACTCGTTGATCAAAGATGGTTAAGGTTTCCTAAGCATGGACATGAGTTGTCATTTGATAACGGGGTCGCATCATTAGGAGAATGATGTGATGGACAAGACCCATCCGTTAGCTTAGCATATTGATCATTCAGTTTATTGCTATTGCTTTCTTCATGTCAAATACATATTCCTTTGACTATGAGATTATGCAACTCCCGAATACCGGAGGAATACCTTGTGTGCTATCAAACATCACAACATAACTGGGTGATCATAAAGATGCTCTATAGGTATCTCCGAACGTGTTTGTTGAGTTGGCATAGATCGAGATTAGCATTTGTCACTCTGAGTATCGGAGAGGTATCTATGGGCCCTCTCGGTAATACACATCATAAGCTTGCAAGCAAATAACTAAGGAGTTAGTCACAAGGTCATGTAATATGGAACGAGTAAAGATACTTGCTGGTAACGAGATTGAACTAGGTATGAAGATACCGACGATCGAATCTCGGGCAAGTAACATACTGATGGACAAAGGGAATTATGTATGTTGTCATAACGGTTCGATTGATAAAGATATTCGTAGAATATGTAGGAGCCAATATGGGCATCCAGGTTCCGCTATTGGTTATTGACCGGAGAGGTGTCTCGGTCATGTCTACAAAGTTCTCGAACCCGTAGGGTCCGCATGCTTAACATTCGTTGACGACATAGTGTTATATGAGTTATATGATTTGGTGACCGAATGTTGTTCAGAGTACTGGATGAGATCACGGACATGACGAGGAGTCTCAAAATGGCCGAGAGGTAAAGATTGATATATAGTACAATGGTATTCAAACCGGAAGGCTTTCGAGATAAACTGGCTAGCCATCGGGTCACCGGAAGGGGTTCCAGACACCCCCGGCAGGTGTTATGGGCTTAATGGGCCAAGGGAGGGATAGACCAGCCCACAGGGGGCTGGTGCACCCCTCTACCTGGCCGGCCAGCCCTAGGGAAGGAAAGGGGGAGGGCTAGCCCCTCCTGCCTTTCCCTCTCATGGGAGAAAGGAAAAGGGGGGGGGGCACCCTCCCCTGCCTTCCCCCGCACCTATATAAGGCCGGAGGGCGCGGCTTGGGAGGGACCCCAAGTAGGATTCCTCCTACTTGGGCACCTCCTTTGGATGCTCCTCCCTCCCTCCCAGCTATATATGTGTGTGGGGGGGCGCCTAGCACATAACAGACAATTTCCTAGCCGTGTGCGGCGTCCCCCTCCACCGTTTACACCCCTGGTCATATTTTCATAGTGCTTAGGCGAAGCCCTGTGGAGACCACTTCGCCATCACCGTCACCATGCTGTCATGCTGCCAGAACTTATCTACTACCTTGTCGTCTTGCTGGATCAAGAAGGCGGAGGACGTCATCGAGCTGAACGTGTGCAAAACACGAAGGTGATGTATGTTCAGTACTTGATCGGTTGGAGCGCGAATAAGTTCGACTACATTAACCGCGTTGTTAAACGCTTCCGCTTACGGTCTACAAGGGTATGTAGACACACTCTGCCCTCTCGTTGCTATGCATCTCCTTGATAGATCTTGCGTGTGCATAGAATTTTTTTTGTTTTCCATGCAACGTTTCCCAACAATCGAGGCGTGGGATTGGAATCGGTTGAAATTGGAATTTCATCAAAAGTTTTTTCCTATGCATCTACTTCATCGTGATTGAAATTATATATATAACTTTGGCCTCGTGAAGGAGAAGGCATCGCTCAAGCTTGGGGAGGCCTAAGTATATGATGTATACATGCCCCAATCATGAGCTCTCAAAAGAAATTATCTTACAGAATTTTTATGCTCGGCTTTCTCATGATAACAAAACATGCCCGACTCTTCTTCGACTGGCTCTTTTACAAAGAAGACTATTGAATTCAGATGGGACCTTCTTGAAAGAATTAAACGCAGCTCTGAAGATTGGGAACTCGACAAAGGTAATGAGTCAGGTATAATACTTGAGTTCGATTGTGTGAAATCTTTTATGGCTACTGAAGCTTTTCACAAGTTTAGCACTAAATATGGACTTGACTCTGAGATAGTAGCTTCATTTTGTGAATCATTTGCTACTCATGTTGATCTCCCTAAGGAGAAATGGTTTAAATATCATCCCCTTGTTAAAGAAAAGATTGAGGAACCTGTTATAGTTAAAGAATAAACTATCATGTACAAGGTCGATTCAGTTGTTCCTACTGCTTATATTTGAGAAACCACATTTCCCTGTTGGGATGAACATGCTAAGGTTTCCACCATGATGGATAAAACTAATATTAGAGCATCTAGACCCTCTGAACAAATTAAAGTTGAACCTGATGTTGCTATGGTTAAAGATCTCTTGGTTGATAATATAGATGGGTATGTTATTTATTTTTGTGATGAAGCTACTAGAGTTGCAAAACCCGATACTAAATATAAGAATAAACCCGTTGTTGGCATGCTTATTGTCTCGGTTAAGATAGGATATCATTGTTATCATGGCTTATGTGATTTGGGTGTCAGTGTTAGTGCTATCCCGTTTACCTTATATCAAGAAATCATGAATGATATTGCACCTGCTGAAATAGAAGATATTGATGTTACTATTAAGCTTGCTAATAGAGATACTATTTCACCACTTGGGATTGTTAGTGATATTGAAGTCTTCTGTGGGAAAATAAAATACCCTACTGATTTCCTAGTTCTTGGGTCTCCACAAGATGATTTTTGTCCTATAATTTTCGGTAGACCTTTCCTGAACACTGTTAATGCGAAGATTGATTGCGCTAAAGAAACCATCAATGTTAACTTTGGTGACGTATCTCATGAGTTTAATTTCTCTAAGTTTCGTAGACAACCTCATGACAAAGAAGTACCTAGTAAATATGAAATTATTGGTCTTACTTCTATTGTCGTACCTCCTACTGATTCGTTAGAACAATATTTTCTAGACCATGAAAATGATATGCACTTGAATGAGAGAAATGAAATAGATCAGATGTTCTTTGATCAACCACCTATTCTTAAACACAATTTTCCTGTTGAAACTCTTGGAGGTTGAGGGAGTCCTAGATTGAGGGGTCCTCTGGTTGTCGGCCTAACTCTCATGGGCCAGACAGGAGGGCCGCACTATCAACCGTTGGAACACCGAACTATGAGGAGTTATATTCGGTCAGAAGATCCTTGATGCCTTGGTGTGTCCTCCAAGTCAAGATGAGAAGAATCAACATGTTTATTTCCCTTGTTGTAACCGACCATGTGTAACACTAGTATCCGTGGTGCCTATATAAACCAGAGGGTTTAGTCTGTAGAGGCTAGAACAAGGATCATCTGACCAGTTAGGGTTTAGTTCATCTGATTTTGTTTTAGATTGACTCTATAATCCTCATACACACCGGAAATATAATCAAGAAAGACGTAGGGTTTTTCCTCTTAGAGAGGGCCTGAACCTGGGTAAACATCGTGTCCCTAGTCCCTTGTTCACCATTAATCCAAGATCCATAGCTCGGGACCCCCTACCCGAGACCCGCCAATTCTGACACCGACATTGGTGCTTTCATTGAGATTTCTATTGTTGGACTGCGAAGGATCGATGGCTCGCCTGATCATCAGAGATGGAATCAACACCGGGGACATCTTCGTCTCTGGGTAACTTTTCGCGTTCGGCATCATCGTTCTGCATGCTGACTCGACCGGTAATCTCAACCAGGTCGACAGTTTCACCCTTTGTGTCAGATCAGGTTTGGTAACTTTGAGTATGTCGCCGACGCTCGGGCGATCTGATCTTCACTATCTTCTCAACCTTACCTGGGATGTCCGCGGCCTCTGAAGCATCAACTTTGGGGCCTCTCCCTGATCCGATCTCCGGATCGGCCCTTACCACACCGCCGGCTTCGAGCTCAGATGCAATACCGGGAATTAACCCCGTACGGACCTAGCTTCCTTCCTTACCGCGGATCCGGCTTTGAGCCCAAACGGGAGTTCGGTGTCCGAACACCAGGAATCAACCTCGTCCTACTCCCCCCTTATGACATATTCAACTTTGAGCCTTGACGCAAGTGCGACATCCGAAGACCAGGACTTCGTCCTGGCCGGACACATCCCTTGCCCTACCATGACGACAGAGTTCAGCCCTGAAGAAATCTCATATGCCAATCCAGCCAGCCTCGCCCTGTTAAACGAGGCGCTCAACCGGATCAAGATGATGACTATTCTCGATGGCCCATCCTTGGCTCACACTCAACAGAGTCATGAGGCAGGCCACAAGGAATTTTATGTCCCACCCACCAGCCACTTAGTAGCCACTGCCGAGGACTTAACTGACATATTGGACTACGCCTCTAAGGAGGCTCACGACATGGACGACGACAACAAAGCCATGTTCCACGTTGCTCCTCCCATCACCGGTCGATGGACGACCACCTCCACCTATGATGGTTACATGGTGGACACCCCCAAGGACGGCGACAATGCTAATAATGGGGACATCACCCCTAGAAGAGATAGTAACAAGGCTGGTGAGGAGCCCCCCAAACACCAAAGACAACGCCGATGTTCCAAGGGATGTCGCGGCAGGGCGAGGAACACGGGCATCGGAGAGGACGATACTCCGGACAATGCAGAGGACCTCGGCAACCCCGCCCCCGAAGAATAGCCAGATGAACCAGAGGGGCATAGGGGCCAACATGACCCCGAGGACCCCAACGATTCTGAGGACAGCAACTATATGCCTCTCTCCGAGGAGGAGGTCAGCCTCGGGGCAGATGATTTCATCGTTCCAGAAGATCCATTGGATTAGGAGCGGTTCAATCAACAACTCATAGCCACATCACGAAGCCTGAAGAAGAAGCAGCAAGAGCTGAAGGCCGAACAAAACACCCTCAATGATAGATGGACTAAAGTCCTCACAGCCAAAGAAGGGTACGGCTACCAGCAGCAGCCTAAAAGCTACCCAAAGCGGAAGCTGCTGCCACAATTCGACAATGAAGCCCTTGCGCCCGCACCACCAAGATATACATAGGCAGACCAGCCCAACCACCCCCTCGAGGAAGGGATGGGCCGGCTGGAGAGGCCGAATACCCACCCGCTCCCCCTCACCGTAACAGCAAGGAGGCGACACAACCTGAATACCAATATGATCTCTGTCATGACCTTGCCATTAGAGCACGATAAACATGATCCATCCATATATGGATCTTGGGATTATGCCTCGGTTGGACGGGACGGATACAAATCATGGCACGGCCAAAACGATAGAACTTGGGAGGAACGTCTGGACGATACGGTCGTCGATCTACGGCATGACATGATGCGTCTCCAACGTATCTATAATTTTTTATCGTTCCATGCTATCATATTATCTGTTTTGGACATTTTATATGCATTAATATGCTATTTTATATTATTTTTGGGACTACCCTATTAACCTAGAGCCAAGTGCCAGTTTCTGTTTTTTCCTTGTTTTTGCATTTTACAGAAAAGGAATATCAAACGGGGTCCAAACAAAATAAAACTTTATGATGATTTTTCTTGGATCAGAAGACACCTACGTGACTTGAAGAGAGGGTCAGAAGAGTCCCGAGGAGGCCACAAGCCTCCAGGGCGCACCCTAGGAGGGCACGCCCTGAGGGCTTGTGGGCCCCTCCGGTGTCCTCCAACCCTAATTCCAGCTCTATAAATTCCCAAATATTCCCCAAACATCAGAAGCGTCCACCAAAATACTTTTGCGCCACTACAAGCCTCTATTCCCATGAGATCCCATCTTGGGGACTTTTCCGGCACCCTGCCGGAGGGGGATTCGATCACGGAGGGCCTCTACATCAACCTTGCTGCCCTTCTGATGAAGCGTGAGTAGTTTACCACAGACCTACGGGTCCATAGCTAGTAGCTAGATGTTTTTTTCTCTCTGTTTGATCTCCAATACAGTGTTCTCCTTGTTGTTCTTGGAGATCTATTCGATGTAATGTTCTTTTAGGGTGCATTTGTTGGGATACGATGAATTGTGGATTTATGATCAAATTATCTATGAATATTATTTGAGTATTCTCTGAACTCTTTCATGCATGATTAAGATATCTTTGTATTTCTCTTTGAACTATCGGTTTGGTTTGGCCAATTAGATTGTTTTTTCTTGCAATGGGAGAGGTTCTTAGTTTTGGGTTCAATCTTGAAGTGTCCTCACCCAATAACAGAAGGGGTAGTGAGGCACATATTGTATTGTTGCCATCGATGATAAAAATACGGGGTTTATATCATATTGCTTGATTTTATCCCTCTACATCATGTCATCTTACTTAAAGCATTACTCCGTTCTTATGAACTTAATACTCTAGATGCATGCTGGATAGCGGCCTATGCATGGAGTAATAGTAGTACATGCAGAATCGTTTTAGTCTACTTGTCAAGGACGTGATGCCTATATTCAGGATCGTTACCTTAGATATCGTCATAATTTTGCGCTTTTCTATCAATTGCTCAACAGTAATTTGTTTACCCATTGTATGTTTTCTTTCAAGAGAGCCTCTAGTGAAATCTATGGCCCCCGTGTCTATTTTCCATCTTATATTTTCATATCTATAAACCAAAAAACCCAAAAATACCTTGCTGCACTTTATTTATATTTACTTTAGTTTGCTCTTTTGTTTATCTTTTAAACCTATCTCTATTAGGTCTCACTCTTGTTCGTGACTGTGAAGGGATTGGCAACCCCTTTTTCGCGTTGTGTGCAAGTGTTTGTTAGTTTGTGCAGGTGCATAGATTGGAGACTTGCTTGTGCCTCCTACTGGATTGATGCCTTTGGTTCTTTATTGAGGGAAATACTTATCTCTACTTTGCTACATCACTCTTTCCTCTTCAAGGGAAAAATCAATGCAACCTCAAGAAGTAGCATGACGTAGCCCGGGTTAGCGGTGCCACTCACCCGATGTGCTTCACTGGCGAGGTAATGCGGCACCAGTTCCCTGAAGGGTTCCAACCCATCAATATCGAACAATACAACGGGACTATAGATCCGGCTGTGTGGATCAAAGACTTTCTTATCCACATCCATATGGCTCGAGGAGACAACCTCCATGCCTTAAAATACTTGCCATTAAATATCAAAGGATCATCCAGGCATTGGATGAACAGCCTCCCCGAAAACTCTATCAGGAGTTAGGAAGAACTCGAGGATGCTTTCCAAGCTAACTTTCAAGGCACATACGTCCGGCCTCCTGATGCCGATGTCTTGAGCCACATGGTCCAACAGTCTGGGGAATCGGCCCAACAATTTTGGAATCGTTTTCTGACCAAAAAGAACCAGATCGTTGACTGCCAGATGCAAAAGCAATAGTAGCATTCAGGCACGCCAGCTCAGCCAGGATAAGCCAAAGACGATGGCAACACTCACCTCTCTTATGACCCGCTTTTGTGCGGGACAGGACACTTTCTTGGCTCATAGAAGCACCAACCCAGAAGACCCCAGCACCTCGGAAGTCCGGGACGGAAACAAGAAACCAGGGCGCAACAAAAATAAGCATCGCCACAACAGTGACAAGCCGAGGACACGACAGTGAATGCTGGATTCCGCAACTCCAAAATAGGACCGTGGAAGAAACCCTCCAAGGGGAACTAGGATGGACCTACCAAGTTGGACAGAATCCTGGATAGACCTGCCAGATCCACAACTCGTCTGACAAGCCCGCCAACCACACCAATCGTAAACGTTGGGTAATCAAATAGGTCGGCAAGATCACAACCGAGGACACAGGAAAAATCCCCCGCGACGAGGACGACGAAGAACCTCATAGGCCTAACAATGGAGGCAAGAAAAAATTCCCTCCCGAGGTAAAGACAATGAATATGATCTACGTCACCCATATACCCAAGAAGGAGCGAAAACATGCACTTCGGGATGTCTACGCCGTAGAGCCTGTGGCCCCAAATTTTAAACCATGGTCGGCATGCCCGATCACCTTCGACCATAGAGACCATCCAACCAATATCCGTCATGGAGGGTCGGCGGCCCTTGTCCTCGACCCAATTATCGATGGGTATCACCTCACCAGAATCCTCATGGACGAGGGCAGTAGCCTCAATTGGATTTATGTAGATACATTGAGGAAAATGGGAATTGACCCGTCAAGGATCAAGCCTAGTAACACCACCTTTAAGGGGTTAATGCCGGGCATGGAGGCCCGCTGCTCGGGCACCTTGACTTTGGAAGTGGTGTTCGTCTCGCCGGACAACTTCCGCAGTGAAGACTTGATCTTCGACATCGTCCCCTTTCGCAGCGGCTATCATGCACTCTTGGGCCGAACAGCGTTCACTCATTTCAATGTTGACCCCCCACTATGCATACTTAAAGTAAAGATGCCTGGACTAAGGGTGTAATTGCAGTCAATGGCAATATGGAACACACACTCCGGACTGAAGACATACAGCGGCCGAAGTCCAAACCAATATCGAGGGGGCCCATTATCAGCCCGCCATGAAGGCACGGGAAGCAAAGAAACGGGCCTGAGGTCTATCTCCGCTTGCGGAACATCCCCCGGTCTATTACCCAATTCGCACATTATGTGCCTTGATAGCACAACTTCGCACTCAAAATACCATGGGCAGCTGTGGGGACCAAATCAAAACCAAGTATTCGGCTCTACCAAACTATGGTCATACGCATCTTCAGACATCAAACAGGTATCGTTACGGACCGATCTGGCATTAAGCTAGAACAGCTCGACTACCTCTCATGGCTCCTAGTCAAGGGCCCATCAGCCGCTTCTCAACCCCCTACGGAGTTCTCCCCCCAACAGAAGCAAAGGCGCAGACGTGCAACAGGGCACATTAGGGATATCAAACCATGCCTCAAGGCCTTGTGTAAGCCCTTCATCTGTAAATATTTTCCTTTTTTATAAAGTGCCTGTAATTGATGCTTTGGCAAGTTCAAATTGTACGGATAGACGTCATGAGCTTTTTTGAAATAAATACCACTCTTTACAGTCCTTTTGTAGTTTTTATATTGCAACTTTCTCTTGCTCTTCGACGTCAGTGTAAACCAGTTTGGCACAATTTTTTCTTAAGGCAGCAATAGGGTAATAGACCGGGGGGCTTGACCATAATATTCGCCCTATGCCTCAAGTCTGGCACTATCTTTTCTTTACGTGTTCGATGTCTCGGGTATTGCATTATATGCATAGGTTCCGAATTATGTCTTCGGTCAATAGCTGGGTTGCCCGGCTTTTGTGCTTACCTTCTTACATTCCGCTTATCCGGCTAAGGAGGTAAAGGGAGAACCACTGCGGTTGTACTTCTGGCTAGCCTGGTCAAGTACCTCGGTGGAGAAAGCCGAAAAGTGACTGTCAAAATAAGCGAGAATTGGTCGGTGATCTGATGAAAAGTATGAAACTAAAAATCGATGGAGATTACCCCATGTTACACGAAGGTTTTGTCTTCAAACAAACCACGTGATCAATGGCATATGCATCAGCTCTACCGAAGATCACGAAACACTTGGGCCTAGTTACTAGCCCTCGTAATCAAGCTCCTATGGCTAAGTGAAGGTAATAAAGCCGCATAGTCTGATTGCCTTGTTCCACTCACGTAATACCGCCTCCAGGCACTGAGACATTGGATAAGGGTCACAGTGCGAAGGGCGGAACACTCCTCGTAGCATCTACATGGGGACTGAAGCTGACTACTAGCAACTTTCAGATTCAAAATGGCCGCACATGAGTCAAAATTAAACTACAACAGATTCAAGTATGATGAACCATACAAAAGGCCACATTAAGAAAAAGGTTTAATCATCATTACATGGTAGTTTACTCAAGGATTACATCTTTGGGACACTGGTCCTCTATCGCCTGAGCACCATCCATAACAACGGAGAAGTACTGCTCGGAACGGCGATGCTCCTTTCCAACGGGCGGGGGACCGGTGGCCATCTCAACTAGCTTGATCTTTGGCCAGTGCACCATGGTCTTCGCGAAGGCCATTTGTTCTCCTTCCATGCACGAGGAGCGCTTCACAGTGTTAACCCGCCAAGACGCATCGTACAACTTCTGCACCAAGCCGAAGTAACTGCTCGATATTGGATCTGTGGGCCATAGCCGGACATAGAGGTCCTTCATGGCTGGCTCGTCCATCTGATGCAGCTCCATCAGCTGCTTCATCTGGTTGCTTGAGAGGGAAGGGTGTTTGGGCGCCTGAAACTGTGCCCAGAACAGTCGATGTTCCGCATCACCCTCCCGAGCTGCATAATGCATTGCTGCATCCGCCGCACTCCTTGGAAGCTCCACAAACACGTCTAAAGAATGCTAGACTCGTGCGAGCAATGCGGACTTCTATCCACCAAAGACACTTTGCACTTAGTACAACTTACCATCTGCAATTTGCTTCACTTGGCGGAGCTCCTCCAAGGACCTTGCGCCTCCATCCTCACCTCTCTGATCTCCTGCCTATCTTGGACAGTTCAGAAGTTTGATCCGTGTTCTTCTGCTCAAGGTCCTGACATTTAGTGACGGCTTTCTTGAGCTCTTACTGCACTTCGACCACTCTGGCCCCGTGCTTATCACTAATGGTTTTCACCGTCTTGAGTTCAGCGGCCGCTCGATCGGCCGCCGCCTTCTGTTTGGTCGCCGCCTCCTTGGCCTTCTTTAGTTCAAACCTAAGGCCCTTGACCTCAGTGGCGGCGTCTGCAGACATAATTCAACACCTTTTGCTTAGATCTAATCTCAAACACCTTGATCAATGCAAGAAACATTAAGTTTTGACCGGGCTCACCTTGCGCCTCGTCCAAACGCTTGTTGACAAGGTCGAGCTCTTCATCGGAGCTCATGAGATTTTGATTCATCTCATCTAGCATCACGGCGTTAGCAGCCACCACAAGAGATGAGATATCCGATAACAAAACAAAATCCCACATAGTTCAGATTCCCGGTTGCATGTTTTTTTGATCCTCTACCAGATTTTTCCAACCTGACAAAGTCTTGGGGCCTTCCACATGCAAAGGGTGTATAACTTTGTTCAACCATCTGCTTTAGGAAAAGAAAATTACATGGCTTACCTCAAAGCTTTTGAGGAGGCCGCCTATGGCTTCCTTCAGTCTGCTGCTAACGGACCGAATACTTTGTAAAACCATGCCCATCAAGGTGCGGTGTTCTGCAATGATGGAGGAGTTATTCACCACCTCCTCCATCATGTCTGGCCACCCTACCGCACCCCGATCATTGGTGTTCAGCGCTAGTGGCGGGGCCCTAGCTCCCCTCAGTGGAGGGTGGAATTGACGCCTCCAAAGGCTTCGGAGGCTCCGAAATCGACTTTTGGGAGGGCTCGGGTTGGCCGAGCTCCCCCTCTTTGTTCACCAGGAGGGATCCCTCCTCCTGGTCCTCAGGAGCCGAGGTGTTAGCCTCGGCCATAATCTTGTCGCCACCGAATCCCATGTCCGGGCCGGAGGGGTACTCTGGGACAGCACCTCCCCGGTCTCCCCAACAACCTGAGGAGGTGTGGACTACGAGACCCACTCTCCACCAGTTCGGCTGGCAGAAAAGTCTCCTCTGAGGTTTGATCAGTGGGGTGGGCGCGCGGTGGACTACAACATAAAGGGAAATCATGCTATAAATAATGGAAGATTAAAACAAACACATGAGGAGTGCCCAAATTTATACCTTTTTGCAGGGGCTTGACCCTAGGGTTCCTCTATGGAACCCCTTCGGACACCGAAGACTCCTTATCAGAGTCCGAGCTATCATAGGGTAGGATCAGCTTGGGCCTTTGCTGCTTATTTGGGGCATGAGGCGGTTGTTCCCCCTCAGCATCATTTCACGCCACCCTCTTCTTCAAACGGAAGGAGCGCCTCTCCTCCTCGTCCTCTTCCTGTTCCATCTCTTGGGCGGAGGGGGTCTGGGTGTCTCCAGATCTGCTGCCCGGACGCTTTCTTGGGCGGAGACCTTCCCTGGCCCCCGACACCTCCTTATTCTTCCCCCTCTTCTCTAGTGCCTGTTATGGCACCATGGTCAGCATATCTTCCAGTTGAGCTAACCGAGGGTCTTCGGGCAATGGGGCCGGACTGTCAATTTTCTTGGCCCTCCCGAGCCAGCCACGTGGGAGTAGGAAAATAGTGAGTAAATCTCATGTAAGAACAACATCCAAACAAAGAACGAATAGAGCTTTGTTATCTCCTTTGGGGGGTGTGCGGCGTCGAGGCTGATGTCCTCCTCCTTGGCCAGTCACGTTTTTCAAGGCTTGAACAACACCTTCCACAACTTGTCATTGGTAGTGCCGTAGAAGTACTGTATGGTGGCCAGATCCGTGAGCTTGTAGGACCACATTGGGGTGGCCCTCTGTTGACAGGGAAGGAGGTGGCGGCGGAGCATCACCTAGACTATGTTGGCCAACTCGCCGCCTGCCTTGATCATATTGGAGTTGCGCTTTTTCAGCGCCTCCACATCTGTGATGGACCCTCCAGTCAGGAATTTTCTTGGTCCATGAGGTTAGCCTCATCAGGGGTTCGGATCTGAATTCAGGAGCCGCTATCCAGGTCGCGTCCTGTGGTTTTGTGATATAGAACCATTCCTTCTGCCAAACTCGGACAGTTTCAATGAACGTGCCCTCCGGCCACTCAACCCGGGAAGGCTTGCTGATCATCGCCCCGCCGCAGTCCGCCTGTTGGTCGTCAACTATCTTCGGCTTGACATTGAAGACCTTTAGCCACATGCAGAAGTGTGGTTGTACTCGAAAGAAGGCCTCACAGATAACGATGAAGGCCGAGATATGGAGGAAGGAATTTGGGGCCAGATCATGGAAGTCCATCCCGTAGAAGAACATCAGCCCCCTGACGAAGGGTTGGAGTGGGAAGACCAATCCTTGGATGAAGTGGGGAATGAACACCACCCTCTTGCCCTGTCGAGGCGTGGGGACTACCTGGCCCTTCTCTGGGGCCCGGTGAGCGACTCGGACCGGGAGGTAACAGACGCTCTTCAAGTATTCAATATCATCGTTGGTGACGATAGATGCCTCCCACTTGCCGCCTGCGCCGGTTCCGGCCATGGCGGGATCCAGGGAACGACTAGAGAGAAGCGCTTGAGGGAAGGAGATTTGGGGGCGCTGGAGCTTTGCTGAATGGGAAAGCGATGGCAAGAGGAATGGGAAAGGGTGCCGAGATAAGCGGTGGTTGTTTCTCTTTTATAAACCGCTGTGGATGCCAGTAGTCCTTTAACTGCGCCACATGCCTCGCCACTTTCCGATATTATCGCGATGTTATGCGTGAATGGAGGAATTGAAATCACTGACCATATCCCTTAAAAGACGGGCGTGACCCACTTCGATGGAATGTGCCAATAAGGGCGCTGCCTCGAAACACAAATCCAGCTTTTACAATGGTTCGATGTTTATGACTGGGTGTGACAATTCTGTAATGCCCCAAGACCGATACGCCAGATGTCTTCCAGTTATTCGCCATCGTTACCATGTAGTTTGCTTGCGTGTTGCATCTTTCCATGTCATCATATGCATTTCATCTGCATGTTTTCAAAACTTGCATCCGTTCGGGTTCCCCCGGTTCTCTCTGTTGTCCGTTCTGAGCCCAACCACACTCGCACGCGCCCGCGGCACCTCCCAGTTCTTGTTTTGTGAGCCGCCGAAAAACGTCCTCGGAATGGACCGAGATTTGCTGAGTGGTGTTGGAATATCACCAGTAGGCTTCCTGTCAAATTTCGTTCCATTTGGAGGTCGTTTGATACCCCAACGGTTAACCGAGTTAAACGAAACCCCTCTCTCATTGCAGCCCAACACCCCTTCACAACAGCCAGCTAGCCCATGTAAACCCCCTCCATGCTCTCCGTCGTTGGATCACGATCATGTGGGCGAAAACCGCACCTCATTTGGACTCTCCTAGCTCCCTCTACCTATATAAACACACCCTCCCCCGAAATTTCAGATCAAATCCTACCCTAACCCTAGCTCAAATCCCCTCCACACCACCGGACATGTCCGACCCGTCGCCGGACGTCCACCGCCGCTGCTCCCAGCCAATCCAGCCTCGCCGCGTCGCTCGCAGCTCGTCCCCGCTGCTGCAGCCCCCCGAGCCCATCGCAGGCCCGCGCGAGCCCGACCGCGCCCGCCGCCGCGCCCCGCGAGCCCGAGTCTCCGCCGCCGCC
>NC_041383.1:571409011-571489050 GCF_002162155.2 Triticum dicoccoides | reverse complement strand
CACCAACCCTGCCGCCGCGTCGTCGCGCTGCCCCGCCTCGCATGCCCTGCGCCGCGCTGCCCCGCCGCCAGCTCCACCGCCGGCAGCCTTGAGCTCCGCCTCCGGCTGCCCCCTCGTCGCTGGCGTCCCCGGCGCCTACCCCGACCCTCGCCGGCCCCGGATCTGGCGCCCCCGGCCTCCTCCAGCCATCTCCCGTTCGCTCCGGCCGCCGCGGCCTCGCCGGAGCTCCGCCCCCCAGATCTGCACGGCTCTGTCTCGGGTCCATGCCATCCACCAATCCAAGCGCCTGCCCCTTCCCGGATTACCTCATCCCGCACCGCGCCATCCCATTTTCCCCGAGGTGAAATATGGCCAAGTCCCAGGATTTTTCAACCTCATGTGCACTTGTTCATCATGTCATATCTCCATGCATATAGCTCCATTTTGAGTGCATGATATATCAAGATGTTCATCTCAGAGTGATCTTCATGATGGAGTAGTTTTCATGCATGTTACTGTTCATGTTGATGCCTTAATATTCATTGCAAAACTGCTAAATGATATAAGCTGCTGGAATCTGCTGATTGTTAACATCATTTGTGCATCTTGTGAGTGCCATAACTTTGTCTCTGTTGATGCTATGGCGATGATCTTGATATGCACATGTTATGCTCTTCATGCTCTACATGTTGGTGTGCTTTGCATCCATGTTAGGGTGCATCTTGATATCTTAATCTCTGTTGCAAAAGTGCATGTTGCTGTTAACTGCTGAAATCTTCTGCAACTTGCCTCTTTGTCATTTTTATATCTTTTTGTGTGATCTTCTTTTAAGAATCATGTCTACATGTTTTAGGAGCATAATCATGCCATGTTTACTGGGGCGCGATCCATGTATTTTTTATGCCCTGTAGAGAGTGCATCAAACTTGTGAAGTGGGCTACTTGCTGTTTAACTTTCTGTCAATGCTAAAACTGCTATATCATGTTGCCATGTTTGCTTGATTCTACCAATTAATCCATGCATATTCTGTAGATTCTTAGTTGACATGTTTTGTTGTCCATGCTATGATCTATCATGCCATGCCTTTTGATGCCCTATATATTTCATGTAGCATATGTTTTCGTTGCCATGAACATGCCTATATGTTGTTCCTGATTTCTGTTAACTTCATCATGCCTTGTTGTGAGCTTGATATTTGTTGATACTTGCCTATTCTGGAGATGCTCCAATTACATGTTTTGAAGTATGCTACGATTAATTTGTTTACATGCCATGGTTATTAATTTTGAATATCATATGCCTCTGTTTCATGCTTGCAAACATGCTATCAGAATGTTGCTGTTTTACACTGCTGAAACTGTTTCAACATTCAATATTGTCGTGTTGGTTCCCACTAATCCATGAGCCATATGTATATGATGCCAGGACGTTATTTGCTCTTGGTTATGTGTACTTTGATGACATGCCATTGGTTGCTAGATATAGTTGCTGTAGCATCTTTGTTTCATGCCCCCAACATGCCATCATATTAACTCTGCTCATGCATATGCTCCTGTGTTATAAAGTTGCTTTTTGCATTGATCATATTTGTTTAATCTTGATGCCTATGCAACCTGAACCTTAATGACATTTGAAGTATGTCATCTGTACATGAAGTGCATGCCAAGTTTGTGCTCATATGATTCCTGTAGCATGTTGTTTTGATGATTGCAAAGTGCCTACTTGCTGTTTTGGGCAGATTGTTGTTATATTTTGTTTGGAGTGTATGTGTTGCATCATTGCTCCGTTTTGAGCATGCTCTATATGAAACTTGCTTAGAATTGCGTGTAGTGTGCTCTTATCA
The DNA here is from genome assembly GCF_002162155.2 of Triticum dicoccoides. Classification (NCBI taxonomy): domain Eukaryota; kingdom Viridiplantae; phylum Streptophyta; class Magnoliopsida; order Poales; family Poaceae; genus Triticum; species Triticum dicoccoides. The sequence continues at coordinate 571,487,228 of NC_041383.1, read as the reverse complement.
TGTTGCATACATGTTTTGAGATTGTTTGTTTGATGTTTGAATGTATTTTGCATCAATGTCATGTTTGACTTGTTTTGCTCATATCTTCTAGGCCGTAGCTCTGAACTAAATGAACTTTATATGTAACTTGACTAGAATTTCGTGTAGATCATCATGGTGCATTTTAACTTGCTGTTTAAATACTTGAACATAATGTTTATTCAGATCTGGACTAATTTCGAAATTTGCATATCAGGACTTATCGGATTTGTTATATGTTGTTTCCGGCCTCATTTAAACTTGCTTTGATGTGTTGCTCTTGTATGCATCATCTCTTGCCATGAGTAGCACCATATAGCCTTTGTCTTGCATCATGCTTCGCTATGCATCATGTCATGTTTATGTGTTGTGTGTTTACCATGTTGTTTGCTTCTTTCCGGTTGTGCTTCTTTTTGATAGTTCCTGTTTCGTTGCGATCGTGATGATTCGTTCGACTACTCTTGGTTCGTCTTTGCCGTTCGTCTTCTTCATGGACTCATTCTTCTTCCGAGCAGGATTTCAGGAAATATGACTGTTATCCTAGATCTCACTACTATCATTGCTATGCTAGTTGCTTCGTTTTATCGCTATGCTGCGCTACCTATCTCTTGTTTTTCAAGCCTCCCAAATTGCCATGTCAACCTCTAACATTTTTCACCTTCCTAGCAAACCGTTGTTTTGCTATGTTAACGCTTTTGCTCAGCCCCTCTTATAGCGTTGTTAGTTGCAGGTGAATTTGAAGATTGCTCCATGTTGGAACCTGGTTATGTTGGGATATCACAATATCTCTTATTTAATTAATGCATCTATATACTTGGTAAAGGGTGGAAGGCTCGGCCTTATGCCTGGTGTTTTGTTCCACTCTTGCCGCCTTAGTTTCTGTCATACCGGTGTTAATATTTCCTTGATTTTGCGTTCCTTACGCGGTCGGGTTTATGGGAACCCCTTGACAGTTTGCTTTGAATAAAACTCCTCTAGCAAGGCCCAACCTTGGTTTTACATTTGCCTAACAACCTATAACCTTTCCCTTGGGAGTAATTAACCCGAGGGTCAACTTTATTTTAAAAACCCCCGGGCCAATGCTTCTCTAAGTGTTGGTCCGAACTAGAGCCACTTGCAGCGCCACCTCGGGAAAACTTGAGGGCTGGTTTTAGCTGTACGTAGTGTTCATCCGATGTGCCCTGAGAGTGAGATATGTGCAGCTCCTATCGGGATTTGTCGGCACATCCGGGTGGTCTTGCTGGTCTTGTTTTACCATTGACGAAATGTCTTGTAACCGGGATTCCAAGACTGATCGGGTCTTCCCGGGAGAAGGAATATCCTTCGTTGATCGTGACAGCTTGTGATGGGCTAAGTTGGGACACCCCTGCATGGTATAAACTTTCGAGAGCCATGCCCGTGGTTATGTGGCAGATGGTAATTTGTTAATATCCGGTTGTTGAGAACTTGACACTTGACTTAACTAAAACACATCAACCGCGTGTGTAGCCGTGATGGTCTCTTCTCGGCGGAGTCCGGGAAGTGAACACGGTTTGGGTGATGTTTGGACGTATGTAGTTCAGGATCACTTCTTGATTATTACTAGTTTGCGACCGTTTGCGTAGCTTCTCATCTTATTCTTGTATTCGTAAGTTAGCCACCATATCATGCTTAGTCGCTGCTGCAACCCCACCACTATCCATTTCCTTACCCATTAAGCTTTGCTAGTCTTGATACCCATGGGAATGGGATTGCTGAGTCCTCGTGGCTTACAGATTACTACAACAATAGTTGCAGGTGCAGGTAATGCGATGATCATGACGTGAGAGCGATGTTTACTTGTTTTGGAGTTCTTCTTTTGCTTCTTCTTTGATCAGGGGATAGGTTCCTGGTCGACAGCCTGGGCTAGCAGGGTGGATGTCATTTGAATTTCTGTTTGTGTTTCATCCGTAGTCGGATGTTGCTCTTATGTATGATGATGTTGTATTTGTATGGCATTGTATGCCTCTTGTATGTATCCCCAACTATTATGTAATGGTATGATGTAATGATATCAACCTTGCAAAAGCGTCTCTAATATGCGCTTCTATCCTTGTGGGACCTTCGAGTTCCTTTAGGATAGGGTCACATATTGGGCGTGACAAGTTGGTATGAGAGCCTCGACCGACCATAGGAGCCCCCTTGATTGATTGTAGTTGGCCGTTGTCGAGTCTAGAAGAAAAATGTTTTCGGAGTCTAGTTATGTCGGAGAGTAGGAATTCTTTTTACTCCTCAGCCCCTTCGTCACTCTGGTGAGGAATCTTAACGCAGGTGTTTTGACTTACTCCTCTTCCCTTCAGATTTTCTTTAGGATCACGCAGTTGGTTTTCCGAGCGCTGGTTCTCAGCTCTTTTCATCCGGTGCATTTCTCGTCAAGGCGATTTGACCCTCTTTGTTTTTGCAAGATCAATCCTCAGTTCTTTCTCAACGAAGTTGTTTCCCCGTCCTCAGTTGTTTTCTTTTCCCACCCACCCACCCCTTTTCTCTTCTCGGAGTAGGAGTCACTAATCGAGTATCCATACTATTCGTGTGAAGTCTTTGCATTCTTTCCTCAATTATTTCAACCGGTGTTTTATCTTCAAGTTATTCATCGGTTCCCCCTTCCAAGTTGCCTTTGTTTTTCCCGCCCTCCCACCCTCTTATTCCCGGAGCCTGAGTCTCTTTCAAGCATCAATTTCATTCGTGCGGAACCTCTTCAGTCTTTCATAAATTATTTCAATCGGTGAATTCTCGTCTCGTTTGACATTCTTGATCTCTTTTTCTTTCCGGTGGATTCGATTCAAGTTTTTCGGGTTGATCATATTCTTTTCCTTGGATCAAGTGTTTCCCCTGCTCGTTCGCCTCTTGCCAGTTTATCCTTCCAGAGTGCTCAAGACATCTCAGGAGATTCGTTTGTGTTCGAATTGATTCAAGGTTGTCACCTCATTTAAATATTTCAATTGTTCCGGTGCATCATCTATCTCTTCAACAATCCTTTCCAACGGTGTTTTCTCCTCAGTGGGCCCTAACCCACAGGTCTTTTCCCAGGATCTTACCTGACTCTTCTAATTTTCTGGAGCTATTCTGTTTGTCAGTTTTTCTTTCTTACCCATCCGGAGTATGTCAGGAGTTGTTTTTCTGTTTCTTTTCACTGGAAGCCATCATTCCAGAGGAATTATTTGTCCTCACATTTCAGCTACCGCTATCCAATTATCCCGGTGCTTCGTTCAAGTGTTCTAATCAACTCGTGATATCTTTGTTCTTTTGCATCTAAATCCCCTCGAGCATATTAGTTCTTCTAATTCTTCCCGGTGATTCATTATCTTTCATTAGTCATTTTCGAATTCTTATGGTGGTTCCTTCAGCATTTCTCTTCCTCTGTCATCATATCAATTCATTCGTTCTTTCAAACCCTACCGGTGGTTCGTTGAAGACCTTCCTCACGGTTATGCCATATACCCCTAATCCTTTTCCAACAAGAATAAGTAGTATGCAATCCGTTGCTTCTCATCAATTCAATTGGTGAAGATTAAGCGTAACATAATTCTTATTCTTCTTTCTTCAAGTTGATTAATTCCTTCCTTCAGATTTTTTTTCATGATGGATAATCTCTCGGTTCTAAGCTGTTCATCTTTTCCGGAGTTCCAAGTTTTCTCGCTTGTCTCGTCGCGTAGCTCTATCTAAATCACCGCAAGGCTTAATCTTATTCTTTCATCCTTCATTCTATCTCATCATCCTTTTGTCACCAGAGATCTTCATGGTGGTTCTTCATGATTTAATTCATTCTTCAAGAGTTCATCAAGATTCTTGTTGGAGGAGTCCAAGTATCTTTTCTTCTTGCGTCTCGAAGTGCAAATAATTAGCCATTTTCTTCTGAAGTGGAGTTTTGCAATTCTTCGTTCTTCTCAGCTATTCAGACATTTGGTTGTGGTATAATTTCACCTCAAGTTTTGAGATGTTTTTGATAAGTCCACAACAAGCTTATTCTTTTGTTGTTGAATATGTCAACAACTCAGTTCTACCCTTCCTCTAAGGATTCTATCGAATTCATTCGTGGTCGAAGTTGTTGTTCTCTCATCCATTCTTTTCATTCCGTTCTTTCAATTCTTCCAGAGGCATTGTGTTATTCATCTCGTCAAGTGTCATCCCATCTTGCGAAGTTCATGTTCTAATCCTTCCATTTTCAGCCAGAGTGCTACCGGAATTCTTTTGTTCTATTCCTTTTCTATTTTGTTCTAACCGGAGTGGTTTCAGTGTCTATCCTATTCATTGAGCTTTTGATTCTCGTCATACTCGTCTTTCCTCTCTTGTACCCAAACGCTCTCGGACTTTGTTCATCTTCTCTCTTGCGTTCTTACTTCAACTCTTCCTCTTTCTCTTCCGCCTCGTTCCTAAGATCTCGGGACAAGATCTCTTGTTAATGGAGGAGAGTTGTAATGCCTCGAGACCGATGCGCCAGATGTCTTCCAGTTATTCACCATTGTTCCCATGTCGTTTGCTTGCGTGTTGCATATTGCCATGTCATCATATGCATTTCATTTGCATGTTTTTCAAAACTAGCATCCATTCGTGTTCCCCCGGTTCTCTTTGTTGTCCGTTCTGAGCCCGACCACACTCACACGCGCCCGCGGCACCTCCTAGTTCTTGTTTTGTGAGCCACCGAAAAACGTTCTCAAAATGGGCCGAGATTTGCCGAGTGATCTTGATATATCACCGGTAGGCCGCCTGTCAAATTTCGTTCCATTTGTAGGTCGTTTGATACCCCAACGGTTAACTGAATTAACCGAAACCCCTCTCTCCTTACAGCCCAACACCCCTTCACAACAGCCCTCTAGCCCATGTAAACCCCCTCCATGCTCTCCGTCGTTGGTCATGATCGTGTGGGCGAAAACCGCACCTCATTTGGACTCTCCTAGCTCCCTCTACCTATATAAACACATCCTCCCCGAAATTTCAGATCAAATCCTACCCTAAACCTAGTTCAAATCCCCTGCACGCCACCGGACATGTCCGACCCATCGCCGGACGTCCACCGCCGCCGCTCCCGACCAATCCAGCCTCGCCACGTCGCCCGCAACTCGTGCCCGCCGCCGCGGCCTGCCGAGCCCATCGCGGGCCCGCGCGAGCCCTATCACTCCAGCCGCCGCGCCCCGCGAGCCCGAGTCTCCGCCGTTGCCGGCCCGCTCACCCGCGCTCCGCGTATCCCTCGCCGGTGTTCACTCCACCCCGCCGCCATGCCCCGCCGTCCTCGACGCGCGCCGCCACCCGCTGCTCTGCTGCCTGCGCCCCGCCACCACCAACCCTACCGCCGCGTCGTCCTGCCGCCCCGCCTCGCACGCCCCGCGCTGCGCTGCCCCGCTGCCGCCAACCGCTGCTCGCTCCACCTCCGACAGCCTCGAGCTCCCTCTCTAGCAGCCTCGAGCTCCACCTCCGGCTGCCCCCTTGTCGGTGTCAAAACCGGCAGATCTCGGGTAGGGGTTCCTGAACTGTGCGTCTAGGCGGATGGTAACAGGAGACAAGGGACACGATGTTTTTACCCAGGTTCGGGCTCTCTCGATGGAGGTAAAACCCTACTCCTGCTTGATTAATATTGATGATATGGGTAGTACAAGAGTAGATCTACCACGAGATCAGAGAGGCTAAACCCTAGAAGCTAGCCTATGGTATGATTGTTGTTCGTCCTACGGACTAAAAACCCTCCTGTTTATATAGACACCGGAGAGGGCTAGGGTTACACAGAGTCGGTTACAATGGGAGGAGATCTAGACATCCGTATCGCCAATCTTGCCTTCCACGCCAAGGAAAGTCCCATCCGGACACGGGACGAAGTCTTCAATCTTGTATCTTCATAGTCCAGGAGTCCGGCCAAAGGTTATAGTCCGGCCATCCGGACACCCCCTAATCCAGGACTCCCTCAGTAGCGCCCGAACCAGGCTTCAATGACGATGAGTCTGGCGCGCAGATTTGTGTTCGGCATTGCAAGGCAGGTTCTTCTCCAAATTCCATATACCTGTGTAATAATGTCCGACTTCTGGTGAATGTTGCGCTCCTTGGCTTCCACGCCCAATAATGGCCATCTTCCACGTGTCAAACGACTTTGAAAAGCCAGGGTGTTTTTTCATTTACCCCCTAGCTGCGCAAATGAGCTGTCTATAAAAGAGACGAGGATTTAGATCCGAATCACACCATCTTCCCTTCGCGAGCATACATCAGAGCGCATCCGACAGAGATCCATTCCATCATGGCCAGTCGACGCAGCTCCTCCTCCCGTCCTCCCAACCCTCAGCCTAGAGATTGGGAGAGATGCTCCGTCCCGCACAGCGAGCTAGTGACGCTCCAAGCCAAGGGGTTTCTCCCCCCAGCCTACATGGTCCCGGTTCAAGCCGGGCTTGCCACCTATAATGGTGGAGAGCAAGCGGAGAGCGTCCCCAATCCCTCCAAAGAAGAGCGGGTATGCCTTGTCCCTTATTTGATAAGAGGGCTCAGATTTCAAATTCATCCATTTCTCTGGTGGCTCCTGGAGTTCTACGGCTGAGGGAGTCCCGGACTAGGGGGTGTCCGGATAGCCGAACTATCATCATCGGCCGGACTCCAAGACTATGAAGATACAAGATTGAAGACTTCGTCCCATGTCCGGATGGGACTTTCCTTGGCGTGGAAGGCAAGCTTGGCGTTACGGATATCTAGATCTCCTACCATTGTAACCGAATCTGTGTAACCCTAGCCCTCTCCGGTGTCTATATAAACCGGATGGCTTTAGTCCATAGGACGAACAACAATCATACCATGGGCTAGCTTCTAGGGTTTAGCCTCCTTGATCTCGTGGTAGATCTACTCTTGTAACCCACATCATCAATATTAATCAAGCAGGACGTAGGGTTTTACCTCCATCAAGAGGGCCCGAACCTGGGTAAAAACATCGTGTCCCTCGTCTCCTGTTACCATCTGCCTAGACGCACAGTTCGGGACCCCCTACCCGAGATCCGCCTGTTTTGACACCGACATTGGTGCTATCATTGAGAGTTCCTCTGTGTCATCACCGATAGGCTCAATGGCTTCTTCGATCATCAACGACGATGCAGTCCAGGTTGAGACCTTCCTCCCCGGACAGATCTTCGTATTCGGCGGCTTTGCACTGCGGGCCAATTCGCTTGGCCATCTAGAGCAGATCGAAAGCTACGCCCCTGGCCGTCAGGTCATATTTGGAAGTTTGAACTTCACGGCTGACATCCGCGGGGACTTGATCTTCGACGGATTCGAGCCACAGCCGAGCGTGCCGCACTGTGACGTCGAGCATGATTTAGCTCTGCCGCCGGACAGTACCCTGGAGGCTGCACTCGAGCCCGCTCCGATCCTCAATTCGGAGCCGGCCGCGCAGATCGAGGACAGATGCCTAGACACCGCCTCGAGGGCTGCAACCTCTACGGCGATAGAGCCGAACACTGACTTTGTCCCTCATAAAGCTCGTGACTCTGAGGTGCCGGACTCCTCGCCGGACTCCGAACCTCCCGCGCCCGCCCTGATCGAATCCGATTGGGCGCCGATCATGGAGTTCACCGCAGCGGACGTCTTTCAACACTCACGTTTTGGCGACATCTTGAGTTCACTAAAGTACCTCTCGTTATCAGGAGAGGCCTGGCTGGACTGCGGCCAGGACGGTTGGGATGCGGACGACGAAGAAATTCAGACCCCACCCACCACCCACTTGGTAGCCACTGTCGATGATCTAACCGACATGCTAGATTACGACTCCGAGGACATCGATGGTATGGACGACGATGCCGGAGACGACCAAGAACCAGCGCCCACCGGGCACTGGAAAGCCACCTCTTCATATGACATATACATGGTGGATATCCCAAAGGATGGGAACGGCGAAGGAATAGCGGAGGATGACCCCTCCAAGAAACAGCCCAAGCGCCGGCGTCAGCGGCGCCGCTCTAAATCCCGCCATAGCAAGAATGAGGATTCCGGCACCGGAGACAATAATACACCGGATAGCGCCAAAGACAACCCACTCCAGCAAGATCCAGCACAGAAGGAGGGGGACGCCAGCCCTCATGAGAGAGCGACCGAAGAAGAGGTAGAGGACTATATGCCTCCCTTCGGAGACGAGGCAAGCCTCGACGACGAAGAATTCATCGTGCCTGAGGATCCCGTCGAACAGGAGCGTTTCAAACGCAGGCTTATGGCCACGGCAAACAGCCTCAAGAAAAAGCAGCAGCAGCTTAGAGCTGATCAAGATCTGCTAGCCGACAGATGGACCGAAGTCCTCGCGGCCGAAGAGCATGAACTCGAACGCCCCTCCAAAAGCTACCCCAAACGTAAGCTGCCCTCCCGATTAGAGGTGGAGGCATATGATCCCGCTTCACCAGGAGATGATACGGCTGATCGACCACCCCGTGGTCGCGACAAAGAGGCCTCAAGGCCCTTCACTAGACCCGTACCTCGGCATCGCTCGAAAAGCACAAGGCCACAGGGGAACACTCCGGACCTGCGAGACATATTGGAGGATAAGGCAAGACAATAAAGATCGATCTATGGATCACGTGGGCGCCCCACGATACGTGACAATCACCGTCACCCCGGACACAGTAAGTCCGGCCAGGCCGAACACAACAGACAAAGCTCTTTTGAGCTCCGTCGCGATATTGCCCAGTACAGAGGCGCCGCACACCCACTGTGCTTCACAGATGAGGTAATGGATCATCAAATCCCAGAAGGGTTTAAACCCATCAATGTTGAATCTTATGATGGCACAACAGACTCCGCGGTTTGGATCGAAGACTATCTCCTTCACATCCACATGGCCTGCGGTGACGATCTTCACGCCATCAAATACCTCCCCCTCAAGCTTAAAGGACCAGCCCGGCATTGGCTCAACAGCTTGATAGCAGAGTCAATTGGGGGTTGGGAGGACCTGGAAGCCGCTTTCCTCGATAACTTCCAAGGCACGTACGTGCGACCACCAGATGCAGATGACCTAAGCCACATAATTCAGCAGCCAGACGAATCGGCCAGACAATTCTGGACACGGTTCTTAACCAAGAAAAACCAAATCGTCGACTGTCCGGATGCCGAGGCCCTCGCGGCCTTCAAGCATAACATCCGCGATGAGTGGCTTGCCCAGCACCTAGGACAGGAAAAGCCGAAATCCATGGCAGCCCTTACATCACTCATGACCCGCTTCTGTGCGGGTGAGGACAGCTGGCTAGCACGCAGCAACAACCTCAACAAAAATTCTGGCAGTCCGGATATCAAGGACCGTAGTGGCAGGTCGCGTCGCAACAAAAACAAATGCCGCATTAACGGTGATAACAGTGAGGATACGGCAGTCAATGCCGGATTCAGAGGCTCTAAACCCGGTCAACGGAAAAAGCCATTCAAAAGAACAACTCAGGGTCCGTCCAATTTGGACCGAATACTTGATCGCTTGTGGCGGATACACGACACCCCCGAAAAGCCAGCTAACCACACCAATAGGGACTGCTGGGTGTTCAAGCAGGCAGGCAAGTTAATTGCCGAAAACAGTGACAAGGGGCTACATAGCGACGACGAGGAAGAGACCCGACCGCCGACCAATAGAGGACAGAAGGGTTTCCCCCCACAGGTGCGGACGGTGAACATGATATATGCCACGCACATACCCAAAAGGGAGCGGAAGCGTGCACTCAGGGATGTATACGCGATGGAGCCAGTTGCCCCGAAGTTCAATCCGTGGTCCTCTTGCCCGATCACCTTTGACCGAAGGGACCACCCCACCAGCATTCGCCATGGTGGGTTCGCCGCATTGGTTCAAGACCCAATCGTCGATGGATTTCATCTCACCAGAGTCCTGATGGACGGCGGTAGCATCCTAAACCTGCTTTATCAGGACACGGTGCGCAAAATGGGCATAGACCCCTCAAGGATTAAACCTACCAAGACGACCTTTAAAGGCGTCATACCAGGTGTAGAAGCCAATTGTACAGGCTCAGTTACACTGGAAGTGGTCTTCGGATCCCCGAATAACTTCTGAAGCGAGGAGTTAATCTTCGACATAGTCCCGTTCCGCAGCGGCTATCATGCCTTGCTCGGACATACCGCGTTCGCAAAGTTCAACGCGGTGCCGCACTACGCATACCTCAAGCTCAAGATGCCAGGCCCTAGAGGAGTCATCACGGTCAACGGAAACACTGAACGCTCCCTTCGAACGGAGGAACATACAGCGGCTCTCGCGGCAGAAGTACAAAGCAGCCTTTTAAGGCAATTCTCGAGTCCGGCTGCCAAGCGGCCGGACACAGCTAAGCGTGCCCGGAGTAACCTACAACACGACCACCTGGCATGTTCCGAGCACGCGTAGCAGTGCGGCCCCAACCCCAGCCCCTGTAAAACATTAAGACAGACCCTTCGCGTACTCCATTACGCTCAAGGGGCTCGAACACGATAAGCCCAGACTGCGGCTCAACCGCACCAAGGGCTCTTAAGTGTGTCGTTTCTTTTTCTTTTCCTTTTAGTTTTTTACCTACAGGACTCCGTTCGTCAGAGGCCCTGTCCGGCAGCAGACATGCCGAACCCACGATTCAACAGCCAAGAAAGGCTACAACGAAAATCCAGGTGGTCTCCATCATGCACATTAAATCTGTTTTATGCATTATTCCGTAGCCTACACCTGGAGGGGGACATGTTAAACAGTCCCATCCCTTGATTACCGCACCACTTGTATTGTCCTGCACTTACAACAGTTTTTATTTGAATAAAGCAATGCAGCACATTTTTGCTTTCAATTGCATTTCTTTCTTACACATATGTTCATCTATGACATGTTGCATCCGTACGTTTTGGTACGGCTAAATACACCAGGGGCTTATGTTTCCCGCGTTATGGTGTGATAAGTCCGAACACTTTCACAAGTGTGGCACCCCGAACTTATAGCATTATATGCATCGGCTCCGAATCATGTTCTTGGGTCAATAGTTGGGTTTGCCCGGCTCCCATGTTTTGGTACCTTACGTTCCGTTTTATCGGCTAAGGTAGCACTAGGAGAACCACTGCGATTGCGCCCCAGTTGAGCTGGGTTAACGCCTCAGTGGAGAAAGCTAAAACTGACCGTCATGATGAGGCAAGAGCTGGTCGCTGTTCGAGAGGTTCTTTGCGAGTCCCTAAAGACTTATGCCGCTTCGAGCGAGGAGCCGGATTCTGTCTGGCCAAGGCGTGGATAGCGCCCCAAATTCGGCCTTCCAAAAACTAGGGGCTTCGCCGAAATTTAAAATTATAGAATTCTATGGCTAAGTGAGAGTGTTCAAGCATTATAAGTCCGGTTGCCTTGTTCGTTGTGTTGAGCGCCTCCCTAGATGGACCCAAAAATGGGAACAAGAGCGCTCGAGTTTATCCCGAACACCCCAGCACTCGTGGCATGGGGGCTGAAGCTGACGACTTGCCATCTCTCAGATTTGATAAACAGCCGCACAGAAGGTAATATTTTAAATTAACAAGCGTTGCTTAGCGCATATGAACCAAGTTTTCAGCGCATAGGATAACAAAATGCGAGTCTACTCAAATATTATATATTTGGAGCACTCACCCGCAATAGTGCGGGCGCCCTTCAGCACACTCCTATAATACATCTCGGGCGTGCGATGCTCCTTGCCCTCTGGTGGGGGGTCCGTCACAAGCTTCTGGGCATCCATCTTGCCCCAGTGCACCTTTGCGCGGGCAAGGGCCCGACGCGCACCCTCGATACAGGCGGAGTGCTTGATAACTTCAACCCACGGGCACGCGTCCACCAGCCGCCGCACCAGGCCGAAGTAGCTCCCAGGCATAGCCCCCTTAGGCCACAGCCGAACTATGAGGCCCTTCATGGCCTGTTCGGCCGCCTTGTGGAGATCGACCAGCTGCTTCAGCTGGTCGCTAAGGAGCACCGGATGTCCAGTCTCAGCATACTGAGACCAGAAGACCTTCTCCGTTGAGCTCACCTCCTCGGCCCGGTAGAATGCGGCAGCATCGGACACGCTGCGGGGAAGATCTGCGAACGCTCCTGGAGAGCTCCGAATTCGGGTAAGCGACAGGTAATTAACACTCAAATGCTTACTTTGCATGAAAAATGCATTACCCGCTGCTATGTTCATCACCGCCTCTATCTCCTGGAGGGCCTTGTAGGCTTCGGCCTTAGCGGCTTTGGCACTCTCAAGAGCCGTTGCAAGCTCAGACTCTCGAGTCTTCGAGTCACGCTCCAGGCTCTCATGTTTCCTCAAGAGATCCTGGAGCTCTTGCTGTACCTCTGCCACCCGCGCCTCCTGTTTCTCTCGCTCGGTGCGCTCCGCAGCCGCATTGCGTTCGGCCGCGGCCACCGCCTCCTTCAGGGTCGCCACCTCGTTAGTGGCCCCTGCAATACCCCAGTTATCCTTGTCATTTTTCTTGCATCCAAATCCTTTTCTGTAAGGTACAATTTTCATAAGGTATTACTCACCTTCCTTTTCCTCGAGCTGCTTCTTGGCATGGCCGAGCTCGTTCTCGGACCGCTCGAGGTTTTCCTTCAAAGTTTTGACCTCCGCAGTCAGTGTGGCAGAGGTCAGCAGCACAGCCTGCAATCCCATATTGACATATTTTCATGACTCCTGCGTTTATCTTTCTAAAGATCCTCAGTCCGACTTTTCTTTCCAAACACCGAACCAAGCATCAAGGGCTACTGTCTATGCGGTACCATTTTACATATATTGAAATTCTTACCTCAAAGCCTGTTAGAAGGCTGCTGCAGGCTTCGGTCAGCCTGCTCTTGGCGAGCTGAACCTTCTGAATCACCGCACTCATAACAGTGCGGTGTTCCTCTTTGATGGAGGCGCCGTTGAACGCCTCCAGCAAATTATCCGGCACCTTCGGTTGGACGGAGGCAGCCGGCGTCACGGTCTTGCCCTTCTTCCAAAGGGGTCGCCCGCCGGACTCCGGAGCCACTATGGGTTCCGAGGCTGAGTCCGGTGCGAAGTCCGGGATGTTGTCCTGCGACACCTCCGGGGCCCTCTCCTCCTGGCGGGTCCCTTCCTGGGATCCCACCTCGACATCGTCCGCATCATGGGGGGTGGAGGCAGTCGGAAGAGAATCCATATCCGACGCCCCTAAGGACCCGCTCGACGAAGTGGGGAGATCATCCTTAGGCGGTCTGCAGGGTTGTATGTGGCATTAGAAAGACATAATGTGGCGAAAAACGAAAACCTTGAAGTTATTCGGGAGTCCGTATACTTACGATCTCGCCAGAGGCTTGGCCCTTGGAGGCCAGTCCTCGTCGTCGTCACTGGCGTCGGCGGAACAGTCCGGGGGAAGAGTTTTTCCCCTCTTGGACCCTTCGGCGTCCCTTGTTGGGGAGGTCTTCCTTTTCTTCCCTCCCCCCGCTGGGGGAGAGGCTTTCTTCTTCTCCTCCTCGCCTTGGTGGGAGGAGTCGGCCTCAGATTCATCGTCCGATAGCACCTGAAAACGGGAAATCTTCCGAGTCCCCGTGGCCTTCTTCTTGGCCTTCTCCGGCATCACGTGGGGTGCCGGAGCCAGCAGCCCCGTTAGGCGGGTGTCAGCTAGGTCCTCTGGCAATGGGGCCGGACAGATAGCCTGTGCGGCCTTCTTCAGCCAGTCCTGTCAAAGGAAAGGGAGTTTAGATCCCGCATAGAGTCAAACTATGAATAACAAGCGTCCAGAGGACAATATCACTTACCTCGTCAGCTGGACGCTGCGAGCTGAATCCGCGATCTTCGGTAGCGGATGCGGGAGCCTCGGCGCCCTTGAATAACACCTTCCAGACCTCTTCATATGTAGTGTCGAAGAGCCCATTCAAAGTCTGGTGCTGCGCCGGATCGAACTCCCACATGTTGAAGCCCCGTCGTTGGCACGGGAGAATTCGGCAGATGAGCATGACCTGGACTACGTTGACAAGCTTGAGCTTCTTGTCCACCAGCTTCTGGATACAGGCTTGGAGTCCGGTCAGCTCCTCTGAATCCCCCCAGATCCGGCCACTCTCTTTCCAGGAGGTGAGCCGTGTGGGGATGCCGGATCTGAATTCGGGGGCCGCTGCCCATTCGGGATCACGCGGCTCGGTGATGTAGAACCACCCCGATTGCCACCCCTTGATGGTTTCCACAAAGGTGCCCTCTAGCCACGTAACGTGGGACATCGTGCCCACCATGGCGCCTCCGCACTCCGCTTGGCTGCCCTTCACAACCTTCGGCTTGACACTGAAGGTCTTGAGCCACAAGCCAAAGTGGGGCTGGATGCAGAGGAAGGCCTCGCACACAACGATAAACGCCGAGATGTTGAGGATAAAATTTGGGGCCAGATCATGGAAATCTAGGCCGTAGTAGAACATGAGCCCCCGGACAAAGGGACGAAGTGGGAAGCACAGTTCGCGGAGGAAATGGGGAAGGAATACTACCCTCTCATGGGGCCTAGGGGTGGGGATGAGCTCTCCCTCGTCGGGGAGCCGATGCGCGATGTCGCTGGACAAGTATCCGGCGCTGCGCAGCTTCTGGATATGCCCCTCCGTGACGGAGGAGGCCATCCACTTGCCTCCCGCTCCGGACATGTTTGGAGAAGGTTGAGGTGAGATGTGCGGGCTTGGGCGCTAGAGCTCGAGTTCACGGAGATGGATAAGCCAAGGAGGAAGAAGGCGCAGGTAAAAGGATTGGATCTTTATCCCCTTATATGGGCGGACGGAAACATGCATCCCCACTGGCCTGATAAAACTCGCTTATCTCCCAAGCGCCGCAATCAATGGCGCGGTTGGGTTACCCACGTCCGTATTGATGGGAATCCTGGAATAAGGGGAACACGATCTCTGCTTCGACAAGACGTGCCAAGGAAACCTCCTCGCTAAACGCGCTGGGATGGAACAATAAAAACAATTTGAAGGCTTGGTAGTGGTGTGACGTTACGCCACAAAATGCTTCAGCAAATTGAACTTGTGTAATATTATTCTCTCTACGGTTGTATGTGGAATTTATTTTGCAGAGCCGGACACTATCCTGGTGTTCACAATCTTCTGTAAATTATTCGGAGGAGCAACCCGCCTTGCAATGCCGAAGACAACATGCGCGCCGGACTCGTCGTCATTGAAGCCTGGTTCAGGGGCTACTGAGGGAGTCCTGGACTAGGGGGTGTCCGGATAGCCGAACTATCATCATCGGCCGGACTCCAAGACTATGAAGATACAAGATTGAAGACTCCGTCCCATGTCCGGATGGGACTTTCCTTGGCGTGGAAGGCAAGCTTGGCGATACGGATATGTAGCTCTCCTACCATTGTAACCGACTCTGTGTAACCCTAGCCCTCTCCGGTGTCTATATAAACTGGATGGCTTTAGTCCATAGGACGAACAACAATCATACCATGGGCTAGCTTCTAGGGTTTAGCCTCCTTGATCTCATGGTAGATCTACTCTTGTAACCCACATCATCAATATTAATCAAGCAGGACGTAGGGTTTTACCTCCATCAAGAGGGCCCGAACCTGGGTAAAAACATCGTGTCCCTCGTCTCCTGTTACCATCCGCCTAGACGCACAGTTCGGGACCCCCTACCCGAGATCCGCCGGTTTTGACACCGACAACGGCCTCCAGTTGCACAACCTTACGCCTGCCTCCATATTGCATATTGCAGGCTTCATAGCCCTTTGCGAGCTGTTTTTGGGCATTGAGGCTCATTTCGCGCTGTGGAAGAAGCTATTCTGCCTTGTGCCCCGTTCTCAGGAGGGGTCGATATATCAAGTGGGCGGAGCCGAACTATGGAGCATCGCCGGGACCGTATATCTATCCGGGACCCCAAAGAAGGCGTCCAAAGACTGGCCTTCAGAATGGTTTTATATAGAAGATGTCCCCCTGCCGGACCCTGTTCGGATCGGCCTCCCTGAGTTCGATAATGCTCCTTTGAAGAGGCGCCTAAGCTGGCGTCCACGGAGCCCTCAGAAGGAAAATGACAAGGACGTCCTTTACCTGATGAGTCAGATAAGGTTGTTAGCTCATTCCCGACTGACCATAATCGAGGTCATGGCCACATGCATTAAGCGGGGGGTGCAGCCGCTTCAGTATAGAGGCCACCCCTTATGGGACTTCAACGGGGAGGACGACGCCACTCGGTGCGGCCGTAAGAGGCCGGAATCGGTTGCCGCTCCAATAAAGATCTTGTCCGCTTTGTACAAGGGAGAAGAGGAGGAATTTCTCCGCGTCAACCCACGGGGCGGATTTTCTATGTACAATCCTCCAAGCTGGGTAAGCGGACACTTCCACTCGCCCACCCGTTTCATATTCCCATAGTTAAGTATTCAGTCTAGCAATTTCAAGGCAGGAGCTACGCCAGGGTCTAAAGGAGATAAACAACCCTCCTCCACAACCCGAGGACCCAGAACGGTCCTTCGACCCGGTCTCCCAAGAGGACCTGGACTTATCTGTGGAGCTAATCGATGGGGTGTTTCATCAATTGAGCAAGGACAACGCCTTAGTGGCCATTACGGCCGATTATCCCGGACTACTTCCAGCCTCACAAGTAACCGAGACCGAAGTCCCAATACTTTTAAGATGATCCATCCGTGCTTATTTTTTATCACCGTATACCAATGGCATTTTTGCACGGGAAGTCCTTGAGGCGGAAGGCCGAGCCTGCGGTGGCTAGCCAACAAGGGGCAGTAAGGCCCAGCTGGCTGAAAAGAAGTGCGGTCCAGATTGAGACGCCGGCGCAACGGTATGGTATGCCATCTTATTCCCAGCTTTTATTCCCTCAAGTCATACTAACGCTCGTGTTCTCTTCAGGAAAAAGAGCGCTCGCCGGACTATATCCGGAGAGGTTGCCAATCATGCCTCCACCAGCCAGGCTCCAAGGCCGGGTTCGGAAGCGCAGGCGAACATGAGGCGCGCACCGGACGCTCCTCCGATAGAGGATGCGGACGGGCTGTCTGCCACCAATTCTGAGGTGGAGAGTGCCATGAACCACAGGCGTCGCCGGACAGTTCTTCGTGAAGCTTGTTTCTCCCAAGAGGCATTGGATGCCTTCAATTTGGGAGATGCGTACCTCCGTGCCGCTCAAAATGGTCTAGCCAGAGCCACGGAGCAGTATGTAAAAGACATACGGGTGAGAAAATTTGATGGTTATGTATGTCAGTAGCCCCCGAGACTTGAAACAGTTAAAGTAACTGATTTAAGGATCATTTGTTATGCAGGATCTTACGGAGAAGAATTCCCAGGAGCTGGAAGAGTGCAAAGCCCAACTTGAGGCCGCACTAGCCGCGGCAGGGGAGGCAAAGGAGACCCCCTCTGGTAATATATGCTTCGAAAGATAAGTATGTTGTGAAGTGCGGAGTGTGTGCAAATCTGACAATAACATTGCAGATGGCGCCGAAGTAGATCCGGACAAGCAACAACTCTTGCGCCGGTTAAAGGCCGGCGAGAGCGTGCTTATGAAGGTGAGGCAGGAGAAGAATAATCTCCAAGATGCCAACACCCGGCTGGGCGAGGGACTAAAGGATGTTCGTGCCCACCTGTCGGACTCCGTGAAGGAGAATCGGCGGCTTTGATGCGGCATTTTTAGTAAGTGCTTGAACGAACTTCGAAAAAGAGTCCAGCGAGGAAGTCAATTGACAGAGTTATGTCTGTAGGTATGCTAACAGGTCGGCCTGTAGAGGAAATGCCCGGTTCTACGGGTGACCTCCTTCCCGAGCTCTCACAACTTCATGAACTAGTTCGGCAGGTAATGCAAGGCGTCGCCCAGGCCTTGTGGCCATCCGTCTCTGTCGGTGTCAAAACTGGCGGATCTCGGGTAGGGGGTCCTGAACTGTGCGTCTAGGCGGATGGTAACAGGAGACAAGGGACATGATGTTTTTACCCAGGTTCGGGCCCTCTCGGTGGAGGTAAAACCCTACTCCTGCTTGATTAATATTGATGATATGGGTAGTACAAGAGTTGATCTACCACGAGATCAGAGAGGCTAAACCCTAGAAGCTAGCCTATGGTATGATTGTTGTTCGTCCTACGGACTAAAACTCTCCGGTTTATATAGACACCAGAGAGGGCTAGGGTTACACAGAGTCAGTTACAATGGGAGGAGATCTTCATATCGTATCGCCAAGCTTGCCTTCCACGCCAAGGAAAGTCCCATCCGGACACGGGACGGAGTCTTCAATCTTGTATCTTCATAGTCCGGGAATCCGGCCAAAGGTCATAGTCCGGCCATCCGGACACCCCCTAATCCAGGACTCCCTCAGTAGCCCCTGAACCAGGCTTCAATGACGACGAGTCCGGCGTGCAAATTGTCTTCGGCATTGCAAGGCGGGTTCCTCCTCCGAATACTTCATAGAAGATGTTGAACACAAGGATAGTCTCTGGCTCTGCAAAAAATAAGTTCCACATATCGCCGTAGAGAGAATAATTTCCGCACAAATCTAATCTGCTGACGTATTCCGCAGCGTGACATCACGCCACGGCCAAGCCTTTATTCGAATCATTTTACTATTCCACCTCAGCATGTTTAGCGAGGCGGTTTCCTTGGCACGTCTTGTCAAAGCAGAGATCGTGTCCCCTTATTCCAGGATTCTCATCAATACGGGCATGGGTAACCCAACCGCGCCATTAACCACGGCGCTTGGGAGATAAGCGAGTTTTATTAGGCCGGTGGGGGCTCGTAGTTTAGGCCGCCCATATAAGGGGATAAGAATCCACCCTTTCCATTTACGCCTTCTTCCTCCTTTGCTTATTCATCCTTGCGCACTCAAGCTCCAGCGCCCAAGTCCGCACTTCCCACCTCAACCTTCTCCAATCATGTCCGGAGCGGGAGGTAGATGGATGGCCTCCTCCGTTACGGAGGGGCAAATCAAAAAGTTGAGGAAGGCCGGATACTTGTCTGACGACATCGCGCACCGGCTTCCAGATGTGGGGCAACTCATCCCCACCCCCAGGCCCCATGAGAGGGTTGTTTTTCTTCCCCATTTCCTCCACGGACTGGGTTTTCCTATTCACCCGTTCGTCCGGGGGCTCATGTTCTACTATGGCCTGGACTTCCACGATCTGGCCCCGAACTTCATCCTCAACATCTCGGCGTTCATCGTCGTGTGCGAGGCCTTCCTCCGCATCCAGCCTCACTTTGGCTTATGGCTGAAGATTTTCAGTGTCAAGCCGAAGGTCGTGGGCGGCCGCCAAGCGGAGTGCGGAGTCGCCATGGTGGGGAAAATAGCCAACGTTACATGGCTTGAGGGTGCCTTCATAGAGACCATCAAAGGGTGGCAATCGGGGTGGTTCTACATCATCGAGCCCGTGACCCTGAATGGGCAGCGGCCCCCGAATTTCGATCTGACATCCCCACATGACTCACATCTTGGAAAGAGACAGGCCTATTGTGGGGTAATTCGGCAGAAGTGACCGGACTTCAAACTTGCATCAAAGACCTGATCGGCAGGAAGGTTAAACTTGTCACCGTAGTCCAGGTCATGCTCTTCCGCCGGATTCTCCCGTGTCAACGACGGGCTTTCAACTTGTGGGAGTTCGACTCGGCCCAGCACCAGGCTCTACCCCGGCTCTTCGACACAAAGCACGAGGATGCCTGGAAGGTGCTATTCAAGAGCTCCGAAGTCTCCCCTCCCGTCACCGAGGATCGCGGATTCTGCGCCAAGCGCCAAGCCAGCGCAGTGAGCTTAATTTTCCAATTACATGGTATTTGTTTTCCATAGATTTGATTCTATGCGGGGTCTAAACCCCCATCCCTTTAACAGGACTGGCAGAAGAAGGCCGGATAGATCAACTGTCCGGCTCCCTTGCCCGAAGACCCAGCGGACGCTCGCTTGACGAAGCTGCTGGTTCCGGCACCTCACGTGGTGCCGGAGAAGAAGGCCAAGAAGAAGGCCATGGGGACTCGAAAGAGTTCCCGGCGCCTGGGGTGTCGGATTCATCGCCTGACAACCCCGAAGCACCCTCCGCCTCTGAGGATGAGGAGGAGGGAGAAGAAGAAGCCTATCCCCCTCCAACGGGGGGAGGAAAGAAAAGGAAGGCCGCCTCAATTGGGGAGGCCGGGGGGTCCAAGAAGGGGAGAACCCTCCTGCCGGACTACACCTCCGATGCCGAAGACGGCAGGGAGGAATGGCCATCCAGGGTCAAGCCCTTGGCAAAATCATAAGCATCCGGACATCCGAATAACTTATGGCGCTCCTCTATTATTTGGTATTTTCTGACGCCGAATTTGATCATGCAGTCCGCCCAAGGCTCAGCTCGACGATTGGACGAGCAGCTCCTTGGATTCTTCGGATGTAAATAGTGCCTCTCTTCCGACGGCCTCCTCCCCTCTTCCTACGGACGAGGCCGAGGTGGAGTCCCAAAAGGGACTAAACCAGGAGGAGGTGGTCTAGAGGCGCCGCAAGGCGACCTCCCGGACTCCAGGCCCAAAGGGGGTAAAGCCCCGGAGGCATCCAAGTCCGGCTCTGGGCCGGACACTGCTCCAGAACCATCAACGGTTCCAGAGACAGGTAGGCAGCGCCTTCGCAAGAAGGGCACGCCTACTACGCAGGTGGCCTCTGTCCAACCGGAGGCACCGGACGATTTGCTGGAGGCGCTTAACGGTGCCTCCATCGACGAGGAGCACCGCACTGTTATGAGTGCGGTGGTTCAAAAGGTTCAGTCCGCCAAGAGCGGGCTGACCGAAGCTTGTACGAGCCTTCTAACAGGCTTTGAGGTAAGTGTTTAAAACATATAAAAATGTTACCGCATAGATAGTAGCCCCTGATGCTCAGTTCGGCGTTCGAAAAGAAAAGCCGAGCTGAGGATCTAAAAAGATATACGCAGGAGTCTAACTAAAATATGTCAATATGGGAATGCAGGCTGCGCTCCTGACCTCTGCCGCACTGACTGCGGAGGTGAATGCATTGAAGGAGAGCCTCGAGCGGTCCGAGAGCGATCTCGGCCATGCCAAGAAGCAGCTTGAGGACAAGGAAGGTATGTAGTACCACATGTAAATGTATATAGAAATACATGGTTGCAAATGGTGACAGGACCAACGTAAATGTTGCAGGGGCCACGACCAAGGTGGCGACCCTGAAGGAGGTAGTCTCCGAGGCCGAAAACAGTGCGGCCTTGGAGCACACCGAGCGAGAGAAGCAGGAGGTGCGGGTGGCGGAGGTGCGGCAAGAGCTCCAAGCTCTCGTGGAAAAACACGAGAGTTTGGAGCGTGACTCGAAGACTCGAGAGTCCGAGCTCGCCTTGGCTCTTGAGAGTGTCAAGACCGCTAAGGCCAAAGCCCAGAAGGCCCTCCAGGAGATCGAGGCGATGAAGAAGATAGCGGCGGGTAAGGCATTCTTTATGCAAAGCAAGAACATAAAAGTAAATTATCTGCTACTTACCCGAATCTGGAGCTCTCCAGGAGCGTTCGCCGATCTGCCACGTAGAGTGTCTGATGCTGCCGCGTTCTATCGAGCCGAGGAGGGGAGCTCGACGGAAAAGGTGTTCTGGTCTCAGTATGCTGAGGCTGAACATCCGGTGCCCCTGAGCGACCAGCTGAAGCAGCTGGTCGAGCTCCACAAGGTGGCCGAACAGGCCATGAAGGGCCTCATAGTTCGGCTGTGGCCGAGGGAAGCCATGCCTGGGAGCTACTTCGGTCTGGTGCGACGGCTGGTGGACACGTGTCCGTGGATTGAGGTCATCAAGCGCTCCGTCTGTATTGAAGGTGCCCGTCGGGCCCTCGCCCGTGCTAAAGTGCACTGGCGCAAGCTGGACGCGGAGAATCTTTTGACGGACGCGCCACCACCGGGCAAGGAGTATCGCATGCCCGAGATGTATTATAAGGGCGTCCTGAAGGGTGCCCTCCTTATAGCGGGTGAATGCTCCAAAGATGTAATTTTTGAGTAGACTCGCATCTGTTATCCTGTACGCTAAAAACTTTGTTCATATGCGTTAAGCAACGCTTGTTAATTTAAAATATTACCTTCTGTACGGTCGTTTATCAAATCTGAGATATGCAAGTCGTCGGCTTCTACCCCCATGCCACGAGTGCTGGGGTGTTCGGGATAAACCTGAGCGCTCTTGTTCCCATTCTTGGGTCCATCTAGGGAGACGCTCAGCACAACGAACAAGGCCGTCAGGCTTATAATGCTTTATCACTCTCACTTAGCCATAGAATTCTATAATTTTAAATTTCGGTGAAGCCCCTAGTATTCGGAAGACCGAGTTCGGGGCGCTATCCACGCCTAGGCCGGATAAGTCCGGCTCCTCGCTCTAAGCGGCATAAGTCTTTAAGGACTCGAAAAACCTCGCGAATAGCGACCTATCTCTCGCACTATCATGACGGTCAGTTTTAGCTTTCTCTACTGAGGTGTTAACCCAGCTCAACTGGGACACAATCGCAGTAGTTCTCCCAGTGCTACCTTAGCCAACATTGTGGAATGTAAGGTACCAAAACATGGGAGCCGGGCAAACCCAACTATTGACCCAAGACATGATTCGGAGCCGATGCATATAGTGCTATAAGTTCGGGGTGCCGCACTCGTGAGAGTGTTCGGTCTTCTCACACCATGTTATGGGGTGCTTAAGCCCCTGATGTATTGCCGTACCAAAGTGTACGGTTGCATAATGTCATGACTGAACATATTTGTATAAGAAATAGATGAGTACAATAATAGATAAGAGCTATGTATTGTTTATTAAAAAAGGGCTGCTATGAAAGCAGAACGATACAAATAGTGCGATAAGCAAGAGATGGGATTGTTTGACATGTCCCCCTCCAGGGGCAAGCTGCGGGACTTTAAGTAAAACAGGTGTTAAGCTCGTTATAGAGACCACCTGGACATTTGACGCGGCTTGTTCTCTCCCTAGCTATTGCATCGTGTGTTCGGCAAGTGTATTGCCGGACAAGCCTTCCGAATAGTTGGGTCCTGAAAGTATATAAAGAAGAAATGGCGGAATAGAGAGCCCCTTAGTACGGTTGAGCCGCATTCTGGGCGTGCCGTAGTTGTGCCCCTCCCCTTATGCCCATGGTATTTCTAAAGCGTAATTATGTACGCGTGGTATCGAGATCACCATCTGACGAGGGCTGGGGTTGGGGCCGCACTGCTATGCTTGCTCGGAACGTGCTAGCCGGCTTTGTTGTAGGTTGCTTCTGGCTCGCTTGACGTTGTCCGGACGTTTAACACTTGGATTGGAGAATTGCCTTGAGAGGCTACTCTGTACTTCTGCCGCCAGGGCCGTCGTGTGCCCCTCCGTTCAGAGAGAGCGTTCGGTGTTTCCATTTACCGTGATGACTCCATGAGGGCCTGGCATCTTGAGCTTGAGATATGCGTAGTGCGGCACTACATTGAATTTTGCAAATGCGGTTCATCCGAGAAGGGCGTGATAGCCACTGCAGAATGGGACTATGTCGAAGACTAACTCTTCGCTTCAGAAATTATCCGGGGATCCGAAGACCACTTCGAGTGTAACCGAGCCTGTACAGCTGGCTTCTACACCTGGTATGACGCCTTTAAAGGTTGTCTTTGTGGGTTTAATCCTTGAGGGATCGATACCCATTTTTCGCACTGTATCCTGATAAAGTAGGTTCAGGCTGTTGCCGCCGTCCATGAGGACTCGGGTGAGGTGAAATCCGTCGATAATTGGGTCTAGGACCAATGTGGCGAATCTGCCGTCACGGATGCTAGTGGGGTGGTCCCTTCGATCAAAAGTGATCGGGCAGGAGGACCATGGGTTGAACTTTGGGGCGACTCGCTCCATTGCATAGACGTCCTTGAGAGAACGTTTCCGCTCCATTTTGGGGATGTGGGTTGCGTATATCATGTTCACCGTCCGCACTTGTGGGGGGAATCCCTTCTGTCCTCTGTTGTTCAGCGACCGGGGCTCCTCCTCGTGATCGCTATGCAGCACCTTGTCTCTGGTTTCGGCACTTAACTTGCCTGCCTGCTTGAACACCCAACAGCCTCTATTGGTGTGGTTGGCTGGTTGTTCGGGGGTGCCGCGTATCTGGCATGAGCGATCGACTATCCGGTCTAAGATGGATGGGCCCGGAGGGTTTCTTTTGAATGGCTTCTTCCGCTGACCGGGTTTAGAGCCTCTGAATCCGGCATTGATCGCCGTATCCTCAGTATTGTCGCTGTTAATGCGGCGCTTGTGCTTGTTGCGACATGACCTGCTGTTGTTGTCCTTGGTATCCGAATTGCCAGCGCTCTTGGTTATGTTATTGCTACGAGCTAGCCAGCTGTCTTCGCCCGCGCAGAAGCGGGTCATGAGTGTCGTGAGGGCTGCCATAGATTTCGGCTTTTCCTGTCCTAGGTGCCGGGCAAGCCATTTGTCTCGGATGTTGTGCCTCAAGGCTGCAAGGGCCTTGGCGTCCAGACAGTCGACTATTTGATTTTTCTTGGTTAGGAACCGTGTCCAGAATTGTCTGGCTGATTCTTCTGGCTGCTGGATTATGTGGCTTAGGTCATCGGTGTCTGGTGGTCGCACATAAGTGCCCTGGAAGTTGTCAAGGAATGCGGATTCCAGGTCCTCCCAGCAACTAATTGACTCTGCTGGCAGGCTGTTAAGCCAATGTCGAGCTGGTCCTTTAAGCTTGAGCGGGAGGTATTTGATGGCGTGTAGATCATCACCACGGGCCATGTGGATATGAAGGAGATAATCCTCGATCCATACCGTGGGATCAGTTGTGCCATCGTATGATTCGATGTTTACGGGCTTAAAACCCTCGGGGATTTGATGATCCATTACTTCGTCTGTGAAGCATAGTGGGTGTGCGGCGCCCCTGTACTCGGCTATATCGCAACGCAGCTCGGATGAGCTTGGTCTGTTGTATTCGGCCTGGCCGTATTTATCATATCCGGTGTGACGGTTATCGTCACGTGATGTGGGGCGCCCGCGTGATCCGTAGATCGATCTTGTTTGCCTTGCCTTATCCTCCAATATGTATCGCAAGTCTGTTGTGTTTCCCTGTGCTCTGGTATTCTTAGAGCGGAGCCGGGGTGCGGTTTGATTGAGGGCCGGAGGGCCTCTCTGTCGCGGCCACGGGTTGGCCGATCGGGAGCATCGTACGCTGGTGATGTAGGTTTAGTTGCTTCATCCTCTAGTTGGGGTAGTAGCCTGCGCTTTGGGTAACTCTTGGAGGGGCGTTCGAGTTTATACTTCGCCCGCCAGGACTTCAGCCCATCTGTCGGCTAGCAGGTCTTGGTCAGCTCTAAGCTGCTGCTGTTTTTTCTTGAGGCTGCTTGCTGTGGCCATAAGCCTGCGTTTAAAACACTCTTGTTCGACGGGATCCTCTGGCCCGACGAATTCGTCGTCGTCGAGGCTTGCCTCATCTTCGGAGGGAGGCATATAATTGTCGTCCTCGACCTCTCTGTCGGCCGCTCTCTCATGAGGGCTGGCTCCTTCGTCCTCCTACGCTTAATCCTGCTGGAGGGGGATGTCTTCGGCACTGTTCGGGGTGTTGACGTCTCCGATGCCGGATTCGCCATTCTTGCTTTGGCGGGATTTAGAGCGGCGCCGCTTACATTGGCGCTTGGGTTGCTTCTTGGAGGGGCCGTCCTCCACTTTTTCTTCGCCATCCCCTGCCATGGGGGTGTCCACCATGTATATGTCATATGACGAGGTGGCCTTCCAGTGCCCTATAGGTGCTGGTTCTTGGTCGTCTCCTTCATCGGCGTCCATACCGTAGATATCTTCGGAGTCGAAGTCGAGCATGTCGGTTAGATCATCGACAGTGGCTACAAAGTGGGTGGTGGGTGGGTTTCGAATTTCTTCGTCATCCGCATCCCAACCCTGCTGACCATAGTCCGGCCAGGGCTCTCCTGACAAAGAGAGAGACTTTAGGGAGTTCAGGATATCGCCAAAGGGCGAGTGCTGAAAGACGTCCGCGGTGGTGAACTCCATGATCGGAGCCCGATCGGGTTCGATCGAAAGGGGTGCGGAATATTCGGAGTACGGAACGGAGTCCGGCACCTTGGAGTCACGGGCCTTGCAAAGGACTAGGCTGGTATTCGGCTCTATCACCGTAGAGGTTGCGGCTCCGGGGGTGGCGTCCAACCGTCCGTCCCCGACTGGCGCAGTTGGCTCCGAGCTAATGGTCGGAGCGGACACCTGAGCGGCACTCTGGGCGCTGTCCGGCGGCAGAGCTAGATCATGCCCATCGAGACAGTGCGGCACGCTCGGCCGCGGCTTGAATCCGTCGAAGATCAAGTCCCCGCGGATGTCGGCCGTGTAGTTTAAGCTTCCAAACCTTACCTGATGTTCAGGGGCGTAGCTTTCGATCTGCTCCAAATGGCCAAGCGAGTTGGCCTGCAGTGTGAAGCCGCCGAATACGAAGATCTGTCCGGGGAGAAAAGTCTCACCCTAGACCGCGTCGTGGTTGACGATTGAAGAAGCCATCGGGCCTAAAGGTGACGACACAGAGGAACTCTCAATGAAAGCACCAGTGTCGGTGTCAAAACCGGCAGATCTCGGGTAGGGGGTCCCGAACTGTGCGTCTAGGCGGATGGTAACAGGAGACAAGGGACACGATGTTTTTACCCAGGTTCGGGCCCTCTCAGTGGAGGTAAAACCCTACTCCTGCTTGATTAATATTGATGATATGTGTAGTACAAGAGTGGATCTACCACGAGATCAGAGAGGCTAAACCCTAGAAGCTAGCCTATGGTATGATTGTTGTTTGTCCTACGGACTAAAACTCTCCGGTTTATATAGACAACGGAGAGGGCTAGGGTTACACAGAGTCGGTTACAATGGGAGGAGATCTTCATATCGTATCGCCAAGCTTTCCTTCCATGCCAAGGAAAGTCCCATCCGGACACGGGACAAAGTCTTCAATCTTGTATCTTCATAGTCCGGGATTCCGGTCAAAGGTCATAGTCCGGCCATCCGGACACCCCCTAATCCAAGACTCCCTCAGTAGCCCCCGAACCAGGCTTCGATGACGATGAGTCCGGCGCGCAAGTTTGTCTTTGGCATTGCAAGGCGGGTTCTCCTCCAAATTCCATGTACCTGTCGAATAGTGTCCGGCTTTTAGTGCGTGCTGCTCTCCTCGGCTTCTGTGCCCAATAATGACCATCTTCCACGTGTCAAACGAATGTGAAAAGCCAGTTTTTTTTTCATTTACCCCCCAAGTCGCGTTAATGAGCCGCCCATAAAAGAGACGGGGATTTAGATCCAATTCACACCACCTTCCCTCCACGAGTATCCATTAGAGCGCTTTCGACAGAGATCCATTCCTCCATGGCCGGTCGGAGCAGCTCCTCCTCTCGCCTGTCCAGCCCTTGGCCTGGAGATTGGGAGCGGTGTTCCGTCCCGCATAGCAAGCTAGTAGTGCTTCAGTCCAAGGGGCTCCTCCCCCCAGCATATATGGTCCCAATTCGAGCCGGGATTGCCACCTATAGCGGCGGAGAGCAGGCGGAGAGCGTCCCCAATCCCTCTTATGGAGAGCGGGTATGCCTAGTCCCTTATTTAATAAGAGGACTCGGATTTCCAATCCATCCGTTTCTCCGAGGGCTGCTGGAGTTCTACGACCTCCAGCTACACAACCTCATGCCTGCCTCCATTCTGCATGTTGCGGGCTTCGTGGCCCTCTGCGAGCTGTTTTTGGGCATCGAGGCCCATTTCGCGCTATGGAAGAGGTTGTTCTGCCTTGTGCCCCGCTCTCAGGAGGGGTCAATTTATCAAGTGGGTGGAGCCGAACTATGGCGCATCGCCGGGACCGGATATCTATCCGGTACCCCAAAGAAGGCGTCCGAGGACTGGACTTCGGAATGGTTTTATGTGGATGACGTCCCCCTGCTGGACCCTATACAGATCAGCCTTCCAGAGTTTAATAACGCTCCGTTGAAGAAATGCCTGAGCTGGCGCCCACAAAACCATCAGAGGGAAACTGATAGGGACGTCCTTTACCTGATGAGCCGGATAAGATTGTTGGCTCATTCCGGATTGACCATGATCGAGGTCATGGTCACATGCATTACGCTGGGGGTGCAGCCGCTTCAGTACAGAGGCCACCCAATGTGGGATTTCAATGGGGAGGACGACGCCACCCGGTGCGGTCGCAAGGAGCCGGATTCGGCTGCCACTCTAGCGAAGATCTTATCCGCTTTGTACAAGGGAGAAGAAGAGGAATTCCTCCGTGTCAACCCACGAGGCGTATTCTCTATGTATAGTCCTCCAAGCTGGGTGAGCAAATATTTTCACTTTTCTACCCGCTTTCAAAATTCCCATAATTGAGTACTTAGTCTGGTGATGTTAACGCAGGAGCTGCACCAGACTGTGAAGGACATAAACAGCCCTCCTCCGCAACCCAAGGACCCCGATTCGGTCCCTCGATCTAGATTCCCAAGAGGACCCGGACTTATGTGTGGAGTTAATTGATGGGGTGTTTCATCAATTGAGTAAGGACAACACCTTAGTGGCCATTACGGCCGACTATCCCGGACTACTTCCAGCCGCAAAGGTAACCGAGACCGAAGTCCCAGTACTTTCAAGAGGATCCATCCATGCCTTATTTTGAATGCCGTAAACCAATAGTGTTTCGTTTTGCAGGGGAAATCCTTGAAGCGGAGGGCCAAGCCCGCGGTGGGCAGCCAACAAGGGCCGCTGAAGCCAGGCGGGCTAAAAAGAAGTGCGGACCGGATCGAGATTCCGACGCAACAGTACAGCGTGCAAATTTAACGCCTAGGGTTTATGCCCTCAAGTCACACTAACGCTCATGCTCTCCTCAGGAAGAAGAGAGCCCGCCGGACTATATCCACCGGCCAGGCTTCAAGGTTGGGTCCGGAAGCGGAGGCGAACACGGGGCGCGCATCGGACGTTCCTCTGACATAGGACGCAGACGGTCTATCTGCCACCAATTCAGGGGTGGAGAGTGCCATGAACCACAGGCGTCGCCGGACTATTCTTCGTGACGCATGTTTTTCCCCAGAGGCATTGGACGCCTTTAATACGGGAGATGCATACCTCCGTGCCGCTCAAAATGGTCTAGCCAGAGCCACAGAGCAGTATGTGAAAGACATACGGGTGAGTAAATCTGATGGTTATATATGTCAGTAGCCCCCGAGACTTGAAACAGTTAAGATAACTGATTTAAGGATCATATATTATGCAGGATCTTACAAAAAAGAACACGCAACTATCCCAGGAGCTGGAAGAGTGCAAGGCCCAACTCGAGGCCGCACTGGCCGCTTCAGATAGTGCCAAGGGGACCCCCCAGGTAATATATGCTTCGAAAGATAATTCCGTTGTGAAGTGCGGCATGTGTGCAACTCTGACGATAATAGTGCAGATGGGGCCGGAGTAAATCCGGACAAGCAACAACCCCTACGCCAACTAAAGGCTGGCGAGAGCGTGCTGACGAGGGTGAGGCAAGAGAAGAACAAACTTCAAGACGCCAATACCCATCTGGGCGAGGAACTAAAGGATGTTCGTATTTAGCTTTCTGCTTCCGTAATGGAGAATCGGCGACTTTGACGCGGCATTTTTAGTAAGTGCTTGAACGAATCTTCGAAAAAATAATTCAGCGAGGAAGTCGATTGACAGAGCTATGTCTGTAGGTCTGCTGACAGGTCGTCCTGCGGAGGAAATGCCCGATTCAACAGGGGACCTTCTTCCCGAGCTGTTGCAACTGCATGAACGAGTTCGGCAGGCAATGCAGGGCGTCGTCCAGGCTATGTGGCCATCCCTCTCCATGCCCGAAGGCCTTGGGGAGCTTGCAAAGAAGCTAGAGGGAGTGCGGCAGCGCTTCCGGTTGTGGAAGATATCGTCCTGCCGTCAAGGTGCCAAGGAGGCCTGGGCCATGGTGAAGACACGGTACACGAAGGCTGGCCCGAACCACATGGCCGAGGTCGGCCCTATGGGACCTAACGGAAAGGAGATCCCTGTCAGCTTAGTATATGACCAGGTAGAGCTGGCTGCAAAGTATTCTCAACAGGACTGTAAATTAGACCGCCTGTTGGATGGTATTGAAGAAGAATATACCGAGTCGGATTGACTCTGTAATTTAAAATGACATGAAAAATGCCTTCTAGCCGGATTGTAGATCGTTTGTCATTGCGGACCTTTTCGCTTCGACCTCTGGACCCTATAGTCCGGAGTGTGTCCGAATACCCTCTCGATTATGTAAGAACCGGCGCATGCATGGAGACAAGGCGTAGGGGTCATAATTGCTTTAGCAGACAAGTGCCCAACTAGTTATGTTATATTACATGGTTAGTAAGAAACATCTTCCAGGGAGAATAGTTCCGTTAGGGGTTCCTTTCCCTGGGAGGCATGCCCTAAAGTGCATGTCCGAACTGCTAAAAAGAGCAGAAAAGCATCTGGAGGCAGATAGATAAACAAGAAAAATCATCTTTTAGTTCACCGACCGAATATTCCCTTAAGAACGCTAGCTTTTGGCTTCACCCAGTCTGAGGTACACATCCGGCTCACCCGGCAGTAACAATCACAGAGGTGCTCCCTTTACCACCTAGCCGAACGAACGGGAACGTAGGGGTAAGCCCAGGAGCCAGGCAACCCAGCTTGGCCAAAACTTAAGTCATATCGATGCATATAACGGTGTATAAAAGGTTCATGCGGAAGTGTCACACATGTTTTGGGCATGAGGCCCGTTTATATAAACTTCTGATAAAGGAGCCCCCAGGTATGATGAGCGCGGCTGGCGTGTCAAGAATGTGCGAACAATGCACAGGCAAGCCCCTAAGGGCTTGGGAGAAAAAAGGTAGAGAGAAGGAGAGAAATGCCAGACAGCTAATGTGAAAGAAAAATAAAAATAAAAAATGGGACAGAGGAGGGAGACGAACACGGAGTCCGGTGCTAGGCGTAGAATCTTCGTAGGCGTGCTGCGTTCCATGGGTTCGGCTCGAGTCGGTTGTCTGATGCGTTTCGCAGACGGTACGCTCCACCAGTCAGGACTTGGTCTATTATGAAGGGACCCTCCCATTTGGGATTTAGTTTGTCCTTTTTCTTGTCCAGCAGGCGTAGAACTAGTTCACCAACGTTATAAATTTTGGTCCGTACTTCTCTGCTTTTATATCTTTGAGCCTGCTGTTGATAGAATGCGGAACAAGCTTTTGCTATGTAACGCTCCTCCTCCAATGCGTCCAAGTTGTCCTGCCGATCGATCTCGGCTTATCTTTCTTTGTACATGCGCACGCGAGGTGAATCATGAATTATGTCGCAGGGCAGGACTGCCTCTACGCCGTATACCATAAAAAATGGTGTGAATCCGGTAGTGCGATTCGGCGTGGTCCGCAGCCCCCAGAGTACGGAGTCAAGCTCCTCTACCCAGTGCGTGTTAGATTCCTTGAGGGACCGCACTAGTATGGGTTTGATGCCGCTCATAATGAGACCGTTGGCTCGCTCGACTTGACCGTTGGTTTGAGGGTGATAGACTGAAGCGTAGTCGAGCTTAATGCCCATGTTTTTGCACCAGAGTTTAACTTCGTCGGCCATGAAGTTTGTGCCGTTGTCAGTTATGATGCTGTGGGGGTCGCCGTAACGGTGTACGACCCCGGATATGAAGTCTATCACCGGTCCGGATTCGGCCGTCTTTACAGGCTTGGCCTCTATCCATTTGGTGAATTTGTCCACCATGACCAGTAGATATTTTTGCTTGTGGGTTCCTCCTTTAAGGGGTCCAACCATGTCAAGCCCCCAGACCGCAAAAGGCCAGGTAATGGGTATGGTTTGTAGGGCGGTAGGCGGCATGTGGCTTTGGTTAGCGAATAATTGGCAACCGACGCGTCGCTGCACTAAGTCCTGAGTGTCTGCCCGGACCGTCGGCCAATGAAATCCGGTATGGAAGGCCTTGCTTATAAGGGCCCGAGCTGCGGCATGGTGCCCACCGAGTCCGGCATGAATTTCAGCCAAAAGGTTTCGCCCTTCCTCTTCAGAGATACACCTTTGAAGGACTCCAGCTGTTCTTTTCTTATAAAGCTCTCCCTCGTGGACTTTATAGGCTTTAGATCGCCGCACTATGCAGCGGGCCTCGTTTTGGTCCTCGGGAAGTTCCTACCTAGTTAGGTAGGCTAGGAATGGTTCTGTCCACGGGGAAATGACTGCCATTATTGTGTGGGCTGACGGTGTTGTTTTGTTGGCGGAGCCACCAACTGTGTCAGAATGTTCGGTGAGGGGCAGTGTGGTTGTGTCTGGGCTATTGTTTCCGGACTCTCCCTCCCATGATACAGATGGCTTGAACAACCTCTCTAGGAAGATGTTAGGAGGGACGGCATCGCGCTTTGCGCCAATGCGTGCCAACACGTCTGCTGCCTGGTTGTTCTCCCGGGCTATATGGTGAAATTCGAGCCCCTCAAACCGAGCTGACATCTTTAAGATGGCGTTTCGATAGGCTGCCATTTTCGGATCCTTGGCATCAAAGTCTCCATTTATTTGGGATATCACGAGGTTTGAATCCCCGCGGACCTCTAGGCGTTGGATGCCCATGGAGACTGCCATCCGGAGACCATGTAGAAAGGCCTCGTATTCGGCTGCGTTGTTGGAGTCCGTGTACATTATCTGAAGTATGTATTGGACTGTATCTCCTGTGGGGGACGTCAGAACGACCCCAGCCCCCAGGCCAGCCAACATTTTGGAGCCGTCGAAGTGCATGATCCAGTTGGAATATGCGCCGTACTCTTTAGGGAGCTCGGCTTCGGTCCATTCGGCGATGAAGTCAGCTAAAACCTGTGATTTGATAGCTCGCTGTGGCTTGTATGTTATATCGAACGGGAGGAGCTCAATGGCCCATTTGGCAATCCGGCCCGTTGCGTCGCGGTTGTTTATAATATCGTTAAGAGGTACTTCGTATCCAACTGTTGTTGAACACTCTTGGAAATAGTGTCGCGGCTTCCGGGATGCCATGAACACCACGTATGCTATCTTTTGATAATGCGGGTACCGTGACTTGCATGGAGTTAGGATAGTGGACACGTAGTAAACTGGTTTTTGGAGAGGGAACTTGTGTCTGTCCGTTTCTCGTTCGACAATGAGCACCGCGCTTACAACTTGATGGATTGTCGCGATGTATAATAGCATTGGTTTGCCCGTGTTGGGCGCGGCCAGGACCGGATTTGTTGCCAGTATGGCTTTGATTTCTTTGAGTCCGGCCGTGGCGGCATCCGTCCACTCGAAGTGTTTGGTGCACCGCAGGAGGCGATAAAGGGGTAACGCCTTTTCTCCAAGAGGGAGATAAAGCGGCTTAGAGCCGCCACGCATCCAGTCAATTTTTGTATTTGCTTGAGGTCTTTTGGGATATCCAATTGTGACAGAGCTCGGATCTTGGCTGGGTTTGCCTCAATTCCTCTACCGGATACAATGAAGCCCAACAGCTTTCCGGCTGGTACGCCGAAAACGCATTTTTCTGGGTTGAGCTTAATGTCATATGCTCGGAGATTGTCGAACGTGAGCCTCAAGTCGTCTACTAGAGTTTTGACGTGCTTGGATTTGATGACCATGTCATCTACGTACGCTTCAACTGTTTTGCCGATCTGGTTGGCCAGACATGTCTGAATCATGCGCTGATATGTCGCGCCGGTGTTTTTGAGCCCGAAGGGCATCGTGTTGAAGCAGAATGGGCCGTATGGGGTGATGAATGCCGTTGAGGCTTGGTCTAACTCTACCATCTTGATTTGGTGGTAGCCAGAGTATGCATCGAGGAAACACAATGAATCGTGTCCTCCAGTGGCGTCGATGATTTGATCAATTCGGGGAAGGGGGAAGGGATCCTTTGGGCAGGCCTTATTTAGGTCTTTGAAATCGACGCATAGGTGCCAGGATTTGTCCTTCTTTGGTACCATCACCAGGTTTGCTAGCCAGTCCGGATGTTTTATATCTCTGATGAATCCGGCTTCCAGTAGTTTTGCTAGCTCCTCTCCCATGGCTTGTCTCTTGGGTTCGGAAAAACACCGAAGAGTCTGCTTAACGGGTTTGAACCGTTTTAGGATGTTCAAGCTGTGCTCGTCCAGCCTGCGTGGGATTCCTGGCATGTCTGAAGGGTTCCAGGCGAAAATGTCCCAATTTTCCCGTAGGAATTCTCGTAGTGCGGCGTCTACATTGTGGTTTAATTGTGCCCCGATGGAGGCCGTTTTTGTGGGGTCCGTTGGATGGACTTGGAATTTGACTATTTCGTCCACTGGTTTAAAAGAGGTGGACTTGGATCTCTTATCTAGTATCACATCGTCCCTGTCCACCATGGAGCGCAAGGCAGTTAGTTCTTCGGCCGCTAGGGCTTCGGATAATGCCTCCAGGGCCAGTGCGGCTGTCTTGTTTTCGGCGCGGAGCGCTGTGTCCGGGTCACTAGCAAGAGTGATGATTTCGTGGGTCTGGGCATTTTGAGCTTCATGTACCCGTAAGGGGGTATAGCTTGAAAAATTGTGAATGCTTCCCGCCCTGACAGAGCATGGTATCCACTGCTGAACGGGGCCACTTGAAATGTGACCTCCTCGGATCTGTAATTATCCGGCGTGCCGAACACCACATCCAGTGTGATTTTCCCTGAACAGCACGCTTCCCGGTTGGTATTATTCCTCTAAAGGTTGTGTTGCTTCGCTCAATGCGGCTTCAGTCTATTTCCATTTTTCGCAGGGTTTCCTCTAAAGGTCGGCCTACAGAGGAAATGCCCAGTTCTACGGGTGACCTTCTTCCCGAGCTCTCACAACTGCACGAACGAGTTCGGCAGGTAATGCAAGGCGTCGCCCAGGCCTTGTGGCCATCCGTCTCCATGCCCGAAGGCCTTGGAGAGCTTGCAGAGAAGCTGAAGGGAGCGTGGTGGCGCTTCCGATTATGGAAGATATCGGCCTGCCGTCAGGGCACCAGGGAGGCCAGGGCCATGGTGAAGACGTGGTACACGAAGGCTGACCCAAAACACATGGCCGAGGTCGGACCTGTGGGGCCCGATGGGAAGGAGATCCCTGTGACCTTAGTGTATGGCCAGGTAGAGTTGGCTGCCAAATATTCCCAATAGGATTGTAAACTAGACAACCTGTTAGATGGTATTGAAGAGGAATATACCCAGTCAAATTGACTATGTAATTTAAGATGACATGTAAAATTCCTTCTAGCTGGATTGTAGATCGTTTGTCATGGCGGACCTTTTCGCTTCAACCTCGGGACCTGATAGTCTGGAGTGTGTTCTAATACCCTCTCAGTTATGTAAGAACCGGGGCATGCGTGGAGACTAGGCGTAGGGGTCATTAGTGCTTGAATAGTCAAGTGCCCAACTAGTTATGTTATATTACATGGTTAGTAAGAAACATCTTCCAGGGAGAATAGTTCCGTTAGGGGTTCCTTTCCCTGGGAGGCATGCCCTAAAGTGCATGTCCGGACTACGAAAAAAGCAGAAAAGTATCTAGGGGCGGATAAATAAACGAGTGAGAAATCATCTTTAATTCACCGACCGAATATTCCCTTAAGAACGCTAGCTTTCGGCTTCACCCAGTATGAGGTACACATCCGGCTGACCCTGCAGTAACAATCGCAGAGGTGCTCCCTTTACTGCCTAGCCGAACAATCGGGAACGTAGGGGGTAAGCACAGGAGCCAGGCAACCCAGCTTGGCCAAAACTTAAGTCATAGCAATGCATATAATGGTGAATAAAAGGTACATGCGGAAGTGTGACACATGTGTTGGGCATGAGGCCCATATAAACAAGCTTCTGTTAAAAAAGCCCCCAGGTATAATGAGCGCGGATAGGGCGTCAATTGTGTGCGAACAAGGCGCGAACGAGCCCTTAAAGGCTGTAAGAGAAAGGGAGGGAGAAGGAGAGAAATATAAGACAGCTAATGTGTAAAAAATAGACAAAGGAAGGAGACGAACACAGAGTCCGGCGCTAGGCGTAGAATCTTCGGAGACGGGCTGCGTTCCATGGGTTCGGCTCGAGTCGGTTATCCGATGCATCTCGCAGACGGTACGCTCCACCAGTCAGGACTTGGTCAATAATAAAGGGACCTTCCCATTTGGGCTTGAGTTTGTCCTTTTTCTTGTCCGGCAGGCGTATAATTAACTTGCCAACATTGTAAGTTTTGGCCCGTACTTTTCTGCTTTGATATCTTCGAGCCTACTATTGATAGAATGCAGAACGGGCTGTTGCCACGTCACGCACCTCCTCCAAGGCGTCCAAACTGTCCTACCGATCGAGTTCGGCTTCTCTTTCTTCGTACATGCGCACGCGAGGTGAGTCATGAATTATGTCGCAGGGCAGAACTGCCTCTGCGCCGCATACCATAAAGAATGGTGTGAATCCAGTGGTGCGATTCGGCGTGGTTCGCAGCCCCCAGAGTACGGAGTCGAGCTCCTCTACCCAGTGCATGTTAGATTCCTTGAGGGACCGCACTAATCTGGGTTTGATGTCGCTCATGATTAGACCATTTGCTCGCTCGACTTAACCGTTAGTTTGTGGGTGATAGACTGAAGCATAGTCGAGCTTGATGCCCATGTTTTTGCACCAGAGTTTGACCTCGTCGGCTGTAACGTTCATGCCGTTATCAGTGATGATGCTGTGCGGGACACCGTAACGGTGTACGATCCCTGATATGAAGGCTATCACCGGTCCGGATTCGGCCGTCTTAACAGGTTTGGCCTCTATCCATTTGGTGAATTTATCCACCATGACCAGTAGGTATTTTTGCTTGTGGGTTCCTCCTTTAAGGGGTCCAACCATGTCAAGCCCCCAGACCGCGAAGGGCCAGGTGATGGGTATAGTTTGGAGGGCGGTGGGTGGCATATGGCTTTGGTTAGCAAAGAGCTGGCAACCGACGCATCGTTGGACTAAGTCCTGAGCATCTGCCCGGGCTGTCGGCCAATAAAATCCTATACGGAAGGCCTTGCTTACAAGGGCCCGGGCTGCGGCGTGGTGCCCGTCTAGTCCGGCATGAATTTCAGCCAGAAGATTCTGCCCTTCCTCTTCGGAGATACACCTTTGAAGGACTCCGGTGGTGCTTTTCTTATAAAGCTCTCCCTCATGGACTTTATAGGCTTTAGATCGCCGCACTATGCAACGTGCCTCGTTTTGGTCCTTGGGAAGTTTCTGCCTGGTTAGGTAGGCTAGGAATGGTTCTGTCCATGGGGCAATGACTGCCATTATTACGTGGGCTGAGGATGTTTCTTCGTTGGCAGAGCCTCCCGTTGTGTTAGAATGTTCGGTGTTAGGTAGTGCGGTTGGGTCCGGGCTGTTATTTCCGGATTCCCCTTCCCATGATACGGATGGATTGAATAGCCTCTCCAAGAAAATGTTGGGGGGGGGATTGCATCGCGCTTTGCGCCAATGCGTGCCAAGACGTCCGCTGCCTGATTGTTTTCCCGTGCTATATGGTGAAATTCGAGCCCCTCGAACCAAGCTGACATTTTTAGGACGGTGTTGCGATAAGCTGCCATTTTCGGATCCTTGGCATCGAAGTATCCATTTATTTTGGATATCGCGAGGTTCGAATCCCTGCTCACCTCTAGGCGTTGGATGCCCATGGAGACTGCCATCCGAAGACCATGTAGAAGGGCCTCGTATTCGGCTGCGTTGTTGGAGTTCGTATACATTATCTGGAGTACGTATTAAATTGTATCTCCTGTTGGGACGTCAGAACGATGCCAGCCCCCAGACCAGCTAACATTTTGGAGCTGTCGAAGTACATGATCCAGTTGGAATATGTGCCATACTCTTTAGGGAGTTCGGCTTCAGTCCATTCGGCGACGAAGTTGGCCAAAACTTGTGACTTAATATCTCGCCGTGGCTTATAGGTTATGTCGAACGGGAGGAGCTCAATGGCCCATTTGGCAATCCGGCCCATCGCATCGCGGTTGTTTATAATATCGTTAAGAGGTACTTCAGAGGCTACTGTTATTGAACACTCTTGAAGTAGTGTCGCAGCTTCCAGGATGCCATAAACACCGCGTACGCTATTTTTTGATAATGCGGGTACCGTGACTTGCATGGAGTGAGGACAGTGGACACGTAGTAAACTGATTTTTGAAGGGGGAATTTGTGTCCGTCCTTTTGTCGTTCGACGACGAGCACTGGGCTTACAACTTGATAAGTTGCCGCAATGTATAATAGCATTGGTTCGCCGATGTTAGGCGCGACCAGGACCGGGTTTGTTGCCAATATGGCTTTTATTTCTTCGAGTCCGGCTGTGGCGGCATCCGTCAACTCGAAGTGTTCGGTGCGCCGAAGGAGGCGATAAATGGGTAATGCCTTTTCTCCCAAGCGGGAGATAAAGCGGCTTAGAGCTGCCACGCATCCAGTCAATTTTTGTATTTGTTTGAGGTCCTTTGGAATATCCAATTGTGACAGAGCTCGGATCTTGGCTGGGTTTTCTTCAATTCCTCTACCAGATACAATGAAGCCCAAGAGCTTTCCGGACGGTACGCCAAAAACGCATTTTTCCGGGTTACGCTTGATGTCATATGTTCGGAGGTTATCGAATGTGAGCCTCAAGTCGTCTACTAGAGTTTCGACATGCTTGGTTTTGACGACCACGTTATCTACGTATGCCTCCACTATTTTGCCGATCTGGTTTGCCAGACATGTCTGAATCATGCGCTGATATGTTGCGCCGGCGTTTTTGAGCCCAAAGGGCATTGTGTTGAAGCAGAATGGGCCATATGGGGTGATGAATGCCGTTGCGGCTTGGTCTCGCTCTGCCATCTTAATTTGATGGTAGCCGGAGTATGCGTCGAGGAAACACAATGAATCGTGTCCCGCGGTAGCATCGATAATTTGATCGCTGCGGTCGAGGGGGAAGGGATCCTTTGGGAAAGCCTTGTTGAGGTCCTTGAAATCGACACATAGGCGCCAGGATTTGTCCTTCTTTGGTACCATCACCAGGTTTGCTAGCCAGTCCGGATGTTTTATATCTCTGATGAATCCGGCCTCCAGTAGTTTGGCTAGCTCCTCTCCCATGGGTTGTCTCTTAGGTTCGGAGAAACACCGAAGAGCCTGCTTGACTGGCTTGAATCCTTTTAGGATGTTTAGGCTGTGCTCGGCCAGCCGGCGTGGGATTCTTGGCATGTCTGAAGGGTGCCAGGAAAAAATGTCCCAATTTTCGCGTAGGAATTCTCGTAGTGCGGCGTCTACATCAGGGTTTAATTGCGCCCCGATGGAGGCCATTTTTGTAGGGTCCGTTGGATGGACTTGGAATTTGACTATTTTGTCTGCCGGTTTAAAGCAGGTGGACTTGGATCTTTTATCGAGTATCACATCGTCCCTGTTCATCGTGGAGCGCAGCGCAGTCAGTTCCTCGGCCGCTAGGGCTTCGGATAGTGCCTCAAGGGCCAGTGCGGCTGTCTTATTTTCGGCGCAGAGTGCTATGTCCGGGTCACTAGCAAGAGTGATGATTCCGTTGGGTCCAGGCATTTTGAGCTTTATGTACCCGTAATGGGGTATAGCTTGAAAAATTGTGAATGCCTCTCGCCCTAATAGAGCGTGGTATCCGCTGCTGAACGGGGCCACTTGGAACGTGACCTCCTCGGACCTGCAATTATCCGGCATGCCGAACACCGCATCCAGTGTGATTTTTCCTGTACAGCACGCTTCCCGACTGAGGATTATTCCTCTAAAGGTTGTGCTGCTTTTCGCTCAATGCGGCTCCAGTCTATTTCCATTTTTCGAAGGGTTTCCTCATAAATGAGGTTCAGTCCGCTGCCACCGTCCATGAGTACCTTGGTAAGGCAAAAGTCGTCCACTATTGGACTGAGAACCAATGCAGCTGGTGCTCGGGCTGTTCGGAATTTAGGTTCGTCACTGGCATTAAAGATAATAGCCGTGTCACTCCATGGGTTTATTGTTGCTACTTGGTAGACTTCGGCAGGGCTGCGGAGTGTTTGTTTCCGCATATTATTTGATGCGAAAGTCCCGAAGACTGTTAATACCGTACTGGTATCCCTGGGCTGGTGCTCTGTGAATTCTGGAGTTAGAAGCTGTTCGCCACTTCTGGCCACCTGCTGGAGTACCCAACATGCTCTAAGGCTATGAGTTGGTGTGGCGCCCTCTGTACTATGAATTTTACAGGGTCCATTGAGCCATCCCTCCAGTACGGTTCCATGCCCTATAGAGGGTTTTTGCTTTTTGGTGTTTAACCCAGGTGCCTGGCGATAATGCACCCTTTTATTTCGGATTGGGGTTGTATTCAGGGCCGGATTGTCCCAAAATTTTATTTCGGTTTTCCAGGCACTTTCCCTCGCACAGTACTTTCGTACTATGGATGCCAAGTTAGCGAAGCGTGTAATTTCTCGGCGACTTATGGCGTTGAGGATTCCGTTGTCCGTGCAATTATTGCAGAAGAATGAAATTGCATCCTCCTCGTGGCAGTCCTTTATCCTGTTCATGACTAGGAGCAATCTAGCCCAGTAATGGTGTACTGTTTCTGCGGGCTCTTGCCAAATTTGGGATAGATCACTTATATTTGGGTGGGCGGGTGGAATTTAATCCGGAACCTCGCCCAATCTGAGACTCGGCCAAGGAGTTTCCGAACTCGGAAGCTTGGGTTCTTGGATGTTGTCCAATGAATCTAGCCCGCTGCCTGACTTTAGGTTCAGGGCTTGAGTGACGTCCTCGCCTCCGTGGGTATCCGGCTTGGAGGGATCGGGTATCCGGACATAACTAGTCCTTAAGATAGATGAAGGCTTGCCGCATTGTTCCTCCACCACTGCAACATGGTGGGTGACCTGGGGAGAGTTAATCTCTCTCAGATCGGGTTTAGGCCCAATATGATCATAGTCTGTAGCGACTCCTAGGGCGGCGATGTGATCCAAGAGCTCGTTTAAGGAAGAGAGCTCCATCGGATCTAACTGCTCAGCGAGTTCCGAGTTGACGTGGAGATTGCTTTCGATGACCCGGGAAGTCATCGTCGGCGCGGCGGCCGAAAAAGCAGTCATAAGAAAACCGCCTAGCTGGAGAGTTTGGCCGATAGCCAAAGCTCCTTTAACAACAGTGCCGTCTTTAAAGACGGGATGAGGCATCCTTCCTGATGGCGACGGCACAACGGAACTCTCAATGAAAGCACCAATGTCGGTGTCAAAACCAGCGGATCTCGGGTAGGGGGTCCCGAACTGTGCGTCTAGGCGGATGGTAACAGGAGACAAGGGACACAATGTTTTTACCCATGTTCAGGCCCTCTCGATGGAGGTAAATCCCTACTCCTGCTTGATTAATATTGATGATATGGGTAGTACAAGAGTAGATCTACCACGAGATCAAAGAGGCTAAACCCTAGAAGCTAGCCTATGGTATGATTGTCGTTCGTCCTACGGACTAAAAACCCTCCGGTTTATGTAGACACGGGAGAGGGCTAGGGTTACACATAGTCGGTTACAATGGGAGGAGATCTACACATCCATATCGCTAAGCTTTCCTTCCACACCAAGGAAAGTACCATCTGGACACGGGACGAAGTCTTCAATCTTGTATCTTCATAGTCCAGGAGTCCGGCCAAAGGTTATAGTCCGGCCATCAGGACACCCCCTAATCCGGGACTCCCTCACCCCTCGTCGCCGGCGTCCCCGGCGCCTGCCCCAACCCTTGGCGGCCCCGGATCTGGCGCCCCCCGGCCTGTTCCAGCCATCTCCCGTTCGCTCTGGCCGTCGCGGCCTCGCCGGAGCTCCGGCCACCAGATCTGCATGGCTCCGTCTCGGGTCCACGCCATCCACCAATCCAAGCACATGCCCATTCCCGGATCACCTCATCCCGCACCGCTCCGTCCCATTTTTCCTGAGGTGAAATATGGCCGTGTCCGAGGATTTTTCAACCTCATGTGCACTTGTTCATCATGTCATATCTACATGCATATAGCTCCGTTTTGAGTGCATGATATATCAAGATGTTCATCTCAAAGTGCTCTTAATGATGGAGTAGTTTGCATGCATGTTCCTATTCATGTTGATGCCTTAATATTCACTGCAAAACTGCTAAATGATATAAACTGCTAGAATCTGTTGATTGTTAACATCATTTGTGCATCTTGTGAGTGCCATAACTTTGTCTCTGTTGATGCTATGGCGACGATCTTGATATGCACATGTTATGCTCTTCATGCTCTACATGTTGGTATGCTTTGCATCCATGTTAGGGTGCATCTTGATATCTTAATCTCTGTTGCAAAAGTGCATGTTGCTGTTAACTGCTGAAAACTTCTGCAACTTGCCTATTTATCGTTTTTATATCTTTTTGTGTGATCTTCTTTTAAGAATCATGTCTACATGTTTTAGGAGCATAATCATGCCATGTTTACAGGGGTGCGATCCATGTATTTTTTATGCCCTGTAGAGAGTGCATCAAACTTGTGAAGTGGGCTACTTGCTGTTTTCATCTGCATGATTTCAAAACTTGCATCCGTTCGGGTTCCCCCGGTTCTCTCCGTTGTCCGTTCTGAGCCCAACCACACTCGTACGCGCCCGCGGCACCTCCCAGTTCTTGTTTTGTGAGCCACCGAAAAACGTCCTCGGAATGGGCCGAGATTTGCCAAGTGGTCTTGGTATATCACCGGTAGGCTTCCTGTCAAATTTCGTTCCATTTGGAGGTCGTTTGATACCCCAACGGTTAATCGAGTTAAACGAAACCCCTCTCTCCTTGCATCCCAACACCCCTTCACAACAGCCCGCTAGCCCATGTAAACCCCATCCATGCTCTCCATCGTTGGATCACGATCGTGTGGGCGAAAACCGCACCTCATTTGGACTCTATTAGCTCCCTCTACCTATATAAACACACCCTCCACCGAAATTTCGGATCAAATCCTACCCTAACCCTAGTTCAAATCCCCTCCACACCACCGGACATGTCCGACCCGTCGTCGGACGTCCACCGCCGGTGCTCCCAGCCAATCCAGCCTCGCCACATCGCTCGCAGCTCGTCCCCGCCGCCGCAGCCCGCCGAGCCCATCGCAAGCCCGCGCGAGCCCGACCGCGTCCGCCACCGCGCCCCGCGAGCCCGAGTCTCCGCCGCCGTCGGCCCGCTCGCCCGTGCCTCCGCGTATCCCTCGCCGGTGTTTGCTCCATCCCGCCGCCATGCCCCGCCGTCCTCAATGCGCACCATCACCCGCTGCTCCGCCGCCTGTGCCCCGTCGCCACCAACCCTACCGCCACATCGTCGCGCCGCCCGCCTCGCGTGCCCCCCGCCGCGCTGCCCTGCCGCCTTCACGCCGCCGCCAACCACCGCCAGCTCCGCCTCCGGCAGCCTCGAGCGCCGCCTCCGGCTGCCCCCTCGTCACTGGCATCCCCGGCGCCTGCCTCGACCCTCGCCGGCCCTAGATCTGGCGCCCCGGCCTCCTCCAGCCATCTCCTGTTCGCTCCGGCCGTCGCGGCCTCGCCGGAGCTCCGCCCCCAGATCTGCACGGCTCCGTCTCGGGTCCATGCCATCCACCAATCCAAGTGCCTGCCCCTTCCCGGATCACCTCATCCCGCACCGCGCCGTCCCGTTTTCCCCGAGGTGAAATATTGGCAAGTCCCAGGATTTTTCAACCTCATATGCACTTGTTCATCATGTCATATCTCCATGCATATAGCTCCGTTTTGAGTGCATGATATATCAAGATGTTCATCTTAGATTGATCTTCATGATGGAGTAGTTTTCATGCATGTTCCTGTTCATGTTGATGCCTTAATATTCATTGCAAAACTGCTAAATGATATAAACTGCTGGAATCAGCTGATTGTTAACATCATTTGTGCATCTTGTGAGTGCCATAACTTTGTCTTTGTTGATGCTATGGTGATGATCTTGATATGCACATTTTCTGCTCTTCATGCTCTACATGTTGGTGTGCTTTGTGTCCATGTTAGGGTGCATCTTGATATCTTAATCTCTGTTGCAAAAGTGCATGTTGCTGTTAACTGCTGAAAACGGTTGTAACTTGCCTATTTGACATTTTTATATCTTTTTGTGTGATTTTCTCTTGAGCATCATGTCTACATGTTTTAGGAGCATAATCATGCCATGTTTACAGGGGTGCAATTCATGTATTTTGTTATGCCCTGTAGAGAGTGCATCAAACTTGTGTAGTGGGCTACTTGCTGTTTAACTTTCTGTCAATGCTGAAACTGCTATATCATGTTGCCATGTTTGCTTGATTCTACCAATTAATCCATGCATATTCTGTAGATTCTTAGTTGACATGTTTTGTTGTCCATGCTATGATCTGTCATGACATGCCTTTTGATGCCCTGTATATTTCATGTAGCATATGTTTTTGTTGCCATGAACATGCCTATATGTTGTTCCTGATTTCTGTTAACTTCATCATGCCTTGTTGTGAGCTTGATATTAGTTGATACATGCCTATTCTGGAGATGCTCCAATTACATGTTTTGAAGTATGCTATGATTAATTTGTTTACATGCCATGGTTATTAATTTTGAATATGATATGCCTCTGTTTCATGCTTGCAAACATGCTATCATAATGTTGCTGTTTTACACTTGCTGAAACTGTTTCAACAATCAATCTTGTCATGTTGGTTCCCACTAATCTATGAGCCATATGTATATGATTTGATGAAATGCCATTGGTTGCTAGATATAGTTGCTGTAGTAGCTTTGTTTCATGCCCCCAACATGCCATCATATTAACTCTGCTCATCCATATGCTCCTGTGTTATAAAGTTGCTTTTTGCATTGATCATATTCGTTTAATCTTGATGCTTATGCAACCTGAACCTTAATAGTATTTTAAGTATGTCATATGTACATGAAGTGCATGTCAAGTTTGTGCTCATATGATTCCTGTAGCATGTTGTTTTGATGATTGCAAAGTGCCTACTTGCTGTTTTGGGCAAATTGTTG
Organism: Triticum dicoccoides; assembly: GCF_002162155.2. Taxonomy (NCBI): domain Eukaryota; kingdom Viridiplantae; phylum Streptophyta; class Magnoliopsida; order Poales; family Poaceae; genus Triticum; species Triticum dicoccoides. Next base: position 571,442,524 of record NC_041383.1, on the reverse strand, counting down.
TTATATCTTGTTTGGAGTGTATGTGTTGCACTGTTGCTCCGTTTTGAGCATGCTCTATATGAAACTTTCTTAGAATTGCGTGTAGTGTGCTCTTATCATGTTGCATACATGTTTTGAGATTGTTTGTTTGATGTTTGAATGTATTTTTCATCAATGTCATGTTTGACTTGTTTTGCTCATATCTTCTAGGCCGTAGCTCTGAACTAAATGAACTTTATATGTAACTTGACTAGAATTTCGTGTAGATCATCATGGTGCATTTTAACTTGCTGTTTAACTACTTGAATATAAGGTTTATTCAGATCTGGACTAATTTCGTAATTTGCATATCAGGACTTACCAGATTTGTTAGATGTTGTTTCCGGCCTCATTTAAACTTGCTTTGATGTGTTGCTCTTGTATGCATCATCTCTTGCCATGATTAGCACCATATAGCCTTTGTCATGCATCATGCTTGGTTGTGCATCATGTCATGTTTATGTGTTGTGTGTTTACCATGTTGTTTGCTTCTTTCCGGTTGTGCTTCTTCTTGATAGTTCCTGTTTCGTTGCGATCGTGAGGATTCGTTCGACTACGCTTGGTTCGTCTTTGCTGTTCGTCTTCTTCATGGACTCGTTCTTCTTCCTAGCAGGATTTCAGGCAAGATGATCGTTACCCTGGATCTCACTACTATCATCTCTATGCTAGTTGCTTCGTTCTATCGCTATGTTGTGCTACCTATCTCTTGTTTTTCAAGCCTCCCAAATTGCCATGTCAACCTCTAACCCTTTTCACCTTCCTAGCAAACCGTTGTTTGGCTATGTTAACGATTTTGCTCAGCCCCTCTTATAGCGTTGTTAGTTGCAGGTGAATTTGAAGATTGCTCCATGTTGGAACCTGGTTATGTTGGGATATCACAATATCTCTTATTTAATTAATGCATCTATATACTTGATAAAGGGTGGAAGGCTCGGCCTTATGCCTGGTGTTTTGTTCCACTCTTGCCGCCTTAGTTTTCGTCATACCGGTGTTATGTTCCTTGATTTTGCGTTCCTTACGCGGTCGGGTTTATGGGAACCCCTTGACAGTTTGCTTTGAATAAAACTCCTCCAGCAAGGCCTAACCTTGGTTTTACATTTTCCTAACAACCTATAACCTTTCCCTTGGGAGTAATTAACCCCAGGGTCATCTTTATTTTAAACCCCCCGGGCCAGTGCTTCTCTAAGTGTTGGTCCGAACTAGAGCCACTTGCAGCGCCACCTCAGGGAAACTTGAGGGCTGGTTTTAGCTATACGTAGTGTTCATCCGGTGTGCCCTGAGAACGAGATATGTGTAGCTCCTATCGGGATTTGTCGGCACATTCGAGCGGTCTTGCTGGTCATGTTTTACCATTGCCGAAATGTCTTGTAACCGGGATTTCGAGACTGATCGGGTCTTCCCGGGAGAAGGAATATCCTTCGTTGATCATGAGAGCTTGTGATGGGCTAAGTTGGGACACCCCTGCAGGGTATAAACATTCGAGAGCCGTGCCCACGGTTATGTGGAAGATGGGAATTTGTTAATATCCGGTTGTAGAGAACTTGACACTTGACTTAACTAAAACACATCAACCGTGTGTGTAGCCGTGATGGTCTCTTCTTGGAGGAGTCCGGGAAGTGAAGACAGTTTGGGTTATGTTTGGACGTATGTAGTTCAGGATCACTTCTTGTTCATTACTAGTTTGCGACCGTTTGTGTAGCTTCTCATCTTATTCTTGTATTCTTAAGTTAGCCACCATATCATGCTTAGTCGCTGCTGCAACCCCACCACTATCCATTTCCTTACCCATTAAGCTTTGCTAGTCTTGATACCCATGGGAATGGGATTGCTGAGTCCTCGTGGCTCACAGATTACTACAACAACAGTTGCAGGGGTAGGTAATGTGATGATCATGACGCGAGAGCGATGTTTACTTGTTTTGGAGTTCTTCTTTGGCTTCTTCTTCGATCAGGGGATAGGTTGCTGGTCGGCAGCCTGGGCTAGCAGGGTGGATGTCGTTTGAGTCTTTGTTTGTGTTTCACCCGTAGTCGGATGTTTCTCTTATGTATGATGATGTTGTATCTGTATGGCAGTGTATGCCTCTTGTATTTATCCCCAACTATTATGTAATTGTACGATGTAATGATATTCGCCTTGCAAAAGCGTCTCCAATATGCACTTCTATCCTTGGTGGGACCTTCGAGTTCCTTTAGGATAGGGTCGCATATTCGGCGTGACACCTTCGATGAAAAGTTGTCAAGCAAAGGTACTATTCACATTTGGGTGGTCAGGACTTTAAGGCTAAGTAATATCTGCATTTCAAATTCCAAACACTATTTGGTGAGCACATGGCTGAATTCTAGCTTAACAGCTCCGGGAACCCTGATAAAGACGATAGTGCTGAATAGGAGGTGGGAAGGGAACTCACACGCAAGCCGGGCCCTTTGATATATCAGGACACAATGAAGCACCGGTGTTGGAGGCAAGTTCAGGGGCTACTAAAGGAGTCCTGGATTGAGGGGCCTCAGGTTGCCAACCTAACTCTCATGGGCCGGACAGGAGGGTCGCACTATCAACCGTTGGAAGACCTAACTATGAGGATACCTCATATTCGGACAGAAGATTCTTGATGCCTTGGTGTGTCCTCCAAGTCAAGATGAGAAGAATCGGCATGTTTATTTCCCTTGTTGTAAACGACCATGTGTAATCCTAGTATCCCTAGTGCCTATATAAACCAGAGGGTTTAGTCTGTAGAGGCTAGACCAACGATCATCCTACCAATTAGGGTTTAGTTCATCTGATCTCATGGTAGATCGACTCTATAATCCTCATATACACAAGCAATATAATCAAGCAGGAAGTAGGGTTTCACCTCTTAGAGAGGGCCCGAACCTGCGTAAACATCCTATCCCTAGTCCCTTGTTCCCCATTAATCCAAGATCCATAGCTCGGGACCCCCTACCCGAGATCCGCCGGTTCTGACACCGATAGAGGTCCTCCACCTAAAGGTGATCCTATGTTTGAGTTAAAACAATTGCCTGATACATTGAAATATGCTTATCTTGATGAAAAGAAGATAATCCTGTTATTATTAGTGCTAAACTTTCACAGCATCAAGAAAAGAGATTATTAAAAACTTTGACGAAGCACTGTGCTGATATTGGATATACTCTTGATGATCTTAAGGGCATTTGTCCCACTCAATGTCAGCATAAAATTAATATGGTGTCGGATGCTAAACTAGTTGTTGATCGTCGACGACTATTAAATCCTAAGATGAAGGAAGTGGTAAGAACTGAAATACTAAAGCTCCTCGAAGCACGTATAATCTATCCCGTAGCTGATAGTAGATGGGTAAGTCATGTTCATTGTGTTCCTAAGAAAGGAGGAATTATTGCCGTTCCTAATGATAAAAATGAGCTTATTCCACAATGAATTTCAACTGGTTATAGGATGGTAACTGATTTAATTTTTTTTAAAGCTACTAGAAAAGATCGTTACCCCTTGCCTTTTATTGATCAAATGTTAGAAAGACTATCTACACACACACTTTTGCTTCCTTTATGGATATTCTGGTTTCTCTCAAATACCTGCATCACAATTCGATAAAGAGAAAACCACCTTTACTTGCCCTTTTGGAACTTATGCTTACACACATATGCCTTTTGGTTTATGCAATGCACCTGCTACATTTCAAAGTTGTATGACTGCTATACTCTCTGACTTTTGTGAAAAGATTGTTGATGTTTTCATGGATGATTTTTCTATTTACGAAACTTCTTTTGATGATTGCTTATGCAACCTTGATCGAGTTTTGCAGAGATGTGAACAACTAATCTTGTCTTGAATTGGGAGAAGTGTCATTTTATGGTAAATGAATGTATTGTCTTAGGGCATAAAATTTCTGAACGAGGTATTGAAGTAGACAAAGATAAAGTTGATGCAATTGAGAAAATGCCATGTCCTAAAGATATCAAAGGTATAAGAAGTTTCCATGGTCATGCTGGTTTCTATAGGGGGTTTATTAAAGACTTCTCTAAAATTTCTAGGCCTCTTACTAATCTCTTGTAAAAATATGTTCCATTTGTTTTTTGATGATGATTGTGTAGAAGCCTTTGAAACACTTAAGAAAGCCTTGACCTCCGCACCTATTGTTCAACCACCTGATTGGAACTTACCTGTTGAAATTATGTGTGATGCTAGTGATTATGCTGTTGGCGATGTTTTAGGACAAAGAGTTGATAATAAATGAAATGTTAGACATTATGCTAGTAAAACATTAGACAATGCTCATAGGAATTACGCTACTACTGAGATAGAATTTCTAGCAGTTGTTTTTGCATGTGATAAATTCAGTTCTTACATAGTTGATTCTAAAGTAATTGTTCACACGGATCATGCTGCTATTAAATACCTTATGGCTAAACCTAGACTCATTAGGTCGGTTCTTTTGCTACAAGAGTTTGACTTGCATATTACTGATAGAAAAGGAGTTGAAAATCTAGTAGCTGATAACTTGTCTAGGTTAGAAAATATCCTTGATGCCCCATTACCTATTGATGAGAGTTTCCCTGATGAACAACTACCTATCATAAATGCTTCTCGCAATACTCCTTGGTATGCAAACTATGTTAATTACATTGTTGCTAAATTTATACCACCTAGTTTCACATACCAACAAAAGAAAAGGTTCTTCTATGATTTAAGGCATTACTTTTGTGATGACCCGCACCTTTATACAGAAGGAGTAGATGGTATTATTAGGAATTGTATACTTGAGCATGAATAGGAACAAATCCCGCGGAAGTGTCACTCTGAGGCTTACAAAGGAAACCATGCGGGAGATAGAACTACACATAAGGTATACCAATCTAGTTTTTATTGGCCTACACTTTTCAAGGATGTTCATCCGTTTGTCTTAGCTTGTGATGAATGTTGAAGAATTGGTAATATTGGTAGACGTCAAGAAATGCCTATGAATTATTCACTTGCTACTGAACCATTTGATCTTTGGGGATTTGATTATATGGGACCTTTTCCTTCCTCAAATGGGTATACACATATTTTGGTTGTTGTTGATTATGTTACTAAGTGGGCAGAAGCTATTCCAACTAGTAGTGTTGATCATACCACTTCCATTAAAATGCTTAAAGAAGTTATTTTCCCGAGGATTGGAGTCCCTAGATATTTAATGACTGATGGTGGTTCACACTTTATTCATGGTGCATTCCGTAAACTGCTTGCTCAGTATGATGTCAACCATAGAATTGCATCACCTTATCATCCTCAGTCTAGTGGCCAAGTTGAACTGCGCAGTAGAGAAATAAAGTTAATTTTTGCAAAAGAGGGTCAATAGGTCTCGAAAGAGTTGGTCTAAGAAATTAGATGATGCATTATGGGCCTATAGAACTGCTTATAAAAATCCTATGGGTATGTCTCCATAAAAAATGGTTTATGGAAAAGCATGCCATTTACCTCTTGAGTTAGAACATAAAGCATATTGGGAAATTAAAGAACTCCATTATGATTTCAAACTTGCTGGAGAAAAGAGGTTATTTGATATTAGCTTGTTGAATGAATGGAGAGCTCAAGCTTATAAAAATGCCAAATTGTTTAAAGAAAAATATAAAAGACGACATGACAAAAGAATCCAAAAACGGGAATTGCAAGTGTGTGAGTATGTTATATTGTACAATTCTCATTTTAGATTTTTGGCAGGAAAACTTCTCTCTAAATGGGAAGAATCATACATCATTGAAGAAGTTTATCATTCCGGATCCATTAAGATTAACAATGCCGAAGGCACAAATCCGAAGGTGGTCAATGGGCAAAGAATTAAGCATTATATCTCAGGTACAACCATTAATGTTGAAACTAACGTTATTCATACTATGACACAGAAGCATACATAAAGACCTTCCAGAACACTCCAGAACCCTGAAAAGGAAGAGGTACATGATATGGTAAGTAAACCGACTCCAAAAATTCCATAAAAATATTTTTTGTCAGTTTTGGAATATTAGAAAATAAATAAATAAGAAACATCGGAGGGGGCCACCCAGGTGCCCACTAGGAACCAGGGCGCGCCTACCCCCTAGCATGCTCTGGTGTTTAGTGGGCCCCTCGTGAGCCTTCTCAACTTTGTTTTCTTCTGGATTACTTGTTCCGCAAGATAAAATTTCTTTATATATACTCCCGGACATTTTGCCACCGTATTCCCTAGAAGAAATATCCTCTGTTCTTGTTTTGTGTTGTTTTTCTGTCAGAACTAGATCGCCATGGCTCCACCAAGCTACTCCAAGGACAAGTTCTATGAGAAGGCTATCAACCCTTACCTACTGGATGGGATGAAGCACCCTCAAGCCATTGAGATGCATGAGGGGGTACTCCACATCTGGGACGTTCAATGGCCCAAGAAGACAGGGAGCATGGAGGCCAGGCTCGAAGTTGTGGAGTAGGAGATCTTCAAGTGCCAAGGGATGGTGGAACATGGACTTAGTGCCAACCTGCCCATGATCACCAAATTCACCCGTGACCACAAGGTGGATGGACAGTCAATGAAGGACATTGTCTTCAAGTTCAACGAATGAATCGATTACCTCCAAGGCCAAGTTTATGATCTTCAAAACCAAAGTTTTGAGTATGAGGCAAGATTCAAAGGCATGAGTTTAGCTGCAAGTTTCAGGACTCCGGAGACTCGTGCATCCTTCTATGATGGTGAACCTTTGCCATGGACGCCGGAGGACAAGCCCACCACTTCATCACCACCACCATCACCAAAGAAGGAAACTTGAGTACACGGGTATGGGCACTCCCTTTGGCTTGTGCCAAGCTTGGGGGAGGTGCCCCAGTATCGTATCACCGTCACTTTATTATATGCCAGTTTTTAGTTCGATCCTTAGCTATTTTGTGATTTAGTTGAATAAAAGTTTAGTATGATCTATTTGCGAGTGCTACTTTTGTGATCTATGTATCTATGTAATCGAGTGAGAGTTATATAATAAAGATTAGTTTGATTTTTTTGCTTCTTTACTTTATGTTTCAATCAAAATAAATAAAATAATGAAAAAGATCATATGCTAATCTTATGGAAAGTAATGAAATTACATAAGGAAAAGTGTAAGTGGTAAAATTTATTAAAAGTAGACAACATAGCATTGGCCAATGATGCAACTCATGAAAAATTAATAAGGAAAGAGAAGATTCACATGCAAATATGCTATCTTGGACATCTTTTATGATTGTGAGCCCCCATTAAGTATTTTATGCCAAATCATTGAAGTTGGACAAGGAACACAATGTAATGATTTATGTTTGTTCATATTCACATAGAAGTTATATTGTCATATATCCTCTAACAAGTGGTGCTTGCCCAACAACTATGCTAGCCAAAAATCTGCACCAAGTAGAGATACTGCTTGTGCATCCAAAAACCCTTAAACCCATGTTCATTTTACAAGAGTCCACTATACCTACCTATGGATTAAATAAGATCCTTAAAGTAAGTTATAATCGGCACATAAGGAAATAAAAATTGCTTCTAAATATGTATGATCTTTTAGTGAAGGGAAAACAAGTGTTGTACGAACTTGTGATGGAAAAGAAATAAAAGAGACGACTGCATAATAAAGGTTGCTATCATAAGGGGAAATATAACACGATGTTCCTTTGCATTAATAGCTTGCACACCCAAAAATAGAAAGCCCATGATGATACGTCTCCATCATATATACTTTTCCAAACTCTTTTGCCCTTGTTTTGGACTCTAATTTGCATGATTTGAATGGAACTAACCCAGACTGATGATGTTTTTAGAAGAATTGCCATGGTGTTATTTTTATGCAGAAATAAAAGTTCTCGGAATGACGTGAAACTTCACGAAGCATATTTTTGGAATAAATAAAAATATTGGCGAAAGAATCATGGAAGGGGACCCACTGGTTGTCCATAAAGGTGGAGGGCGCGCCCCCTACCTTGTGGGCCCCATGGACCTCCACCGACCTCAACTCCAACTCCATATATTCGCGTTTGGGGAGAAAAAAAATCAAAGAGAATGATTCATCGCGTTTTTACGATACAGAGCCACCTGTGGCACCCCGGCTCAGAGAAACCGGAACGCCCCGTATTCCATCCTAGAGATCGAGGAGAAGTCTTCTGGAATACGGCACTGCTTGGCATAGAACAAATCAGCTCTTTATTGCAATCTATATGGGTACAAGGGGGTTACATCAGCATGGCGAAACCACGCGTGCCACGGTTGCTCCATGCAAGCAGTAGAACTACACGAAGCAGCGGGATGACTACTAGCAGTGGAACAGTGACGACGGTGATGAACTCCACACCGCAAGGACTCTGGCTGGAACGCTTATCCTAGCTCTCAAACAAGGAATCCACGGCAAACAAGCAATCAAATCTGGCATGACACACCAGGTCAGTACATTGAATGTACTTGCAAGCTCACAGCAACCAAAGCAATAAAGACAAACAATAGCATGGCAATTATAGATTATTAAGCAATGTTGAACACGATACTATCAGAACAACATGGCATGAATAACATGATATTGCTAGAACAATACGATCATGGCATGAACTTATGAACATGATGAGACTAGTATGCAAGATGATGAAACTTTCATGCACCAACTTACTCTGCTCGGGTTATCTCGTAACTATCACCTGCACAAACTTACCATCACGGACATCACACGATCATCTTAGGATCCCATCAAGCTTGTTATTAACAATATCGTAGTAATCATTTATACCACCAGGAGCTTGACTTTTACCCTTGACTCTCGCATAACACCACAAATATCCAACGAGTCGGTATTCACGATACCACAATGATCCTCTTACGATCATATAAATATCAACCAACTTCTTTCATCATCGAACCGGGGTTGTTATTAAGCACATTATTATTACTGTTGACCCATAGTGTGACCAACTATGAACTGGGCCCATATCCGCGGGCGCGGCTATCAATAGATTTAACACACACACTCTATAGAGGTTAGCACACTGTACCCACACCACGGAACCCTGGCCTCGCACTCCCATTCGGGTGGACCAAAGCATTCCGACGAAACCGTCCTACTGCCATGGCACTCTCCCGGCCATCCGACCAACTCCCCTTTGGGCTAAGTCCTGGGTGGCCCCGTGCCTACCAAAGGCACCAACGGCCACCGTCGTGGCAAAAATGGTCCCAGAAGGGGACAAGGATCCATACTCAACAACAGGCACGCAACGCTTACGCCATCCTACCTGATTAGGGTAGCGCCTGCGCATAGCCTTCCCTCGCAGGAGGCGCCGGTGAGAGGCATGACAATAGACCCAGTTAGGACCCCCCCATAGGGTAAGCGTGGTTGCACTGGTCAGATCGATATGGTGGCACCATGACTCAGCCAACAGTTGTTCAAGTTCAATTTAATCCAGTCAAACTTGAATGCAATATGCTGAGCCATGATAAAATAACATGATGCATGAACATGATATCAAAATAAGCACGGAGGTGCAACATATTCAACGAGCATAACAACAACATTTAATCATTTATCCAGATGAGCATGGCATACTGACAAGCATGAATATCACAACTAGAACACTATGCATAGCATAACATGACCACTAGCATCAACAGTAAATATCATGCAATAACATAACGATAAACTACCATGCAAGCATTTAACCAACTGGGTGCAAAGGGAACATGCATAACAACGGTACTTGGGACAGACGATAGTCATGCACCGAAGACCATCACCAACATGTACTACTACCAAGCATTGCCAATATTAATGTAATACTAGCATGAAGAACATAATAACAGAGTGCAAGAAAACATGACGGTAAACACCGATCCATAAGCATAACCGAAATAACGACAGCAGAAGCAAAACAATCAAACAGTTATTAAAGATTCAAGTTGGAAACCAATGCTTCTGCATGGCTATCATGCAAACAGTGGTTGTGGCTTGCCTGGGGATGAAGAAGGCTCCGGGGAGATGTGCGGTGAAGCCGCGGAAAGAATCGCCGGAAAGGGTTCGCTCTCGGAGGGGGCTGATTAGGGGCAAGGGCAAACAGGTCATTTTCAGAATGTTAGACCATAGAGAAAATGATACCAAAAGTTTGGGCTCGACGAGACGAAGACGTGGGCATTGGATTCACCTCATTCGGAGTTGCAGTTGCGGAGATATGAGGCGTAGAAGATCAGGGACTTTACTGTAAAAATAATATTCATAGCCGGGTCCCTGAGTAGATAAGGCAGAGGCGCAAAATTATAAATACGCTTTTGGAAAGGGAAAACACATTCACGCGGATGCACTTCCACTTATCCACGTCAGCGTGGGCGGGGACAACGCGGGTGTCAGTGGGAAACGACAACTGTGGGATCACGAGGAACCCTTCTGTGGTTGCGGGGCGCGGGATTGTGAGAAGAGCAGGATTAGTAACCACCACAAGGATCGTTTACCCAGGTTCGGGCCGCGAGGAACGCGTAAAACCCTAGTCCTGCTTTGGTGGATGTAGTGAGTGTTTATGAGCTCTTGAACTAGCTACGATGGCTGCGTGATTCAAAAGAGCCGAATCCCTCTCCAGTACGCCATGGGCCTCCTTTTATAGTCGAAAGGGCTGCCACAGTGGCACACAGGAGGTGGAAAGGCCTATAGTGCTATGAGCTAATTATCTCTCGTATTACAGGACAAGGCACATTTAATGCGTAGCTTAGGTGTCCCCTTGCTTTATCAGGGACGGGAGCGAGGCCCGTCCCATCTGTCGCTGCTCCTCCTCGCTTTGACACACGCCCTAGCGAGCGATGCATGCGGCGCCATGTAGGCAGGTAAGCAGCTGAGGTGGCGCGATGGTGGAGCCTTCACGAAGATCTGCATGCTGCCATGCAGGCATGTGCTGAGTTGGCCTGGAAGCTGCATGTTGCCACGCAGGTGCCTTCCCAGCTGGTTGGGCTGGCAGCTGCATGTGAACGGCGGTGGAGACTTGCTTGGTGCGGGCCTGGCAGTGGCCCCGCTGACGCCCTTGGCAAGGGTCTTACCGGGTGGCCCGGGGATGTCTACTACACAACCTTCTTCTTGTAGACGTTGTTGGGCCTGCAAGTGCACAGGTTTGTAGGACAGTAGCAAATTTCCCTCAAGTGGATGACCTAAGGTTTATCAATCCGTAGGAGGCGTAGGATGAAGATGGTCTCTCTCAAGCAACCCTGCAACCAAATAACAAAGAGTCTCTTGTGTCCCCAAAACACCCAATACAATGGTAAATTGTATAGGTGCACTAGTTCGGCGAAGAGATGAAGATACAAGTGCAAAATAGATAGTAGATATAGGTTTTTGTATTCTGAAATAATAAAAACAGCAAGGTAACAAGTGGTAAAAGTGAGCGTAAACGGTATTGCAATGCTATGAAACAAGGCCTAGGGTTCATACTTTCACTAGTACAAGTTCTCTCAACAATAATAACATTGATAGATCATATAACAAGCCCTCAACATGCAACAAAGAGTCACTCCAAAGCCACCAGTAGCGGAGAACAGACGTAGAGATTATGGTAGGGTACGAAACCACCTCAAAGTTATTCTTTCGGGTCGATCTATAAAAGAGTTCGTACTAGAATAACACCTTAAGACACAAATCAACCAAAACCCTAATGTCACCTAGATACTCCATTGTCACCTCAAGTATCCGTGGGCATGATTATACGATATGCATCACACAATCTCAGATTCATCCAACCAAAACAAAGAACTTCAAATAGTGCCCCAAAGTTTCTACCGGAGAGTCAAGACGAAAACCTGTGCCAACCGCTATGCATAGGTTCATGGGCGGAACCCGCAAGTTGGTCACCAAAACATATATCAAGTGGCACATGATATCCCATTGTCACCACAGATAAACACGGCAAGACATACATCAAGTGTTCTGAAATCATTAAAGACTCAATCCGATGAGATAACTTCAAGAGGAAAACTCAATCCATCACAAGAGAGTAGAGTGGGAGAAACATCATAAGATCCAACTATAATAGCAAATCTCGCGATACATCAAGACCGTGCCATAGAGAGAACACGAGAGAGAGAGAGATCAAACACATAGCTACTGGTACGTACCCTCAGCCCCGAGGGTGAACTACCTCCTCCTCATCATGGGTAGCACCGGGAGGATGAAGATGGCCACCGGTGAGGGATCCCCCCTCCGGCAAGGGTGCTGGAACGGGATCCCAAGAGGTTTTTGGTGGCTACAGAGGCTTGCGGCGGCGGAACTCCCGATCTATCTTCTCCATGGATGTTTTTAGGGTATGTAGGTATATATGGGTGAAAGAAGTACGTTGGTGGACCGAAGGGGGGGGGGCACGAGGCAGGGGGTGGGTGCGCCTACACCCTCGTGGGCACCTCCCTTCTTCCCTGACATGCACTCCAAGCCCATCGGGTGGCTTTCCTTCCAAAAATAACTTCTCCAGTTGATTTCGTTCCGTTTTGACTCCGTCTGATATTCCTTTTCCTTGAAACACTGAAATAGGCATAAAACATCAAATCTGGGCTGGGCCTCCGGTTAATAGGTTAGTCCCAAAAATAATATAAAAGTGGATAATAAAGCCCAATATTGCCCAAAACAGTAGATAATATAGCATGGAGCAATAAAAAATTATAGATATGTTGGAGACGTATCAAGCATCCCCAAGCTTAATTCCTGCTCGTCCTCGAGTAGGTAAATGATAAAAACATAATTTTTGATGTGGAATGCTACCTAGCATGAATTTCAAAGTAATTTCTCTTTATTGTGGCATGTATGTTCACACTACAAGAAATATGTCAACTTGTGACCTTCTGTCAGTGACCCTGGAAGAATTGGTCATAGATCTATGACCATTTCAGACCAATTGGTCAAAAGCTGTTCGGGGGGCTCCAAACCCTAAACCATTGCGACCATTTTGATCAGAAAGGTTGTAATTTCCTTACATGAAATGGTCATAAAGCAAACAGCTCTAGTTCGCTGCCTTATTTCTAGTTGTTAACGACCAATATAGATGGTCATAGCCTTGTAAATTGTGGTGGGTTGCTATGACTAGGCGCCACCTCATCAGTTTTGCCTATGTGTCATGTCCATGTGGCAGTTTTTGCCCTAGGTTGTGAAGCAACCTATATTTCTGTCATTCCCAAAATTCCCAAAAAAATCTCATAAATTCTTTGGGTCATATCTTCGTCAAATATGTAAAAACCTTCCTTGCCTAGTTCAAAACTAATTCAAAAATTTTCATTTTCCTATTCTGTTCAGAGTAACAGTTTGTGAAGGAAGTACCACTTTGGCATGTCCAAATAGTATCCATTTGCTACAGTGCTTTCCTATGCCCAAATAACCATCCTCCACCAAATGCCAGCTCAATCCATTCATTATTTTGAGCCGAGCTTCAACATTCGTATTTATGTCCAATGTGGTGGTTTGCAAATCAAGTACCACCTAGGCTCCTCCTTTTGTGCTGAAAATTTGTGAAGACGGTCTTCTTAGTAACTGATCATCCTCAGCCAAAACTCACGCCCATTAGCCATGTACATTTCCCGTACCGCTAATCAAACACTTGGCTGCTAATTCATGTTTGAGCATCGATTGGTCTCCTCGTGAGAATCTTATGTTGTAATTTTCTTCCTAGCACCAACCTGGGGAGTGCCAACCCACTAGACATGCCTAGGCCGCCCAGAACACATGGCAACGCCACGGTCACGCGGTGACCACGCGGCGGGCATGCGAGTTTACGCGCTCTAGAGTTGGGGCCCTCGGCCACCGCCCAAACCTCGACGTATCGCCACCAAACCATGTATTTATGATTAAATAGGTCCTTATGTAACTAGAAATTATTTTCAGAAAAAATAAATAGCAAACTATGAGGCAGCTGCAGTTCAAATTTGACCCGCTTCCAACTGAATCGGCAAAAATTTGTCTTTTTCACGAGAGGTGGATCAAAAAGTTTTACACCAGACCATTTTGTCAATTGTGCATTAAATATGGCCTGGTATTTTATAAAAATGATTTGGTCCAATTTTGCAACAATTATTTGGTAGTTCCTTCACAAAAAAACCTCCTTTTGGGCACTCGAAAAATGGAAAATGGTTTTTTCGTCCAACGAAAATGAAAACTTCCTTAGGCAACATTGTTTGCTATTCCAATATGCACCCTTGTGCACATTATGAGATCATTTGAACAAATTATGCCATGAATGTGGCCATAAGATTGATCATTTGGCTTGAAAGCCATGAATCTTCACACTTCATCGCTCATTTCTGAGAACACTTTTTTAAAATAATTATTGTATTACAATTTTATTATTTTTCCTGGAAACTTGTTCACATATAATGACACAATGCGAAGGTTTTCCAATTTTTTGATTTTTTATGAATTTTTTATGCCCGTTTCAAAATGCGGTCAAAACGGCGGGCTTGACCGTTCCTAGCTAGTGGTTGAATATTGGAATTTTTTTGGTGTTTCTATGATTAAATAGATATTTATGTACCTAGAAATGATTTTTGGAAAAAATAAATAGCAAACTATGAGGCAGCTGCAGTTCAAATTTGACCCGCTTCCAACTGAATCGGCGGGAATTTGTCTTTTTCACCAGAGGTGGATCAAAACTTTTGACACCCAACCATTTTTCAATTGTGCATTAAATATGTCCTAGTATTTTATAAAAATGATTTGGTACAATTTTGCAACAAATATATGGTAGGTCCTTCACAAAAAAACCTCATTTTGAGCACTCGAAAAATGGAAAATAAATTTTCCGTGCAAAGAAAATGAAAACTCCCTTTGGCAACATTGTTTGGAATTCCAAGATGCACCCTTGTGCACAATATGAGATCATTTGAACAAACTATGCCATGAATGTGGCCATAAGATTGATCGTTTGGGTTGAAATACATGAATCTTCACGTATGATAGTTCATTTCTGAGAGCACTTTTTTAAAATAATTACCGTATTACAAGTTTATTATTTTTCCTGGAAACTTGGTCACATATAATGACACAATGCGAAGGTTTTCCAATTTTTTGATTTTTTTTGAATTTTTTATGCCCGTTTCAAAATGCGATCAAAACGGCGGGCTTGACCGTTCCTAGCTAGTGGTTGAATCTTGGAATTTTTTTGGTGTTTCTCTGATTAAATAGATACTTATGTACCTAGAAATGATTTTTGGAAAAAATAAAGAGCAAACTATGAGGCAGCTACAGTTCAAATTTGACCCGTTTCCAACTGAATCGACGGTAATTTGTCTTTTTCACCAGAGGTGGATCAAAACATTTTTCACCCAACCATTTGGTCAATTGTGCATTATATATGTCCTAGTATTTTAGAAAATTGATTTGGTCCAATTTTGCAACAATTATTTAGGAGGTCCTTCACAAAAAAACCTCCTTTTGGGCACTCGGAAAATGAAAAATGGTTTTTTCGTCCAAAGAAAATGAAAACTTCCTTAGGCAACATTGTTTGCCATTCCAAATATGCACCCTTGTGCACAATATGAGATTATTTGAACAAACTATGACATGAACGTGGCCATAAGATTGATCATTTGGCTAGAAAGCCATGAATCTTCACGCATGATAGCTCATTTCTGAGAACACTATTTTAAAATAATTATTGTATTACAATTTTATTATTTTTCCTGGAAACTTGTTCACATATAATGACACAATGCGAAGGTTTTCCAATTTTTTGATTTTTTATGAATTTTTTATGCCCGTTTCAAAATGCGGTCAAAACGGCGGGCTTGACCGTTCCTAGCTAGTGGTTGAATATTGTAATTTTTTTGGTGTTTCTCTGATTAAATAGATACTTATGTACCTAGAAATGATTTTTGGAAAAAATAAATAGCAAACTATGAGGCAGCTGCAGTTCAAATTTGACCCGGTTCCAACTGAATCGGCGGGAATTTGTCTTTTTCACCAGAGGTGGATCAAAACTTTTGACACCCAACCATTTTTCAATTGTGCATTAAATATGTCCTAGTATTTTATAAAAATGATTTGGTACAATTTTGCAACAAATATATGGTAGGTCCTTCACAAAAAAACCTCATTTTGAGCACTCGAAAAATGGAAAATAAATTTTCCGTGCAAAGAAAATGAAAACTCCCTTTGGCAACATTGTTTGGAATTCCAAGATGCACCCTTGTGCACAATATGAGATCATTTGAACAAACTATGCCATGAATGTGGCCATAAGATTGATCGTTTGGGTTGAAACACATGAATCTTCACGCATGATAGCTCATTTCTGAGAGCACTTTTTTAAAATAATTACCGTATTACAAGTTTATTATTTTTCCTGGAAACTTGGTCACATATAATGACACAATGTGAAGGTTTTCCAATTTTTTGATTTTTTTTGAATTTTTTATGCCCGTTTCAAAATGCGATCAAAACGGCGGGCTTGACCGTTCCTAGCTAGTGGTTGAATCTTGGAATTTTTTTGGTGTTTCTCTGATTAAATAGATACTTATGTACCTAGAAATGATTTTTGGAAAAAATAAAGAGCAAACTATGAGGCAACTACAGTTCGAATTTGACCCGTTTCCAACTGAATCGACGGCAATTTGTCTTTTTCACCAGAGGTGTATCAAAACTTTTTTCACCCAACCATTTGGTAAATTGTGCATTATATATGTCCTAGTATTTTAGAAAATTGATTTGGTCCAATTTTGCAACAATTATTTGGGAGGTCCTTCACAAAAAAACCTCCTTTTGGGCACTCGGAAAATGAAAAATGGTTTTTTCGTCCAAAGAAAATGAAAACTTCCTTAGGCAACATTGTTTGCCATTCCAAATATGCACCCTTGTGCACAATATGAGATTATTTGAACAAACTATGACATGAACGTGGCCATAAGATTGATCATTTGGCTAGAAAGCCATGAATCTTCACGCATGATAGCTCATTTCTGAGAACACTATTTTAAAATAATTATTGTATTACAATTTTATTATTTTTCCTGGAAACTTGTTCACATATAATGACACAATGCGAAGGTTTTCCAATTTTTTGATTTTTTATGAATTTTTTATGCCTGTTTCAAAATGCGGTCAAAACGGCGGGCTTGACCGTTCCTAGCTAGTGGTTGAATATTGTAATTTTTTTGGTATTTATCTGATTAAATAGATACTTATGTACCTAGAAATGATTTTTGGAAAAAATAAATAGCAAACTATGAGGCAGCTGCAGTTCAAATTTGACCCGCTTCCAACTGAATCGGCGGGAATTTGTCTTTTTCACCAGAGGTGGATCAAAACTTTTGACACCCAACCATTTTTCAATTGTGCATTAAATATGTCCTAGTATTTTATAAAAATGATTTGGTACAATTTTGCAACAAATATATGGTAGGTCCTTCACAAAAAAACCTCATTTTGAGCACTCGAAAAATGGAAAATAAATTTTCCGTGCAAAGAAAATGAAAACTCCCTTTGGCAACATTGTTTGGAATTCCAAGATGCACCCTTGTGCACAATATGAGATCATTTGAACAAACTATGCCATGAATGTGGCCATAAGGTTGATCGTTTGGGTTGAAATACATGAATCTTCACGCATGATAGCTCATTTCTGAGAGCACTTTTTTTAAAATAATTACCGTATTACAAGTTTATTATTTTTCCTGGAAACTTGGTCACATATAATGACACAATGCGAAGGTTTTCCAATTTTTTGATTTTTTTTGAATTTTTTATGCCCGTTTCAAAATGCGATCAAAACGGCGGGCTTGACCGTTCCTAGCTAGTGGTTGAATCTTGGAATTTTTTTGGTGTTTCTCTGATTAAATAGATACTTATGTACCTAGGAATGATTTTTGGAAAAAATAAAGAGCAAACTATGAGGCAGCTACAGTTCAAATTTGACCCGTTTTCAACTGAATCGACGGCAATTTGTCTTTTTCACCAGAGGTGGATCAAAACTTTTTTCACCCAACCATTTGGTCAACTGTGCATTATATATGTCCTAGTATTTTAGAAAATTGATTTGGTCCAATTTTGCAACAATTATTTGGGAGGTCCTTCACAAAAAGACCTCCTTTTGGGCACTCGGAAAATGAAAAATGGTTTTTTCGTCCAAAGAAAATGAAAACTTCCTTAGGCAACATTGTTTGCCATTCGAAATATGCACCCTTGTGCACAATATGAGATTATTTGAACAAACTATGACATGAACGTGGCCATAAGATTGATCATTTGGCTAGAAAGCCATGAATCTTCACGCATGATAGCTCATTTCTGAGAACACTTTTTTAAAATAATTACCATATTACAAGTTTATTATTTTTCCTGGAAACTTGGTCACATATAATGACACAATGCGTAGGGTTTTCCATTTTTTGAATTTTTTTGAATTTTTTATGCCTGTTTCAAAATGCGATCAAAACGGCGGGCTTGACCGTTCCTAGCTAGTGGTTGAATCTTGGATTTTTTTGGTATTTCTCTGATTAAATAGATACTTATGTAACTAGAAATTATTTTTGGAAAAAATAAAAAGCAAACTATAAGGCATCTACAGTTCAAATTTGACCCGCTTCCAGCTGAATCTGCGGGAATTTGTCTTTTTCACTAGAGGTGGATCAAAACTTTTGACACACAACCATTTTGTCAATTGTGCATTAAATATGTCCTAGCATTTTATAAAATTGATTAGGTCCAATTTTGCAACAAATATATGGTAGATCCTTCACAAAAAAAACTCATTTCAGGCACTCGGAAAATGGAAAATTGATTACGACCATTTTAGATGGTCATAACATCATCAAAGCCTGCACTTCATTCTGATTGGTCAATGGGCATGTCACGCGGATCAAGCATTAGAGACCGTCGGATCCTGCCAGATCCAATGGCCCACACCCCTCACCCTCTCCCCACCCACACCCACCCGAAAGCAGCTCCACTCACCTACACCACATGTTGTTGAGGACACTGACATGTGGGCCTAATTCCTCGCGGGCCCACCTGTCTTTGGAAAAATGCCACCACTCACCCACTCCTCCCCCCTCGCGGGCACACCACTCCTCCCCCCTCTCCTCCTCTACCCCGCACACCACTCCTCTCCCCGCAGCCCAAACCCTAACCCCTCTCCCCTTTCCCTCCATTGGACCGCCGCCGCCACCTTCGTGGACGACCACCTGCTCCCGCCATTCGGCGTCCTCCCCTTCCTTCCGCTGCCCACCTCTCCCCTCGTCTGCACCCTCCCCTTCCCCCCTCCACTCCTCCCTCGCCTCCGGCCAAAATCGTCGCTCCCGATCCAGATCCCTCCCCTCGCCGCCACCCACCCCTTCACTGGCCGTCGTAGACATGGTCGCCACCACCGACCGCGAGCGCGTCCGAGTCCCATCCATGTCCGCGCCGGCTCCGCTCTGTCTCCTTTCGTGGGAGGTGACCCGCACACGGCCCCGCGGCGCGGGAGGCGCGGCGGCGGCCACGCACTCCGCCCAGATCCGGTGCTCGCGTGCGCCAGCGGCCACGCGCGACCGTCTCCCGTGGATAGGGTTTGGTCCACCGCGTCGTCGGCGTGTATCCGGCAACTAAGGTCGGTCCCCTCTCTTCCTCACCTCGTCTCCTATCCCAATCAGATCCTCTCTTCCTCACCTTGTCTCCTCTCGCTACCAGATCCATCCAGCACGTTGTCGTCGCTCGCGCTCCGGGCCGCCATGGCATGGACAGGAAGGCTGCCCCGACGCCGACGCCATGGAGAACCCCGACGGTCAGCCCCCTCTCATCTCCTCTCCTTTTCGATTTCTTCTTCCATTGCATTCCCTTCCATCCTCTTCCCTGACGCGATACGGTTTCCGTCCATGAGCAGCAGCATCAGGGGCGGTGAAGGCCAGCAGCAGAAGCATCCATCTCCGGCGCCACCAGGGGCAGGTAAAATTCTGGTTGATTTGCATATATGGTCACTGTTGACTCTACTTGTCTCTATCTGAAAGTAGTGGTAGCCGTAGTGCGTGTGCTGAGTGATTGCCAACGCTTTGTTGGCTGGTTGGATGTAAGAACTGAACGTGTTGCTTTTGCAAACTGATTATCTATCTAGAAAATGTTGCAGTTGTGGTACTACATGATCTTACTAATGCTACTGCTTGTTGCGTCTGCAAGAAGTAGTGCTACTGCTTGTTGATAATGGTTGATTGCTTGCTGAATCTTGTTTTGCAAACTGAGAAGATTTAGAATGATGCATTTCCGCTGCTAGTGATTTCTTCAGTCCGACCTGATTAGTAAGTGCTTGTACTAATCTCTGCCATGTGTTTGTAACAATGCAAGTTTGGCTTCCAGATGAGATCTGGCTTTTAGATTCTTCTGAAACTGAACGCATCTATGTTTGGCCATTTGTACTGTATCTTTCTGAACCGAACACTGCCATGTTTGGCAAACTGATGTTACGTGTATCTTTGTTGAACTCTGGTTATCTGCAAGTAGTAGTGCTCTTCCTGGATTGGAGTGGAAATTGCTGCATGGTGCTGCAACTTGTGCAAACTGATGATATGGGATTCAGAATAATGATGCATTTCTGCTTGATTGGTCACTTTCTTGCTTCAGTCTTCTGTTCGACAGAATGCTTGCAAGCTCTGTTAATCCAGTAGTTAGAGAAGAGTTTCCAAGCTTTCATCTTTGATTGTTACTGGAAACTCGATGGTTATTACAATCTAATTACAAAATGATAATCACTAATTTTCCTCTAGTGCACTGTAAACCTTATAGTTCGTCGGTGATAAGTAGCCTTCGTTTATACAATTATTTAGAAAGCATTCTAGAGTGAACACTTGAACAGCTTGTTGTCTCTTGTGTATGTATAACAGCAAGCAGTATGGGTTGAGGGGCAATTAGTACCAAACTGCCATTACAAACATGTCACTCCACTAGCTAGCCGGTAACTCAGTCTTAGTTTCCAAGCAAAAATCAAGTTCTACGCGCATGCTCCTAGGGGGATAGATTGGTAGGAAAAGACCATCGCTCGTCCCCGACCGCCACTCATAAGGATGCACAAGCCAACTACACTTCATGTTTCAAATTTGTTACACAACTTTAACCATACGTGCATGCTACGGGACTTGCTATCTTCCACACAAGCATTCTTTAAATTCATAATCACCCAACTATCATGACTTTAATATCACTACCTCCATATCTCAAAACAATTATCAAGTATCAAATTGATCATAGCATCCAATTCACCTCCTATGAAAGTTTTCGTTCAAATTACCATGCTGTTAAAGACTCTCAAAATAATATAAGTGAAGCATGAGAGACTAGAAATTTCTACAAAATATAACCACCACCGTGCTCTAAAAGATATAAGTGAAGTACTAGAGCAAACGACAAACTACTCCAACAAGATATAAGTGAAGATCAATGAGTAGCTAAATAATTATGCAACTATGTGAAGACTCTCTCTCATTAAAGAATTTCAGATCTTGGTATCTTATTCAAACAGCAAGCAAAACAAAATAAAATGACACTGCAAGGATAGCACAACTCATGTGAAGAAGCAAAAACTTAGGCTGAACCGATACTAACCGATAGTTGTTGAAGAAGAAAGGTGGGATGCCTACCAGGGCATCCCCAAGCTTAGATGCTTGAGAATTCTTCACATATTATCTTGGGGTGCCTTGGGCATCCCCAAGCTTGAGTTTTTGTGTCTCCTTAATTCCTCTCATATCATGGTTTCTCTTTTTATCAAAAGCTTCATTCACAACAAACTCAACAAGAACTCGTGAGATAGGTTAGTATAAACCAATGCAAAACCTTATCATTTTCTACTGTAACAAATAACTTAAATTATTATTCAACATTGTATACTAAATGCCTCTGCATATTTAATACTCCTATCCTCAAATAGAATCATTAAACAAGCAAACATATGCGAACAATGCAACCATAACAGCAATCTGCCAAAACAGTACAGTCTGTAAAGAATGCAAGAGTATCAATACTTCCCTGACTCCAACAATTATGAACTAAAATTCCCGCTGTAATAAATTTATCAGAGCTTAATATTCAAAAAGATTCAACGTTATACCATTCTCTGACTTTTCTAGGGAATTTGTGCAACAGCGGTAAACCTTCTGTTTTCAAACAGCAACAAGTAAACTAGCAAAATAAGCATGATAAAGGCTATCCTTAACACTTTTATTGAAACTAAAGATGCAAAACATTAATATAACTAACATAAAGCAAAAACTAACAAAAGAAAATGACACTCCAAGAAAAACACATATCATGTGGTGAATAAAAATATAGCTCCAAGTAAGGTTACCGATGAACAAAGACGAAAGAGGGGATGCCTTCCGGGGCATCCCCAAGTTTAGGCTCTTGGTTGTCCTTTAATATTACCTTGGGGTTCCTTGGGCATCCCCAAGATTAGGCTCTCGCCACTCCTTATTCCATAGTCCATCGAATCCTTACCCAAAACTTGAAAACTTCAACCACACAAAACTCAAAACAAAACTCGTAAGCTCTGTTCGTATAAGAAAATAAAATCACCACTTAGGTACTGTAATGAAATCATTCTAAATTTATATTGGTGTTAAACCTACTGCATTCCAAATTCTCTATGGTTCATACCACTTAATAGTAGCCATAGATGCATCAAAATAAGCAAACAACACATAGAAAACAGAATCTATCAAAAACAGAACATTCTGTAGTAATCTGTATCAAACGTATACATATGGAACCCCAAAAATTATGAAATAAATTGCTGTACCTGAGAAATTTGTCTATTAATCATCTGCAAAAAGAATCAACCTAAAATCACTCTCCAGTAAAACATGGCAGCTAATCTCGTGAGCGCTAAAGTTTCTGTTTTTTACAGAAAGATCACATAAACTTCACCCAAGTCTTCCCAAAGGTTCTACTTGGCTCTTTATTGAAATAAAAGCTATAAAACATGATCACTACAGTATTATAATCATGTGGACACACAAAAACATTAAGGGTAAATATTGGGTTGTCTCCCAACAAGCGCTTTTCTTTAATGCCTTTCTAGCTAGGCATGATGATGACAATGATGCTCACATAAAAGATAAGAATTGAAACATAACGGGAGCATCATGAAGAATATGACTAGCACATTTAAGTCTAACCCACTTCCTAGGTGTAAGGATTTTGTGAGCAAACAACTTATGGGAACAATAATCAACAAGCATAGGAAGGTAAAACAAGCATAAGTTCAAAACTTGAAGCACATAGAGAGGAAACTTGACATTATTGCAATTCCTACAAGCATATATTCCTCCCTCATAATAATTTTCAGTAGCATAATGAATGAATTCAACAATATAACCAGCACCTAAATCATTATTTTCATGATCTACTAGCATAGAAAATTTACCACTCTCCACATAAGCAAAATTCTTCTCATTCGGAATAGTAAGAGTATCATAAGAGACTTGAACACTAAAAATTGTTTCCACATTAAAAGAGTAGTGTTCAGAAAAAGGGTAATCATAATCATGACAAGTTTTATAAATATAATCATCACTACTTTTTATAGCATAAGTTTCATCACAATAATCATCATAAGTAGCAACTTTGTTCTCATCATAATCGATTGAGATCTCTCCCAATATAGTGGAATCACTAAATAAAGTTGACACTCTTCCAAATCCACTTTCATATTCATCACAATAAAATTCAACATCTTTCAAAGTAGTGGGATCACTACTTCCTAAAGTTGACACTCTTCCGAACCCACTTTCATCGATATAATCATCATAGGTAGGAGGCATGCTATCATCATAACAACTTTGCATATCAAAACTTGGGATGCTAAAAATATCATCTTCGTTAAACATAGCATCCCCAAGCTTGGGACAAACATTAATTTCAGCAAATAAATTCTCAAATAATTCATCCTCATCAAACATAGCTTCCCCAAGCTTGGGCTCTTTCATATCATAAGCAAAATCGCTCTCATCATTAAAAATATGGATAGCACCAAGAGTAAAACAATTATCATCATCACAATGAGTAGTAGGAGCAACATCATTTGGGAGGTATACCTTTCTACCTTTGTTGCTCCTTCTTTTCTTTTTCTTCTTCACATTATGTGTAGGTTCAACCTTCCTCTTTGAGCTCCTTATTGATGAGATTGGTTGAATAGAAAGCTCCTCCTCGTTACCTGATTCATCATGAGAAATAATAGGAGGAGATTGGGAAGTCTCTTCACTTTCATTAGTATTCTCTTCATCTTCTATTTGCTTTCTTTTCTTTAGGTACTTGGCAATATAAGGATTTTCAATGCAATTCTCCGCACAAAACATATAAATCTTTTCTAGATCAATATCAAGGAAATGCTCAAGATTAAATTTTCGAATAGGCTTAGTTAAACGTTTCAATTCTTCATAACCCAAAAGAAAACTAAGTTCATTGTAATGAGCAATGGAGATCAAATCATCACAATTTTTGGACACGATTTTATGATGAAACAATTTGCATAGGAGATGTAAATGACCATGTTCATTGCAAAGTTCACAAGTACGGCAAAGGAATTTTAAATTTTCAGCACTCACACCTAGCCTTTCATGCAACCATTTAGTTTCTAAATGCTTATGCCTCTTGCAATAAATATCTTCTGTATTTTTTGTGTTCATGCAAACATGCACTCCACAAAAGTTGACATGCTCATAAGATATATTTTCATCATGACT
This sequence comes from Triticum dicoccoides, assembly GCF_002162155.2. Taxonomy (NCBI): domain Eukaryota; kingdom Viridiplantae; phylum Streptophyta; class Magnoliopsida; order Poales; family Poaceae; genus Triticum; species Triticum dicoccoides. The sequence goes on along the minus strand of NC_041383.1, from coordinate 571,417,848 downwards.
AGAGCAATCATCATTAGTAATATGGATATTCAAGGAGTTCATACTAACAACATTGCAATCATGCTCATCATTCAAAGATTTAGTGTCAAACATTCTATAGATTTCTTCCTCTAGCACTTGAGCACAATTTTCCTTTTCATCATACTCACGAAAGATATTAAAAGGACGAAGCGTATGAGACAAACTTAACTCCATTTTTTTGTAATTTTCTTTTGTAAACTAAACTAGTGATAAAACAAGAAACAAAAAGATTCGATTGCAGATCTAAAGATATACCTTCAAGCGCTAACCTCCCCGGCAACGGCGCCGGAAAAGAGCTTGATGTCTACTACACAACCTTCTTCTTGTAGACGTTGTTGGGACTGCAAGTGCACATGTTTGTAGGACAGTAGAAAATTTCCCTCAAGTGGATGAACTAAGGTTTATCAATCCGTAGGAGGCGTAGGATGAAGATGGTCTCTCTCAAGCAACCCTGCAACCAAATAACAAAGAGTCTCTTGTGTCCCCAACACACCCAATACAATGGTAAATTGTATAGGTGCACTAGTTCGGCCAAGAGATGAAGATACAAGTGCAAAACAGATAGTAGATATAGGTTTTTGTAAATTGAAATAATAAAAACAGCAAGGTAACAAGTGGTAAAAGTGAGCGCAAACGGTATTGCAATGATAGGAAACAAGGCCTAGCGTTCATATTTTCACTAGTGCAAGTTCTCTCAACAATAATAACATAGATAGATCATATAACAAGCCCTCAACATGCAACAAAGAGTCACTCCAAAGCCACTAATAGCGGAGAACAAACGTAGAGATTATGGTAGGGTACGAAACCACCTCAAAGTTATTCTTTCAGATCGATCTATAAAAGAGTTCGTACTAGAATAACACCTTAAGACACAAATCAACCAAAACCATAATGTCACCTAGATAATCGATTGTCACCTCAAGTATTCGTGGGCATGATTATACGATATGCATCACACAATCTCAGATTCATCCAACCAACACAAAGTACTTCAAAGAGTGCCCCAAAGTTTCTATCGGAGAGTCAAGACGAAAACGTGTGCCAACCCCTATGCATAGGTTCATGGGCGGAACCCGCAAGTTGTCACCAAAACATACATCAAGTGGCACATGATATCCCATTGTCACCACAGATAAACACGGCAAGACATACATCCAGTGTTCTCAAACCATTAAAGACTCAATCTGATGAGATAACTTCAAAAGGAAAACTCAATCCATCAAAAGAGAGTAGAGGGGGAGGAACATCATAAGGTCCAACTATAATATCAAAGATCGCGATACATCAAGATCGTGCCATAGAGAGAACACGAGAGAGAAAGAGAGATCAAACACATAGCTACTGGTACATACCCTCAGCCCCGAGGGTGAACTACTCCCTCCTCATCATGGATAGTGCCGGGATGATGAAGATGGCCACCGGTGAGGGATCCCCCATCCAGCAGGGTGCCAGAACGGGCTCCCGAGAGGTTTTTGGTGGCTACAGAGGCTTGCAGCGATGAAACTCCCGATCTATCTTCTCTGTGGATGTTTTTAGGGTACGTAGGTATATATGGGTGAAAGAAGTACGTCGGTGGACCGAAGGGGGGGCCACGAGGCAGGGGGCGCGCCCCCACCCTCATGGGCACCTCCCTTCTTCCCTGACGTGCACTCCAAGTCCATGGGGTGGCTTTCCTTCCAAAAATAACTTCTCCAGTTGATTTCGTTCCATTTTGACTCCGTCTGATATTCCTTTTCCTTGAAACACCGAAATAGGCATAAAACAGCAAATCTGGGCTGGGCCTCCGGTTAATAGGTTAGTCCCAAAAATAATATAAAAGTGGATAATAAAGCCCAATATTGCCCAAAACAATAGATAATATAGCATGGAGCAATAAAAAATTATAGATACGTTGGACGTATCACCCAACAAGGGTCTTGTCGGGTGACCCGGCAAGGGTCTTGCCGCGGCACGCTGTCGTCCCTTCCTCGGCAAGGATCTTGTCGAGGATCGTTGCCTTCCAACCCTCATCTGATCTTGAATATTCTTTGTCTTCACAAAGATCTGCATGCCACCATGGAGGTGCCTCCCGAGCCCTGGCCCAACGTGGTTGATGGTGTTGGAGACCGTGGGTTCGAGGGTGGCTCAGTCCGCTGGTGTGGGCGAGCCGCCCTAGCAAGGGGCTTGCCGGGGCTCTGAGGCTGCCCAGCAAGGTTCTTGCCGGGGGAACCTGCTTCATCCATCTTCTCTCTATGGTCTCGGTCTTTGGCGCTGCACTGATTGTCTTGTACGTTTGGCTTCTCTCCGGCTCCCCTCCTTTGCCCTGCTATGTGCGGCCATGGAACGTGGCTCTGACTGCCCGTGCACAAGTAAAGGGGTCAAAAAGAGAGCCCCTACTTTTGTACACCGACAGGAGCCCACGGGCCTAGGCCAAACATAAGCGCGACACGTTGTTGAGCCAGGCCCAGAACGGTGCGCGGGCAGGCGGGGCGGATTTTACCGTGGTAACTGTTCGTCTATTGCGCTTCCCCACGACCTGCGCGACGTGGGGGAGGTCAAGCGTGACGGGGGGGGCATGCGCGGGGCAGTTCCTGCACGCATGCGTCGTATCGCAGTTAATGGGAAAGGAGGCAGCTTGCGCCTTCCCCGTAAAAAGGAATAACCGCGGGCACGCTGCTCACTTTACCCCTTCCTTGCGTCTTCTCCAATCTTGGAACCGCCACCCCCTTTCTTCCTCCTTCTCGAGCCCCCACCCCCCCCGTCCTCGTCCACCATCGTTGTGCTTCCGCCATCCTCTGCCCTCTTGCTTCTCGGAGCCGCCATGGCCCCAAATCCACCAAAGGCAAGGGAGTGGCCAAAGATGCCGGGGCAACGGAGCAGCCTGAGAGCGAGCTGGTGGCGCGACAGGTGAAGTTTGCCTACTTTCCCTTGATGGTCGACATGTCTGAGCTCCGGGAGTTCTTCAAATGTCTGTGGGGGGTGAAGACGGGGGGAGAAACGACGGGGCATCCAGCCACGGCGTCATCCTTGCCAGCGCCGGGGCCGCCCCAAATCGGTACCCCTTCTTCGTCGACTACTTCTCCCGCGGGCTCTGTCCCCCCTTCTCTGATTTCTTCAACGACGTCATGCACACCTACGGCTTCTGCCTTCTAGATTTCACTCCGAATGCCGTGGCAAGCAAGGCTCTCTTCGCGCACCTCTGCGAAGGCTTCGCCGGGGTGCACCCCAACACGGCGCTCTTCCGCCACTACTTCTCCCCTCGGATCCAAAAGAGGGGCGCCATCTTCGGTTGCATTGCCTGGATTCCGAGGGCCAAGGGGACGTACCTGGAGGGCACCATGAAGAAGAGGTGGGAAGAGTGGAGGGGCCGGTGGTGCTGTATTGAGGAGGAGAACCCACCAGCATTCTGCGAGGTTCGCCGGGAGCCGCCGGTCTGTGGAAAAGACTGGGGCGACGTTGATGCCGACGACGAGAAGCTCACGATTTCCACCACCAGGATCCTACGGCTCACCGAAGCCGGGCTCACCCTAGAAATGATCGGGGCAGACTTCATCGGCCGCCGAATCGCTCCTCTGCACAACAAGGGGAGACCGGCCTGGCTTTTCACGAATGCTGCTGACATCATGAGGCTCCGCCCAGGCCTCGACAACAACCTGACGGTGCTGAGGCATGCCCATCCATGCCAATGGATCTTCCAGCTTGAGGTCAATGACGACGGCAAGGTTGAGCGGTCCGGCAAGGCTTCGAGGGCTGTCGTGAAGGCCGGCAAGGTTGCCAAAGAGCCCGTTTTCAAGTTGCCAGTGGGAGTGGTCCCGCTATGCAACAATTCTCGCCGGTCCGACATCATCGCCATGATGCCTTACATCAATGCGCACGGCCTTGACCCGAGCTGGGTTGAGCCGGACGAGCTCCAAGTGCAAGAATTATTCGACACCTTGCACGAGGGGTACGTCACCGCCGAGCCAGAACTCATCTAGGATACCTCCCAGGCGGAGCTGGACTACATCGCCGCCAGGGTGGCAGAGGCGAGGCTCGCCGAGGAGGCCGGCAGTACCGGTGGCATGGAGGACAAGGCCACGGCAGAAGCGGAGGAAGAAGGGCTTGCCCGATGGGCAGCGGCCGCTAGGGAGGCCAGCACCACCGGCACCGGGGCTCCCCTCGTCGAGGACGTGGTCGACGAGTAGTCATCGGAGGAGGACAAGGGGGAGGAGACCGCAACCTCCGACCCTCCAGTCACTGGAAGAGGGCGAGTCCTACGGCGAGCCACCTCCGACGAGCCGGTCCGTCCCGGTCGAGCCGCATAGCTGCGACATGCCCAGGAGATGTCTGCGCGCCAAACGAGGGCTGCGACAACGAAGAAGGCGATGAAGGCCGTGGCGGCGAAGAAGAAGGCATCCGCTTCTTCGTCGTCCAAGCGTGCCCTAACACCACCGCTTCCCGCCCTCGCCAGCAGACGTTGGTGTGGGGATCGCTTTTGACTTTGGACCCCTCAGCCCGGAGAGGAAGAGGAGGAAGAGTAAGCTCTGCTTTCCCCCTTCTTCTCTTTTTTGTTTTCTCCATTTCCTCAAATGGTGCCGCCTATTCTGAATCATCTTCATCCCGTAGGGACGTGGAGACGCTGGCCCAAAGGGCGAAGAGGGCCAGGATTTAGACGAGCGGCTAGCCCCCGGCAGGCACATCCGGCACGCCGCTGGTGGTGTTGAGCAGCCCGGACAGCAGCCCCCGGCCAGCCCCCAGCGTGAGTCCATCACTCGTCCTTCGTCGACATGCGCTAGGGGTACGATACTTTGGTACTGACCATGTCGTGGATGTAGGAGGGGAGCAGCAGCAAGGGGAGCCGCAGAGGGCTTCTCCCAATGCGCCGCCCCCATCAACCACGCCGCCCCGAGGGGCGTCCCCAGCATTGGTACCAAGCACCGAGCCCATGCACACGGAGGAGGAGTAGGAGAACGTAGGCGCCGATGGCTTCGCCTCGACGCTAGACCTTGGCAGAGAGGGGACTTCTGCTTCTCAGCTTGGCGCGGGTAAGCCACTCGCTTTCCATTTCTGCTCGCGCTCTTTCTTTCTTCTTTTTTACTGGCTTTTGATCCTAGCGCCGCCCTGTCCCCTTCTTGGCATTCAGACTTCCCCTCAATGGACCCAGAGGACGTCGATACCGTCATCGAGGATGTCGCCAAGGACGCCGCGGTGCAGGCCGAGAATATCACCGCCGAGGAGAGCGCCAAGGGCGCTGCTAAGGATGCCGCCAAGGGGCCCGCCGAGGTGCCCGGCAAGGGACCTATCGGGGAGGCCGGCAAGGCCGCTGCCGAGGAGGAGGTGGTTGATTACCAACCCTCCTCCTCCACTGCCTTTGGCTCCGGCAGGTACCTGAGGGTGGGTGATGACTTGTTCGTCCACCTCCCAGGCGCATCGAGCACCAGGGCTCCCATCGAGGGAGAGGTGTTTGACGATGAAGTGCTTGCCGCCGCCGGGCTCGAGGTCGTCGACGAGCCGAGCATTGGTGGCGACGGCTCCCAGGAGGAGCGGCTGCTCCAGGACATGGGCGGTAGCTTCCGGAAGCTCCAGGCACTCCACTGCGCCCGTTTGGACAAGGCCAAGTCCAGGACGGCAGTGGTGGACCTCCAGGGGCGCGTCGCCGAAGCGTAGGACTGGTTCCGCCAGGCTCAAGATGAGCAGAAGGCCGCCCAGGGCGAGCTGGCCAAGCGTGACGTGGAGCTCACCATGAAGTTGGCCGACATCGAGAAGGCCCAAGAGGCAGCGAAGAACTTGGCCGCCGCCGCAGAAGCCGCCCGGACCTAGCACGAATCCGCACTAAACTTCCAGGAGGAGGAACTTGCCACACGTGAGGAGAGGCTCGCCGCCACGCTCCGCGACAAGGATGAAGAGGTGGACAAGTTCGTCGTACAACAAACCCAAGAGCTGGATCAGAGACACAGGGAGGCGCTCGATGCCCAGGCTCTGGTTCATGCCGGCAAGGTGAAGGAGCTGGAAGCGGAGCGGGATGAGCTGAAGGAGCAAACTCTGAAGCTGTCCAAAGAGAACGACACGCTCAACAGCGCCCTGGCGGAGGCACATGGCGCGGCCGTCAGCAGGGCCGGAGAGCTCTCCGAGGCCAACAGCTCCATCACAGACCTCAAGCTGAAGCTAGAGGATCTCGAGAGGATGTTGTCGGAGGCCAAGGCCCGAGAGGGCACCCTAGCCAAGGACCTGGAGACCGAGAAGCAGCTGTAGAGGAACGAGGCCACCAACCTTAACGACCATGTGGAGGGCGAGAAGTGTTGGCTCGGATGCCTCGCTGTTGTTGCGAACTCGGCCGCCACGCAGCTGGCCACCATGGGGATGTCGGATGTGAGGTACGCCCCAGAGACGAGCCTGAGCTCCAACGCCAACCTGACCCTGTTCTTTGAGAAGGTCGTCGGCGCCCTGGAGCGGCTTCACTCCAACCGGGTAGCCTCCCTGGCCGAGGAGTCCCAGATGCTCTGCCGGGGCGCCATGACCAAGGTGCTTGCAAAGATAGCTCACTGGCATCCTCACCTCGACCTCGAAGCTGCGCTGAAGAGCTTGCCATAGGATGCAGACATCGCGGCGCTCAAGGAGCGTATCAAGCCCATCATCAGCCGCATTGACGGAATCAAGAGGTTGGAGGGCCAGTGCCGGGACTAGGCACCCCGTTTCTTATCGCCGCTGTAGGTTCATGACCAAGACAATTGCTATCTTTAGTTAGAACCACGGCGACAATTTCTGTAATGTAACTCTGCAGTACTTCTGACATTATGCATGTTATTTTCCTGTTCGATTTTCCTTTGTACGTCCACCCTACGTTTACTGGGTAGGCTTGCCGGTGCGTAAACCCAGGGCAGTGTCTTGAGGACGGATCCCCATTGGCCTACCGGTGCGCTTGCTGTCGGGCGAACCACCTTACCTCCCTTAACGCGCCCGCTCGAACTGTCGAGCTTGACTCGAGTCAGAGTCGAGAGCGTTGCTAATTGCGGAAGGCTACCCTGCCGCTCTCGACGTGGCCGCTTGAGCTGTTGAGTGGACTCGAAATAGAACAAGGGCATTGCCAATTGCGGGAGGGTCCCTCTGCGTACAGGTTTTCCATACATAGGCAGAATCTCCAAGGACGATAACCTTATATTAAGGAGAAAAGTTTAAAGTTTGGCATGACTTACTTTTCTCGTTGCCGCCCTGGCATCCTTCGCGCTTGTAGGCAGCGCCACTCTCTTGGTCGCCTTCTCCGTGGGAGCCGTGGCGATGAAGAACTGCTAGGCCAACTACTAGACCAGATTCTCACAATTGCACCCCCTACCTGGCGCGCCAAAGATGTCGGTGGGAAATGACACCTATGGGATCACGAGGATCACTTCTGCGATTGCGGGGCACGGGATTGTGAGAAGAGCAGGATTAGTAACCAGCACAAGGATCGTTTACCCAGGTTCGGGCCGCGAGGAACGCGTAAAACCCTAGTCCTGCTTTGGTGGATATATTGAGTGTTTCTGAGATGTTGAACTAGCTACGGTGGCTGCGTGGTTCAAAAGAGCCGAATCCCTCTCCAGTACGCCATGGGCCTCCTTTTATAGTCTAAAGGGGCTGCCACAATCGCACACAGGAGGTGGAAAGGTCTACAGTGCTATGAGCTTATCGCTCGTATTATAGGATAAGGCGCATTTAATGCGTAGCTTAGGTTTCCCCTTGCTTTATCGGGGACGAGAGCGAGGCCTGTCCCGTCTGTCGCTGCTCCTCCTCGCTTTGACACGTGCCCTGGCCAGCGATGCATGCAGCGCCATGTAGGAAGGCAAGCAGCTGAGGTGGCGTGGTGGTGGAGCCTTCATGAAGATCTGCATGCCGCCACACAGGCGTGTGCTGAGTTGGCCTAGAACCTGCATGTTGCCATGCAGGTGCCTGCCCAGCTGGTTGGGCTGGCAGCTGCATGTGAACGGCGGTGGAGACTTGGTTGGTGCGGGCCTGGCAGTGGCCCCACTGACGCCCTTGGCAAGGGTCTTGCCGTGGCGCGCTGTCATCCCCGGCAAGGATCTTGCCGGGGGTCTTGCGGGTTTCCTCGGCAAGGATCTTGTCGAGGATCGTAGCCTTCCAACCCTCATCTGATCTTGAATATTCTTTGTCTTCACAAAGATCTGCATGCCACCATGGAGGTACCTCCCGAGCCCTGGCCCAACGTGGTTGATGGTGTTGGAGACCGTGGCTTCGAGGGTGGCTCACTCCACTGGTGTGGGCGAGCCGCCCCGGCAAGGGGCTTGCTGGGGCCGCTGAGGCTGCCCCGGGAAGGGTCTTGCCGGGGGAACCTGCTTCGTCCATCTGCTCTCTGTGGTCTCGGTCTTTGGCGCTGCACATATTGTCTTGTGCCTTTGGCTTCTCTCCGGCTCCCCTCCTTTGCCCTGCTATGTGCGGCCGTGGTGCGTGGCTTTGACTACCCATGCACAAGTAAAGGGGTCAAAAGGAGAGCCCCTACTTTTGTACACCAATAGCGGGGCCGGCTCCTGTGAGGCTGACTGGTGGGGCCGGCGCACCTCTCTCTCTCCTCCCTCTCCTCCTTCTTCTCCAGCTCGACGCTGGCTCAAGAACAAAGGAGGCCGCGTGCTCCAGCGAGGAGCCCGGGCGGCACAGGCCACCGTTCGAGGTGCTCCAGCCACCAGGGTGCTCGGGGAGAAACAACGCATCCATTCAGGCGGGGTATGGAGGGCGGGGAAGTCAGGGGAGCGCGTGGTCTTGGACCGGGCGGATGGCGGTAATGGTAGGGCTTGGGCGACCTTTGGGAGGACGGAGGAGCAGCGGAGAGGAGGGGCTGGGTGTCGGGAGGCTCTAGGGGCTCCAGA